>NW_027490091.1:5759536-6079381 GCF_050948175.1 Xylocopa sonorina
ATATCGCATCTCATATCTATGCTTCATGATATTATATAATATTCATTGCGAAGTGTCACGTATACCTCGCATACACTTCAAACGAATGTAAATGCGACACTTCCTTGCTAGGAAATAGCGTTTGCAGATGTCTACGTATCGTAGCATTAGTGCTCTAATGCTTCTCATAACGCGACAGCGTTTCTCATTTCTATGTTTCATGATAGCATATAATATTCATCGAGTAGTGTCATGTATACCTTACATACACTTCAAATGAATGTAAATGCGACACTTCCTTGCTAGGAAATAGCGTTTGCTGTTGTCTTCGTATCGAAGCAATAGGGTTCTAAAGCTTCCTTAATCGCGATATAGCATCTCATATCTATGTTTCATGATACTATATGATATTCATTGCGAAGTGTCACGAATACCTCGCGTACACTTCAGACGAATGTAAATGCGACACTTGCTTGCTAGGAAATAGCGTTTGCAGATGTCTACGTATCGTAGCATTAGTGCTCTAATATTTCTCAAAACGCGACATCGTTTCTCCTTTCTATGTTTCATGATAGTATATAATATTCATTGCGTAGTGTCATGTATACCTCGCATACACTTCAAATCAATGTAAATGCTGACAATTCCTTGCTTGGAAATGGCGTTTGCAGATGTCTAGGTATCGAAGCAATAGAGTTCTAATGCTTCTTAAATCGCCATATTGCATCTCATTCCTATGTTTCATTATAAGATATAATATTCATTGTGGAGTGTTATGTATAAATCGTATTCACTTCAAAAGTATGAAAATGCAACACTTCCTTGCTAGGAAATAGCGTTTGCAGATGTCTACGTATCGTAGCATTAGTGCTCTAATGCTTCTCAAAACGCGACATCGTTTCTCCTTTCTATGTTTCATGAGAATATATAATATTCATTGCGAAGTGTCACGTATACCTCGCATACACTTCAAACGAATGTAAATGCGACACTTCCTTGCTAGGAAATAGCGTTTGCAGATGTCTACGTATCGTAGCATTAGTGCTCTAATGCTTCTCAAAACGCGACAGCGTTTCTCATTTCTATGTTTCACGATAGTATATAATATTCATCGAGTAGTGTCATGTATACCTTGCATACACTTCAAATGAATGTAAATGCGACACTTCCTTCCTAGGAAATAGCGTTTGAAGATGTCTACGTATCGAAGCAATAGGGTTCTAAAGCTTCCTTAATCGCGATATAGCATCTCATATCTATGTTTCATGATACTATATGATATTCATTGCGAAGTGTCACGAATACCTCGCGTACACTTCAGACGAATGTAAATGCGACACTTGCTTGCTAGGAAATAGCGTTTGCAGATGTCTACGTATCGTAGCATTAGTGCTCTAATATTTCTCAAAACGCGACATCGTTTCTCCTTTCTATGTTTCATGATAGTATATAATATTCATTGCGTAGTGTCATGTATACCTCGCATACACTTCAAATGAATGTAAATGCTGACAATTCCTTGCTTGGAAATGGCGTTTGCAGATGTCTAGGTATCGAAGCAATAGAGTTCTAATGCTTCTTAAATCGCCATATTGCATCTCATTCCTATGTTTCATTATAAGATATAATATTCATTGTGGAGTGTTATGTATAAATCGTATTCACTTCAAAAGTATGAAAATGCGACACTTCCTTGCTAGGAAATAGCGTTTGCAGATGTCTACGTATCGTAGCATTAGTGCTCTAATGCTTCTCAAAACGCGACATCGTTTCTCCTTTCTATGTTTCATGAGAATATATAATATTCATTGCGAAGTGTCACGTATACCTCGCATACACTTCAAACGAATGTAAATGCGACACTTCCTTGCTAGGAAATAGCGTTTGCAGATGTCTACGTATCGTAGCATTAGTGCTCTAATGCTTCTCAAAACGCGACAGCGTTTCTCATTTCTATGTTTCACGATAGTATATAATATTCATCGAGTAGTGTCATGTATACCTTGCATACACTTCAAATGAATGTAAATGCGACACTTCCTTCCTAGGAAATAGCGTTTGAAGATGTCTACGTATCGAAGCAGTAGAGTTCTAATGCTTCTTAAATCGCGATATGGCATCTCATATCTATGTTTGATGATAATATATTATATTCATTGCGAAGTGTCATGTATACCTCGCGTACACTTCAAATGAATGTGAATGCGACAGTTCCTTGCTAGGAAATAGTGTTTGCAGATTTCTAGTATCGAAGCAATGGAGTTCTAAAGCTTCTTAGATCGCGATATCGCATCTCATTTCTATGTTTCATGATAAGATCTAATATTCATTGTGCAGTGTTATGAATACCTCGTATTCACTTCAAAGGAATGTAAATGCGACACTTCCTTGCTAGGAAATAGCGTTTGCAGATGTCTACGTATCGAAGCAATAGTGTTCTAAAGCTTCTTAAATCGCGATATCGCATCTCATATCTATGTTTCATGATAATATATAATATTCACTGCGAAGTGTCATGTATACCTCGCATACACTTCAAATGAATGTAAATGCAACACTTCCTTGCTAGGAAATAGCGTTTGCAGATGTCTACGTATCGAAGCAATAGTGTCCTAATGCTTCTTAAATCGCGATATCGCATCTCATTTCTATGTTTCATGATAAGGTATAATATTCATTGTGCATTGTTATGAATACCTCGCATACACTTCAAATGAATGTAAATGCGACACTTCCTTGCTAGGAAATAGCGTTTGCAGATGTCTACGTATCGAAGCTATAGTGTCCTAATGCTTCTTAAATCGCGATATCGCATCTCATTTCTATGTTTCATGATAATATATAATATTCATTGCGATGTGTCATGTATACCTCGCATATACTTCAAATGAACGAAAATGCGACACTTCCTTGCTAGGAAATAGCGTTTGCAGATGTCTACGTATCGAAGCATTAGTGTTCTAATACTTCTTAAATCGCCATATCGCTTCTCATTTCTATGTTTCATGATAATATATAATATTCACTGCGAAGTGTCATGTATACCTCGCATACACTTCAAATGAATGTAAATGCGACACTTCCTTGCTAGGAAATAGCGTTTGCAGATGTCTACGTATCGAAGCAATAGTGTTCTAATGCTTCTTAAATCCCGATATCGCATCTCATATCTGTGTTTGATGATAATATGTAATATTCATTGCGAAGTGTCACGTATACCTCGCATACACTTCAAATGAATGTGAATGCGATAATTCCTTGCTAGGAAATAGTGTTTGCAGATTTCTAGTATCGAAGCAATGGAGTTCTAAAGCTTCTTAAATCGCGATATCGCATCTCATTTCTATGTTTCATGATAAGATATAATATTCATTGTGCAGTGTTATGAATACCTCGTATTCACTTCAAAGGAATGTAAATGCGACACTTCCTTGCTAGGAAATAGCGTTTGCAGATGTCTACGTATCGAAGCAATAGTGTTCTAATGCTTCTTAAATCGCGATATCGCATCTCATATCTATGTTTCATGATAATATATAATATTCATTGCGATGTGTCATGTATACCTCGCATACACTTCAAATGAACGAAAATGCGACACTTCCTTGCTAGGAAATAGCGTTTGCAGATGTCTACGTATCGAAGCAATAGTGTTCTAATGCTTCTTAAATCGCGATATCGCATCTCATTTCTAAGTTTCATGATAAGATATAATATTCATTGTGCAGTGTTATGTATACCTCGTATTCACTTCAAAAGAATGTAAATGCGACACTTCCTTGCTTGGAAATAGCGTTTGCAGATGTCTACGTATCGAAGCAATAGGTATCTAATACATCTTAAATCGCCATATCGCTTCTCATTTCTATGTTTCATGATAATATATAATATTCACTGCGAAGTGTCATGTATACCTCGCATACACTTCAAATGAATGTAAATGCAACACTTCCTTGCTAGGAAATAGCGTTTGCAGATGTCTACGTATCGAAGCAATAGTGTCCTAATGCTTCTTAAATCGCGATATCGCATCTCATTTCTATGTTTCATGATAAGATATAATATTCATTGTGCAGTGTCATGTATACCTCGTATTCACTTCAAAGGAATGTAAACGCGACACTTCGTTGCCAGGAAATAGTGTTTGCAGATGTCTACGTATCGTTCCATTAGAATTCTAATTCTTCTCTAAACGCGATATCGCTACTCATTACCATGTTTCATTATATTATATAATATTCATTGTGGAGCGTTATGTATACCTCGTATTCACTTCAAAACAATGTAAATGCGACACTTCCTTGCTAGGAAATGGCGTTTGCAGATGTCTACGTATCAAAGCAATAGGTATCTAATACTACTTAAATCGCCATTTCGCTTTTCAATTCTATGTTTCATGATAATATATAATATTCACTGCGAAGTGTCATGTATACCTCGCATACACTTCGAATGAATGTAAATGCGACACTTCCTTGCTAGGAAATAGCGTTTGCAGATGTCTACGTATCGAAGCAATAGCGTTCTAATGCTTCTTAAATCCCGATATCGCATCTCATATCTATGTTTGATGAAAATATATTATATTCATTGCGAAGTGTCATGTATACCTCGCATACACTTCAAATGAATGTGAATGCGACAGTTCCTTGCTAGGAAATAGTGTTAGCAGATTTCTAGTATCGAAGCAATGGAGTTCTAAAGCTTCTCAGAACGCGATATCGCTACTCATTACTATGTTTCATCATAATATATAATATTCACTGTGAAGTGTTATGTATACCTCGTATTCATTTCAAAAGAATGTAAATGCGACACTTCCTTGCTAGGAAATAGCGTTTGCAGATGCCTACGTATCGAAGCAATAGGTTTCTAAAGCTTGCTAATTCGCGATATCGCATCTCATATCTATGTTTCATGATAATATATAATATTCATTGCGAAGTGTCACGTATACCTCGCATACACTTCAAACGAATGTAAACGCCACACTTCCTTGCTAGGAAATAGCGTTTGCAGATGTCTACGTATCGTAGCATTAGTGCTCTAATGCTTCTCAAAACGCGACAGCGTTTCTCATTTCTATGTTTCATGATAGTATATAATATTCATCGAGTAGTGTCATGTATACCTTGCATACACTTCAAATGAATGTAAATGCGACAGTTCCTTGCTAGGAAATAGCGTTTGCTGATGTCTACGTATCGAAGCAATAGAGTTCTAAAGCTTTTTAAATCGCGATATCGAATTTCATTTCTATGTTTCATGATAAGATATAATATTCATTGTTCAGTGTTACGTATATCTCGTCTATACTTCAAATGAATGTAAATGCGACACTTCCTTCCTAGGAAAAAGCGTTTGCAGATGTCTACGTATCGAAGCAATAGAGTTCTAATGTTTCCTAAATCGCCATATTGCATTTCATTTCTATGTTTCATGATAATATATAATATTCACTGTGGAGTGTTATGTATACCTCGTTTTTATTTCAAAAGAATGTAAATGCGACACTTCCTTGCTAGGAAAAAGCGTTTGCAGATGCCTACGTATCGAAGCAATGGATTTCTAAAGCTTGCTAATTCGCGATATCGCATCTCATATCTATGCTTCATGATATTATATAATATTCATTGCGAAGTGTCACGTATACCTCGCATACACTTCAAACGAATGTAAATGCGACACTTCCTTGCTTGGAAATGGCGTTTGCAGATGTCTAGGTATCGAAGCAATAGAGTTCTAATGCTTCTTAAATCGCCATATTGCATCTCATTCCTATGTTTCATTATAAGATATAATATTCATTGTGGAGTGTTATGTACAAATCGTATTCACTTCAAAAGTATGAAAATGCGACACTTCCTTGCTAGGAAATAGCGTTTGCAGATGTCTACGTATCGTAGCATTAGTGCTCTAATGCTTCTCAAAACGCGACATCGTTTCTCCTTTCTATGTTTCATGATAATATATAATATTCATTGCGAAGTGTCACGTATACCTCGCATACACTTCAAACGAATGTAAATGCGACACTTCCTTCCTAGGAAATAGCGTTTGCAGACGTCTACGTATCGTAGCATTAGTGCTCTAATGCTTCTCAAAACGCGACAGCGTTTCTCATTTCTATGTTTCATGATAGTATATAATATTCATCGAGTAGTGTCATGTATACCTTACATACACTTCAAATGATTGTAAATGCGACACTTCCTTGCTAGGAAGTAGCGTTTGCTGATGTCATCGTATCGAAGCAGTAGGGTTCTAAAGCTTCCTTAATCGCGATATCGCATCTCATATCTATGTTTCATGATACTATATAATATTCACTGCGAAGTGTCACGTATACCTCGCGTACACTTCAAACGAATGTAAATGCGACACTTCCTTGCTAGGAAATAGCGTTCGCAGATGTCTACGTATCGTGGCATTAGAGTTCTATAACTTCTCAAAACGCGATATCGCTTCTCATTTCTATGTTTCTTTATAATATATAATATTCATTGCGACGTGTCATGTATACCTCGCATACACTTAAAATGAATTAAATGCCACATATCCTTGCTAGGAAGTAGCGTTTGCAGATGTCTACGTATCGAAGCAATAGATTTCTAAAGCTTGCTAATTCGCGATATCGCATCTCATATCTATGTTTCATGATAATATATAATACTCATTGCGAAGTGTCACGTATACCTCGCATACACTTCAAACGAATGTAAATGCGACACTTCCTAGTTAGGAAATAGCGTTTGCAGATGCCTACGTATCGTAGCATTAGTTCTCTAATGCTACTCAAAACGCGACAGCGTTTCTCATTTCTATGTTTCATGATAGTATATAATATTCATCGAGTAGTGTCATGTATACCTTGCATACACTTCAAATGAATGTAAATGCGACACTTCCTTCCTAGGAAATAGCGTTTGCAGATGTCTACGTATCGAAGCAATAGAGTTCTAATGCTTCTTAAATCGCCATATCGCATCTCATTTCTATGTTTCATGATAAGATATAATATTCATAGCGAAGTGCCATGTATACCTCGCATACACTTCAATTGAATGTACATGCGACACTTCCTTGCTAGGAAATAGCGTTTGCAGATGTCTGCGTATCGTGGCATTAGAGTTTCTAACGCTTCTCAAAACGCGGTATCGCTTCTCATTTCTATGTTTCAAGATAGTATATAATATTCATCGGGTAGTGTCATGTATACCTCGCATACACTTTAATTGAATGTAAATGCGACACTTCCTTGCTAGGAAATAGCGTTTGCAGATGTCTACGTATCGTGGCATTAGGGATCTAATGTTTCTCAAAACGCGATATCGCTTCTCATTTCTATGTCTCATGATAATATATAATATTCATTGCGAAGTGTCATGTATACCTCGCATACACTTTAATCGAATGTACATGCGACACTTCCTTGCAAGGAAATAGCGTTTGCAGATGTCTACGTAACGAAGCAATAGGGTTCTAAAGCTTGCTAATTCGCGATATCGCATCTCATTTCCATGTTCAATAATAATATATAATATTCATTGCGCAGTGTCATGTACACATCGTATTCCTTTCAAAAGAATGTAAATGCGACACTACCGTGCTTGGAAATAGCGTTTGCAGATGTCTACGTATCGTGGCATTAGTGTTCTAATGTTTCTCAAAACGCGATATCGCTTCTCATTTCTATGTCTCATGATAATATATAATATTCTTTGCGAAGTGTCATGTATACCTCGCATACACTTTAATTGAATGTACATGCGACACTTCCTTGCAACGAAATAGCGTTTGCAGATGTCTACGTATCGAAGCAATAGATTTCTAATGCTTCTTAAATCGCCATATTACATCACATTTCTATGTTTCATGATAAGATATAATATTCATTGCGAAGTGTCATGTAAACCTCGTACTCCTTTCAAAAGAATGTAAATGCAACACTTCCTTGCTAGGAAATAGCGTTTGCAGATGTCTACGTATCGAAGCAATAGACATCTAAAGCTTCTTAAATCGCGATATCGCATCTCATTTCTATGTTTCATGATAAGATATAATATTCATTTTGCCGTGTTATGAATACCTCGTATTCACTTCAAAAGAATGTAAATGCGACACTTCCTTGCAAGGAAATAGCGTTTGCAGTGTCTGCGTATCGTGGCATTAGAGTTCTAATGCTTCTCAGAACGCGATATCGCATCTCATTTCTATGTTTCATGATAAGATATAATATTCATTGTTGAGTGTTATGTATACCTCGTATTCACCTTAAAAGAATGTAAATGCGACCCTTCCTTGCTAGGAAATAGCGTTTGCGGATGTCTACGTATCGAAGCAATAGTTTTCTAATGTTTCTTAAATCGTCATATCGAATCTCATATCTACGTTTCTTGATAAGATATAATATTCATTGCGAAGTGTCATGTATACCTCGTATTCCTTTCAAAAGAATGTAAGTGCTACACTTCCTTGCTAGGAAGTAGCGTTTGCAGATGTCTACGTATCGAAGCAATAGGGTTCTAATGCTTCTTAAATAGTCATATCGCATCTCATTTCTAAGTTTCATGATAAGATATAATATTCACTATGTAGTGTTATGTTTATCTCATCTATACTTCAAATGAATGTAAATGCGACACTTCCTTGCTAGGAAATAGCGTTTGCAGATATATACGTATCGAACCAATAGATTTCTAATGCTTCTTAGATCGCCATATCGCATTTCATTTCTATGTTTCATGATATGATATAATATTCATTGTGCAGTGTTATGTATATCTCGTCTATACTTCAAATGAATGTAAATGCGACACTTCTTTGCTAGGAAATAGGGTTTGCAGATGTCTACGTATCGAAGCAAGAGTTCTAATTCTTCTTAAATCGTCATATCACATCCCATTTCTACGTTTCCTGATAAGATATAATATTCATTGCGAAGTGCCATGTATACCTCGTATTCCTTTCAAAAGAATGTAAATGCGACACTTCCTGGCTAGGAAGAAGAGTCTGCAGGTTTCTACGTATCGAAGCAATAGAGTTCTAATGCTTCTTAAATCGCCATATCGCATCTCATTTCTATGTTTCATGATATGATATAATATTCATTGAGCATTGTTATGTATATCTCGTCTATACTTCAAATGGATGTAAATGCGACACTTCCTTGCCAGGAAATAGCGTTTGCAGATGTCTTACGTATCGTGGCATTAGAGTTCTAATGCTTCTCAAAACACGATATCGCTACTCATTACCTTGTTTCATGATAATATATGATATTCATTGTGGAGTGTTCTGTATACCTCGTATTCTTTTCAATAGATTGTAAATGCGACACTTCCTTGCTAGGAAATAGCGTTTTGAGATGTCTACGTATCGAAGTTATAGACATCAAGTGCTTCATATATCGCCATATCGCATCTCATTTCTATGTTTCATGATCAGATATAATATTCACAGTGCTGTGTTATGTATACCTCGTATTCACTTCAAAAGAATGTAAATGCGACACTTCCTTGCTAGGAAATAGCGTTTGCAGATGTCTACGTATCAAAGCAATAGAGTTCTAATGCTTCTTAAATCGCCATATTACATCAAATTTCTATGTTTCATGATAAGATATAATATTCATTGTGGAGTGTTATGTATACCTCGCATTCACTTCAAAAGAATGTAAATGCGACACTTCCTTGCTAGGAAGTAGCGTTTGCAGATGTCTAGGTATCAAACCAATAGATTTCTAGTGCTTCTTAAATCGCCATATCGCATCTCATTTCTATGTTTTATGATAAGATATAATATTCATTTTGCAGTGTTATGTATACCTCGAATACACTTAAAATGATTGTAAATGCGACACTTCCTTGCTAGGAAATAGCGATTGCAGATGTCTATGTATCGAAGCAATAGTTTTCTAATGCTTCCTAAATCGTCATATCGCATCTCATTTCTATGTTTCATGATAAGATATAATATTCATTGCGAAGTGTCATGTATACCTCGTATTCCTTTCAAAATAATGTATATGCGACACTTTCTTGCTAGGAAGTAGCGTTTGCAGATGTCTACGTATCGTTGCATTAGTGATCTAATGCTTCTCAAAACGCGATATCGATTCTCCTTTCTATGTTTCATGATAGTATATAATATTCATTGCGTAGTGTCATGTATACCTCGCATACACTTGAAATGAATGTAAATGCGACACTTCCTTGCTAGGAAATAGCGTTTGCAGATATCTGCGTATCGTGGCATTAGAGTTCTAATGCTTCTCAAAACGCGATATCGCATCTCATTTCTATGTTTCATGATATGATATAATATTCATTGTGCAGTGCTATGTATACCTCTTATTCACTTCAAAAGAATGTAAATGCTACAATTTCTTGCTAGTAAATCGTCATATCGCATCTCATATCTACGTTTCATGATAAGATATAGTATTCATTGGGGAAGTGTCATGTATACCTCGTATTCCTTTCAAAAGAATGTAGATGCGACACTTCCTTGAGAGGAAGTAGCGTTTGCAGATGTCTACGTATCGAAGCAATAGGAATCTAATGCTTCTTAAATCGCCATATTGCATCTCATTTCTATGTTTCATGATAAGATATAATACTCATTGTGCAGTGTTATGTATACCTCGTATTCACCTCAAAAGAATATAAATGCGACACTTCCTTGCTAGGAAATAGCGTTTGCAGATATCTACGTATCGAAGCAATAGTGTCCTAAAGCTTCTTAAATCGCGATATCGCATCTCATTTCTATGTTTCATGATAAGATATAATATTCATTGTGCAGTGTTACGAATACCTCGTATTCACTTCAAAAGAATGTAAATGCGACACTTCCTTGCTTGGAAATAGCGTTTGCAGATGTCTACGTATTGAAGCAATAGTTTTCTAATGCTTCTGAAATCGTCAGATCGCATCTCATATCTACGTTTCATGATAAGATATATTATTCATTGCGAAGTGTCATGTATACCTCGTATTCCTTTCAATAGAATGTAAATGCGACACTTCCTTGCGTGCAAGTAGCGTTTGCAGATGTCTACGTATCAAAGCAATAGGGATCTAATGCTTCTTAAATCGCCATATAGTTTCTCATTTCTATGTTTCATGATAATATATAATATTCACTGCGAAGTGTCATGTATACCTCGCATACACTTCAAATGAACGTAAATGCGACACTTCCTTGCTTGGAAATAGAGTTTGCAGATGTCTACGTATCGAAGCAATAGATTTCTAAAGCTTGCTAATTCGCGATATCGAATCTCATATCTGCGTTTCATGATAATATATAATATTCATTGCGAAGTTTCATGTGTACCTCGCACACAATTCAAACGAATGTGAATGCGACAGTTCCTTGCTAGGAAATAGCGTTTGCAGATGCTTACGTATCGAAGTAATAGACATCTAATGCTTCATAAATCGCGATATCGCATCTCATTGCTAGGTTTCATTATAAGATATAATATTCATTGCGAATTGTCACGTATACCTCGTATTCCTTTCAAAAGATTGTAAATGAAACACTTCCTTCCTAGGAAGTAGCGTTTGCAGATGTCTACGCATCGAAGCAATAGTGTTCTAATGCTTCTTAAATCGCGATATCGCACCTCATTTCTATGTTTCACGATAAGATATAATATTCATTGTGTAGTGTTACGTTTATCTCATCTATACTTCAAATGAATGTAAATGCGACACTTCCTTGCTAGGAAGTAGCGTTTGCAGATGTCTACGTATCGTGGCATTAGTGTTCTAATGCTTCTCAAAACGCGATATCGCATCTCATTTCTATGTTTCATGATAATATATAATATTCAATGTGGAGTGTTATGTATACCTCGTATTCATTTCAATAGAATGTAAATGCGACGCTTCCTTGGTAGGTAGTAGCGTTTGCAGATGTCTACATATCGAAGCAATACAGTTCTAATGCTTCTTAAATCGTCATATCGCATCTCATATCTAGGTTTCATGATATGATATAATATTCATTGCGATGTGACATGTATACCTCGTATTCCTTTCAAAAGAATGTAACTGCGACACTTCCTTCCTGGGAAATGGCGTTTGCAGATGTCTACGTATCGAAGCAATAGTGTTTTAATGCTTCTTAAATCGTCATATCGCATCTCATTTCTATGTTTCATGATAAGATTTAATATTACTTGCGAAGTGTCATGTATACCTCGTATTCCTTTCGAAAGAATGTAAATGCGACACTTCCTTGCTAGGATATAGCGTTTGCAGATGTCTCCGTATAGAAGCAATAGAGATATAATGCTTCTCAAAACGCGATATCGCTACTCATTACTATGTTTCATGATAATATATAATATTCACTGTGGAGTGTGATGTATACCTCGTATTCACTTCAAAGAAATGTAAATGCGACACTTCCTTGCGAGGAAATAGCGTTTGCAGATGTCTACCTATCGAAGCAATAGAGTTCTAAAGCTTGCTAATTCGCGATATCGCATCTCATTTCCATGTTCAATGATAATATATAATATTCATTGCGAAGTGTCATGTACACATCGTATTCCTTTCAAAAAAAATGTAAATGCGACACTACCGTGCTTGGAAATAGCGTTTGCAGATGTCTACGTATCGTGGCATTAGGGTTCTAATGTTTCTCAAAACGCGATATCGCTTCTCATTTCTATGTCTCATGATAATATATAATATTCTTTGCGAAGTGTCATGTATACCTCGCATACACTTTAATTGAATGTACATGCGACACTTCCTTGCAACGAAATAGCGTTTGCAGATGTCTACGTATCGAAGCAATAGAGTTCTAATGCTTCTTAAATCGCCATATTACATCACATTTCTATGTTTCATGATAAGATATAATATTCATTGCGAAGTGTCATGTAAACCTCGTACTCCTTTCAATAGAATGTAAATGCAACACTTCGTTGCTAGGAAATAGCGTTTGCAGATGTCTACGTATCGAAGCAATAGACATCTAAAGCTTCATAAATCGCGATATCGCATCTCATTTCTATGTTTCATGATAAGATATAATATTCATTGTGGAGTGTTATGTATACCTCGTATTCGTTACAAGACAATGTAAATGCGACACTTCCTTGCTAGGAAGTAGCGTGTGCAGATGTCTACGTATCGAAGCAATAGTGTTCTAATGCTTCTTAAATCGCCACATTACATCACATTTCTATGTTTCATGATAAGATATAGTATTCATTGTGCAGTGTTATGTATACCTCGTATTCACTTCAAAAGAATGTAAATGCGACACTTCCTTGCTAGGAAGTAGCCTTTGCAGATGTCTACGTATCGAAGCAATAGTGTTCTAATGCTTCTTAAATCGCCACATTACATCACATTTCTATGTTTCATGATAAGATATAATATTCACTGCGACGTGTCATGTATACCTCGCATACACTTCAAGTGAATGTGAATGCGACAGTTCCTTGCTAGGAAATAACGTTTGCAGATATCTACGTATCGAAGCAATAGAGTTCTAAAGCTTCTTAAATCACGATATCGCATCTCATTTCTATGTTTCATGATAAGATATAATATTCATTTTGCAGTGTTATGAATACCTCGTATTCACTTCAAAAGAATGTAAATGCGACACTTCCTTGCTTGGAAATAGCGTTTGCAGATGTCTACGTATCGAGGCAATAGTTTTCTAAAGCTTCTTAAATCGTCATATCGCATCACATTTCTATGTTTCATGATAATATATAATACTCATTGTGAAGTGTTATGTATACCTCGTATTCACTTCAAAAGAATGTAAATGTGACACCTCCTTGCTAGGAGATAGCGTTTGCAGATGTCTACGTATCGATCCAATAGACTTCTAATGCTTCTTAAATCGCCATATCGCATCTCATTTCTGTGTTTCATGATAAGATATAGTATTAATTGTGCGGTGTTATGTATATCTCGTCAATACTTCAATTGAACGTAAATGCGACACTTCCTTGCTAGGAAATAGTGTTTGCAGATGTCTACGATTCGTGGCATTAGAGTTCTAATGCTTCATAAATCGCCATATCGCATCTCATTTCTATGTTTCATGATAAGATATAATATTCATTGCGAAGTGTTATGTATACCTCGTATTCACTTCAGAAGAATGTAAATGCGACACTTCCTTGCAAGGAAATAGCGTTTGCAGTGTCTGCGTATCGTGGCATTAGAGTTCTAATGCTTCTCAGAACGCGATATCGCATCTCATTTCTATGTTTCATGATAAGATATAATATTCAGAGTGCAGTGTTATGTATACCTCGTATTCACTTCAAAAGAATGTAAATGCGACACTTCCTTGTTAGGAAGTAGCGTTTGCAGATGTCTACGTATCGAAGCAATAGAGTTCTAATGCTTCTTAAATCGCCATATTACATCATATTTCTATGTTTCATGATAAGATATAATATTCATTGCGAAGTGTCATGAACACCTCGTACTCCTTTCAAAAGAATGTAAATGCGACACTTCCTTGCTAGGAAGTAGCGTTTGCAGATGTCTACGTATCGAAGCAATAGAGTTCTAATGCTTCTCAAAACGCGATATCGCTACTCATTACTTTGTTTCATGATAATATATAATACTCATTGTGGATTGTTATGTATACCTCGTATTCACTTCAATAGAATGTAAATGCGACACTTCCTTGCTAGGAAATAGCGTTTGCAGATGTCTACGTACCGAAGCAATAGATTTCTAAATCTTTCTAATTCGCGATATCGCACCTCATTTCTATGTTTCATGATAAGATATAATATTCATTGTGGAGTGTCATGTATACCTCGTATTCCTTTCAAAAGAATGTAAATGCGACACTTCAATGCTAGGATGTAGCGTTTGCTGATTTCTACGTATCGAAGCAATAGAGTTCTAATGCTTCTTAAATCGCGATATCGCATCACATTTCTATGTTTCATGATAAGATATAATATTCATTGTTGAGTGTTATGTATACCTCGTATTCACTTCAAGAGAATGTAAATGCGACACTTCCTTGCAAGGAAGTAGCGTTTGCAGATGTCTACGTATCGAAGCAATAGAGTTCTAATGCTTCTTAAATCGCCATATCGCACCTTATTTCTATGTTTCATGATAAGATATAATATTCGTTATGCAGTGTTATGTGTATCTCGTCTGTACTTCAAATGAATGTAAATGCGACACGTCCTTGCTAGGAAATAGCGTTTGCAGATGCCTACGTCTCGTGGCATTAGAGTTCTAATGCTTCTCAAAACGCGATACCGCTTCTCATTTACGTGTTTCAAGATGATATATAATATTCATTGCGAAGTGTCATGTAAACCTCGCATACACTTCAATTGAATGTACATGCGACACTTCCTTGCTAGGAAGTAGCGTTTGCAGATGTCTACGTATCGAAATAATAGAGTTCTTATGCTTCTTAAATCGCCTTATTGCATCTCATTTCTATGTTTCATGATAAGATTTAATATTCATTGTGGAGTGTTATGTATACCTCGTATTCACTTCAAGAGAATGTAAACGCGACACTTCCTTGCCAGGAAATAGCGTTTTCAGATGTCTACGTATCATAGCATTAGAGATCTAATGCTTCTCAAAACGCGATATCGCTACTCATTACTATGTTTCATGATAATATATAATAGTCATTGTGGTTTGTGATGTGTACCTTGTATTCACTTCAAAAGAATGTAAATGCGACACTTCCTTGCTAGGAAATAGCGTTTGCAGATGTCTACGTATCGAAGCAATAGAGTTCCAAAGCTTCTTGAATCGTCATATCGCATCTCATTCATATGTTTCATGATAAGATATAATATTCATTGCGAAGTGTCATGTATACCTCGTAATCCTTTCAAACGAATGTAAATGCGACACTGCCATGCTTGGAAATAGCGTTTGCAGATGTCTACGTATCGAGGGAATAGTTTTCTAATGCTTCTTAAATCGTCATATCGCATCACATTTCTATGTTCCATGATAATATATAATACTCATTGTAAGGTGATACGTGTACCTCGTATTCACTTCAAAAGAATGTAAATGTGACACTTCCTTGCTAGGAAATAGCGTTTGCAGATGTCTACTTATCGAACCAATAGATTTCTAATGCTTCTTAAATCGCCATATCGCATCACATTTCTCTGTTTCATGATAAGATATAATATTCATTGTGCAGTGTTACGTATATCTCGTCTATACTACAAATGAATGTAAATGCGACACTTCCTTGCTGGGAAATAGCGTTTGCAGATATCTACGTATCGAACCAATAGATTTCTAGCGCTTCTTAAATCGCCATATCGCATCTAATTTCTATGTTCCTTGATAAGATATAATATTCGTTGCGAAGTGTCGTGTATACCTCGCATACACTTCAAATGAATGTAAATGCGACACTTCCTTCCTAGGAAATAGCGTTTGCAGATGTCTACGTATCGAAGCAATAGACATCTAATGCTTCATAAATCGCCATATCGCATCTCATTTCTATGTTTCATGATAAGATATAATATTCATTGTGCAGTGTTATGTATACCTCGCATTCACCTCAAAAGAATGTCAATGCGACACTTCCTTGCTAGGAAATAGCGTTTGCAGATGTCTACATATCGAAGCAGTAGTATTCTAATTCTTCTTAAACCGCGATATCGCATCTCATTCCTATGTTTCATGATATGATATAATATTCATTGTGCAGTGTTATGTATACCTCGCATTCACCTCAAAAGAATGTCAATGCGACACTTCCTTGCTAGGAAATAGCGTTTGCAGATGTCTACGTATCGAGGCAAGAGAGTTCTAAACTTGTTAATTCGCTATATCGCACCTCATTTCTATGTTTCATGATAATGTATAATAGTCATTGCGAAGTGTCATGTATACATCTCATACACTTCAAATGAATGTGAATGCGACAGTTCCTTGCTAGGAAATAGCGTTTGCAGATATCTACGTATCGAAGCAATGGAATTCTAATGCTTCTTAAATCGTCATATCGCATCTCACTTCAATGTTTCATGATAAGATATAATATTCATTGCGAAGTGTCATGTAAACCTCGTATTCCTTTCAAAACAATGTAAATGCAAAACTTCCTTGCTAGGAAGTATCGTTTGCAAATGCCTACGTAACGAAGCAACAGTGTTCTAATGCTTCTCAAAACGCGATATCGCTACTCATTTCTATGTTTCATGATAAGATATAATATTCATTGTGCAGTGTTATGTATACCTCGCATACACTACAAATGAATGTGAATGAGACAGTTCCTTGCTAGGAAATAGTGTTTGCAGATATCCACGTATCGAAGCAATAGAGTTCTAAAGCTTCTATAATCGCGATATCGCATCTCATTTCTATGTTTCATGATAATATATAATATTCATTACGAAGTGTCATGTGTACCTCGCATACACTTCAAATGAATGTGAATGCGACAGTTCCTTGCTAGGAAATAGTGTTTGCAGATATCTACGTATCGAAGCAATAGAGTTCTAAAGCTTCTTAAATCGCGATATCACATCTCATTTCTATGTTTCATGATAAGATATAATATTCATTGTGCAGTGTTAAGAATACCTCGTATTCACTTCAAAAGAATGTAAATGCGACACTTCCTTGCTTGGAAAAAGAGTTTGCAGATGTCTACGTATCGAAGCAATAGTTTTCTAATGCTTCTTATGGCGCCATATCGCATCTAATTTCTATGTTTCATGATATTAATAATATTCATTGCGAAGTGTCATGTATACCTCGCATACACTTCAAATGAATGTGAATGCGACAGTTCCTTGCTAGGAAATAGTGTTTGCAGATATCTACGTACCGAAGCAATAGACTTCTAAAGATTCTTAAATCGCGATATCGCATCTCATTTCTATGTTTCATGATAAGATATAATATTCATTGTGGAGTGTTATGTATACCTCGTATTCCTTTCAAAAGAATGTGAATGCGACACTTCCTTGCTAGGAAGTAGCGTTTGCAGATGTCTACGAATCGAAGCAATAGTGTTCTCATGCTTCTTAAATCGTCATACCGCATCTCATTTCTATGTTTCATGATAAGATATAATATTCATTGCGATGTGTCATGTATACCTCGTATTCACTTCAAAAGAATGTAAATGAGACACTTCCTTGCTAGGAAATAGAGCTTGCAGATGTCTACGTATCGAAGCAATAGAGTTCTAAAGCTTGCTAGTTCGCGATATCGCATCTCATTTCTATGTTTCATGATAAGATATAATATTCATTGTGCAGTGTTATGTATATCTCGTCAATACTTCAAATGAATGTAAATGCGACACTTCCTTGCTACGAAATAGCGTTTGCAGATGTCTAAGTATCGTACCATTAGTGTTCTAATGCTTCTCAAAACGCGATATCGCTACTCATTACCATGTGTCATTATAATATATAATATTCATTGCGAAGTGTTATGTGTACCTCGCACTCACTTCAAATGAATGTACATGCGACACTTCCTTGCTAGGAAATAGCGTTTGCAGATGTGAACGTATCGTAGCAATTGAGTTCTAATGCTTCTTAAAACGGGATATCGCATCACATTTCTGATTTTCATGATAAGATATAATACCCATTGCGAAGTGTCATGTATACGTCGTATTCTCTTCAAATGAATGTAAATGCGACACTTCCTTGCTATTAAATAGCGTTTGCAGACGTCTACGTATCGTAACAATAGTGTTCGAATGCTTTTCAAAACGCGATATCGCATCTCATTTCTGTGTTTCATGATAAGGTATAATATTCATAGCGAAGTGTCATGTATACCTCGTATTTACTTCTAAAGAATGTAAATGTGAAAGTTCCTTGCTAGAAAATAGCGTTTTTAAATTTCTACATATCGAAGAAATAGTGTTCTAATGCTTCTTAAATCGCGATATCGCTTAACAATTCTATGTTTCATGATAAGATATCATATTCATTGTGCAGTGTTATGAATACCTCGTATTCACTTCAAAAGAATATAAATGCGACACTTTCTTGATAGGAAATAGCGTTTGCAAATGCCTACGTATCGAAGTAATAGTTTTCTAATGTTTCCTAAATAGTCATATCGCCTCCTATATCTACGTTTCTTGATAAGATATAATATTCATTGCGAAGTGTCATGTATACCTCGTGTTCCTTTCAAATGAACGTAAGTACGACACTTCCTTGCTAGGAAGTAGCGTTTGCATATGTCCACGTATCGAAGCAATAGGGATGTAATGCTTCTTAAATTGCCATATCGCTTCTCATCTCTATGTTTCATGATAATATATAATATTCACTACGAAGTGTCATGTATACGTCGCATACACTTCAAATGCATGTAAAGGCGACACTTCCTTGCATGGAAATAGCATTTGCAGATGTCTACGTGTCGAAGCATTGGTGTTCTAATGCTTCTTAAATCGCGATATCGCATCCCATTTCTATGTTTCATGATAAGATATAATATTCATTGTGCAGACTTATGTATACCTCGTATTCACTTCAAAAGAATGTAAATGCGACACTTCCTTGCTAGGAAGTAGCGTTTGCAGATGTCTAGGCATCTAACCAATAGATTTCTAATGCTTCTTAAATCGCCATATCGCATCTCATTTCTATGTTTTATGATATGATATAATATTCATTGTGCAGTGTTATATATACCTCGCATACACTTAAAATGAATGTAAATGCGACACTCCCTTGCTAGGAAATAGCGATTGCAGATGTCTACGTATCGAAGCAATCGTTTTCTAATGCTTCTTAAATCGTCATATCGCATCTCATATCTACGTTTCATGATAAGAAATAATATTCATTGCGAAGGGTTATGTACTCCTCGTATTTACTCCAAATGAATGTAACTGCGTCACTTTCTTGCTAGGAAGTAGCGTTTCCAGATGTCTACGTATCGGAGAAACACAGTTGTAATGCTGCTTAAAACAGGATATCTCATCTCATTTCTATGCTTCATGATAAGATATAATATTCATTGCGAAGTGTTATGTATACCTAGCATACACTTCAAATGAATGTAGCTGCGACGCTTCCTTGCTAGGATATAGCGTGTGCAGATGTCTACGTATCGTAGCAATAAATTTCTAACGCTTCTCAAAGCTCTATATCGCATCTCATTTCTATGATTCATGATAAGATATAATATTCATTGCGAAGTGTTATGTACTCCTCGCCTACACTTCAAATGAATGTACATGCGACACTTCCTTGCTAGGAAATAGCGTTTGCAGATGTGAACGTATCGTAGGAATACAGTTCTAATGCTTCTTAAAACGGGATATCGAATCACATTTCTATTTTTCATGATAAGATATAATATTCATTGCGAAGTGTCATGTATACATCAGATTCACTTCAAATGAATGTAAGTGCGACACTTCCTTGCTATTTAATAGCGTTTGCAGATGTCTACGTATCGTAGCAATAGTGTTCTAATGCTTCTCAAAACGCGACATCGCATCTCATTCCTATGTTTCATGATAAGATATAATATTCATTGTGGAGTGTTATGTATACCTCGTACTCACATCAAAAGAATGTAACTGCGACACTTCCTTGCTAGGAAGTAGCGTCTCCAGATGTCCATGTATCGAAGCAGTATAGTTCTAATGCTTCTTCAATCAAGATATCGCATCTCATTTCCATGTTTCATGATGAGATATAATATTCAATGCGAAGTGTTATGCATACCAAGCATGCACATCAAATGAATGTAAATGTGACACTTCCTTGCTAGGAAATAGCGTTTGCAGATGTCTACGTAACGAAGCAATAGAGTACTAATGCTTCTTAAAACGCGATTACGCATCCCATTCCCAAGTTTCATGATAAGATAGTATATTCATTGTGCAGTGTTATGTATACCTCGTATTCACTTCAAATGAATGTAAATGGGACACTACCTTGCTAGGAAATAGCGTTTGCAGATGCCTACGTATCGAAGCAATATGTTTCCAATGCTTCTTAAAACGTGATATCTCGTCTCATTCCTATGTTTCATGTTAAGATATAATATTAGTTGCGAAGTGTCATGTATACCTCGCATTCACTTCAAAGGAATGTAAATGCGACACTTCCTTGCTAGGAAATCCCGTTTGCAGATGTCTTCGTATCCAAGCAATGGAGTTCTAATGCATCTTAAAACGGGATATCGCATCTTGTTTCTATGTTTCGTGATAAGATATAGTATTCACTGCGATGTATTATGTATTCCTCGACTACACTTCAAATGAATGTAAATGTGACGCTTCCTCTCTAGGAAATAGCGTTTGCAGATGTCTACGTATCGAAGCAATAGAAATCTAATGCTTCTTAAGACGAGATATCGCATCTCATTCTTATGTTTCATGATAAGATATAATATTCATTGCGAAGTGGCACGTATACCTCGCATACACTTCAAATGAATGTAAATGCGCACTTCCTTGCTAGGAAACAGCGTTCTCAGATGTCTGCGTATCGTAGCAATAGAGTTCTAATGCTGCTTGCAATGAGATATCGCATATCATTACTGTGTTTCATGATAAGACATAATATTCATTGCGAATTGTTATTTTTACCTCGCAAACACCACAAATGAATGTAAATGCGACCCTTCCTTGCTAGGAAATAGCGTTTGCAGATGTCTAGGTATCGAAGCAAGAGAGTTCTAATGCTTCCTAAATCGCGATATCGCATCTCATTTCTATGTTTCATGATAAGATATAATATTCACTACGAAGTGTCATGTATACCTCGCATACACTTCAAATGAATTTAAATGCGACTCCTCCTTGCTAGGAAATAGCGTTGTCAGATGTCTACGTATCGCAGCAATGGTGTTCTAAAGCTTCTTAAATCGCGATATCGCATCGCATTTCTATGTTTCATGATAAGATATAATATTCATTGCGAAGTGTCATGTATACCTCGCATACACTTCAAACGAATGTGAATGCGACAGTTCCTTGTTAGGAAATAGTGTTTGCAGATATCTAGTATCGAAGTAATAGAGTTCTAAAGCTTCTTAAATCGCGATATCGCATCTCATTTCTATGTTTCATGATAAGATATAATATTCATTGTGCAGTGTTATAAATACCTCGTATTCACTTCACAAGAATGTAAATGCGACACTACCTTGCTTGGAAATAGCGTTTGCAGGTGTCTACGTATCGAAGCAGTAGTGTTATAATGCTTCTTAAATCGCGATATCGCATCTCATTTCTATGTTTCATGATAAGATATAATATTCATTGAGAAGTAATATGTATTCCTGGTCTGCACTTCGAATGAATGTAAATGCGACACTTCCTTGCTAGGAAATATTGTTTTCAGATGTCTACGTATCGAAGCAATAGAGTTCTAATGCTTCTTAAGACGCGATATTGCATCACACATCTATGTATCATTACAAGATATAATATCCATTGCGAAGTGTCATGTATAGCTCGCATACACTTCAAATGAATGTAAAGGCGTCACTTCCTTGCTAGGAAATAACATTTGCAGATGTCTACGTATCGAAGCAATAGGGATCTAGTGCATCTTAAACCGCGATATCGCATATCATTTCTATGTCTCATAATAGGATATAATATTCATTGTGCAGTGTTATGTATACCTCGTATTCACTTCAAAACAATGTAAATGCGACACTTCCTTGCTAGGAAATAGCGTTTGCAGATGTCTACGTATCGAAGCAATAGGTATCTAATACTTCTTAAATCGCCATTTCGCTTTTCAATTCTATGTTTCATGATAATATATAATATTCACTGCGAAGTGTCATGTATACCTCGCATACACTTCAAATGAATGTAAATGCGATACTTCCTTGCTAGGAAATAGCGTTTGCAGATATCTGCGTATCGAAGCAATAGCGTTCTAATGCTTCTTAAATCCCGATATCACACCTCATATCTATGTTTGATGATAATATATTATATTCATTGCGAAGTGTCATGTATACCTCGCATACACTTCAAATGAATGTGAATGCGACAGTTCCTTGCTAGGAAATAGTGTTTGCAGATTTCTAGTATCGAAGCAATGGAGTTCTAAAGCTTCTTAAATCGCGATATCGCATCTCATTTCTAAGTTTCATGATAAGATATAATATTCATTGCGAAGTGTCATGTATACCTTCGCATACACTTCAAATGAATGTGAATGCGACAATTCCTTGCTAGGAAATAGCGTTTGCAGATGTCTACGTATCGAAGCAATAGCGTTCTAATGCTTCTTAAATCCCGATATCGCATCTCATATCTATGTTTGATGATAATATATTATATTCATTGCGAAGTGTCATGTATACCTCGCATACACTTCAAATGAATATGAATGCGACAGTTCCTTGCTAGGAAATAGTGTTAGCAGATTTCTAGTATCGAAGCAATGGAGTTCTAAAGCTTCTTAGATCGCGATATCGCATCTCATTTCTATGTTTCATGATAAGATCTAATATTCATTGTGCAGTGTTATGAATACCTCGTATTCACTTCAAAGGAATGTAAATGCGACACTTCCTTGCTAGGAAATAGCGCTTGCAGATGTCTAGGTATCGAAGCAATAGTGTTCTAATGCTTCTTAAATAGCGATATCGCATCTCATTTCTAAGTTTCATGATAAGATATAATATTCATTGTGCAGTGTTATGTATACCTCGTATTCACTTCAAAAGTATGTAAATGCGACACTTCCTTGCTAGGACCTAGTTTTGCAGATGTCTACGTGTTCGAAGCAATAGAGTTCTACTCGTCATACAGCATCTCATTTCTATGTTTCATGATAAGATATAATATTCATTGCGAAATGTCATGTATACCTCGTATTCCTTTCAAATGAATGTAAATGCGACACTTCCTTGCTCGGCAGTAGCGTTTGCAGATGTCTACGTGTCGAAGCATTGGTGTTCTAATGCTTCTTAAATCGCGATATCGCATCCCATTTCTATGTTTCATGATAAGATATAATATTCATTGTGCAGACTTATGTATACCTCGTATTCACTTCAAAAGAATGTAAATGCGACACTTCCTTGCTAGGAAGTAGCGTTTGCAGATGTCTAGGCATCTAACCAATAGATTTCTAATGCTTCTTAATTCGCCATATCGCATCTCATTTCTATGTTTTATGATATGATATAATATTCATTGTGCAGTGTTATATATACCTCGCATACACTTAAAATGAATGTAAATGCGACACTCCCTTGCTAGGAAATAGCGATTGCAGATGTCTACGTATCGAAGCAATCGTTTTCTAATGCTTCTTAAATCGTCATATCGCATCTCATATCTACGTTTCATGATAAGAAATAATATTCATTGCGAAGTGTCATGTATAACCAGTATTCACTTCAAAAGAATGTAAATGCGACACTTCCAAGCTAGGAAGTAGCGTCCGCAGATGTCTACGTATCGAAGCAATAGAGTTCTAGTGCTACATAAAACGCGATATCCCATTTCATTTCTATGTTTCATGATAATACTCATTACGAAGTGTCATGTATACCTCGCATACAATTCGATTGAATGTAAATGCGACACTTCCTTGCTAGGAAGTAGCGCTTGCAGATGTTTACGTATCGAAGCAATATAGATTTAATGCTTCTAAAGACGAGATATCGCATCTCGTTCCTATGTTTCATGATGAGATACAGTATTCATTGCGAAGTGTCATGTATACCTCGTATTCACTTCAAAAGAATGTAAATGAGACACTTCCTTGCTAGGAAATAGCGTTTGCAGATGTATACGTATCGTAGCAATGAATTTCTAACGCTTCTTAAAGATCGATGTCGCATCTCATTTCTATGCTTCCTGATAAGATTTAATATTCATTGCGAAGGGTTATGTACTCCTCGTATTTACTCCAAATGAATGTAACTGCGTCACTTTCTTGCTAGGAAGTAGCGTTTCCAGATATCTACGTATCGGAGAAACACAGTTGTAATGCTGCTTAAAACAGGATATCTCATCTCATTTCTATGCTTCATGATAAGATATAATATTCATTGCGAAGTGTTATGTATACCTAGCATACACTTCAAATGAATGTAGCTGCGACGCTTCCTTGCTAGGATATAGCGTGTGCAGATGTCTACGTATCGTAGCAATAAATTTCTAACGCTTCTCAAAGCTCGATATCGCATCTCATTTCTATGATTCATGATAAGATATAATATTCATTGCGAAGTGTTATGTACTCCTCGCCTACACTTCAAATGAATGTACATGCGACACTTCCTTGCTAGGAAATAGCGTTTGCAGATGTGAACGTATCGTAGGAATACAGTTCTAATGCTTCTTAAAACGGGATATCGAATCACATTTCTATTTTTCATGATAAGATATAATATTCATTGCGAAGTGTCATGTATACATCAGATTCACTTCAAATGAATGTAAGTGCGACACTTCCTTGCTATTTAATAGCGTTTGCAGATGTCTACGTATCGTAGCAATAGTGTTCTAATGCTTCTCAAAACGCGACATCGCATCTCATTCCTATGTTTCATGATAAGATATAATATTCATTGTGGAGTGTTATGTATACCTCGTACTCACATCAAAAGAATGTAACTGCGACACTTCCTTGCTAGGAAGTAGCGTCTCCAGATGTCCATGTATCGAAGCAGTATAGTTCTAATGCTTCTTCAATCAAGATATCGCATCTCATTTCCATGTTTCATGATGAGATATAATATTCAATGCGAAGTGTTATGCATACCAAGCATGCACATCAAATGAATGTAAATGTGACACTTCCTTGCTAGGAAATAGCGTTTGCAGATGTCTACGTAACGAAGCAATAGAGTACTAATGCTTCTTAAAACGCGATTACGCATCCCATTCCCAAGTTTCATGATAAGATAGTATATTCATTGTGCAGTGTTATGTATACCTCGTATTCACTTCAAATGAATGTAAATGGGACACTACCTTGCTAGGAAATATCGTTTGCAGATGCCTACGTATCGAAGCAATATGTTTCCAATGCTTCTTAAAACGTGATATCTCGTCTCATTCCTATGTTTCATGTTAAGATATAATATTAGTTGCGAAGTGTCATGTATACCTCGCATTCACTTCAAAGGAATGTAAATGCGACACTTCCTTGCTAGGAAATCCCGTTTGCAGATGTCTTCGTATCCAAGCAATGGAGTTCTAATGCATCTTAAAACGGGATATCGCATCTTGTTTCTATGTTTCGTGATAAGATATAGTATTCACTGCGATGTATTATGTATTCCTCGACTACACTTCAAATGAATGTAAATGTGACGCTTCCTCTCTAGGAAATAGCGTTTGCAGATGTCTACGTATCGAAGCAATAGAAATCTAATGCTTCTTAAGACGAGATATCGCGTCTCATTTCTATGTTTCATGATAAGATACAATACTCATTGCGATGTGTCATGTATACCTCGGATACACATCAAGTGAATGTAAATGTAACACTTCCTTGCTAGGAAACAGCGTTTGCAGTAGTCTACCAAACGTAGCAATAGTGTTAGGACGATTCTCAAAACGCGATATCGCATCTCATTCTTATGTTTCATGATAAGATATAATATTCATTGCGAAGTGGCACGTATACCTCGCATACACTTCAAATGAATGTAAATGCGCACTTCCTTGCTAGGAAACAGCGTTCTCAGATGTCTGCGTATCGTAGCAATAGAGTTCTAATGCTGCTTGCAATGAGATATCGCATATCATTACTGTGTTTCATGATAAGACATAATATTCATTGCGAATTGTTATTTTTACCTCGCAAACACCACAAATGAATGTAAATGCGACCCTTCCTTGCTAGGAAATAGCGTTTGCAGATGTCTAGGTATCGAAGCAAGAGAGTTCTAATGCTTCCTAAATCGCGATATCGCATCTCATTTCTATGTTTCATGATAAGATATAATATTCACTACGAAGTGTCATGTATACCTCGCATACACTTCAAATGAATTTAAATGCGACTCCTCCTTGCTAGGAAATAGCGTTGTCAGATGTCTACGTATCGAAGCAGTAGAGTTCTAATGCTTCTTAAATCGCGATATGGCATCTCATTTCTATGTTTCATGATAAGATACAATATTCCTAGGGATGTGTCATCTATACTTCATACTCACTTCAAAAGAATGTAAATGCGAAACTTCCATTCTAGAAAATAGCGTTTCCAGATGTCTAGGTATCGAAACAATAGAGTTCTAATGCTTCTTCAAACGGGATATCGCATCTCATTTCTATATTTCTTGATAATATACAATATTCATTGCGAAGTGTTATGTATACCTCGCGTACACTTCAAGTGAATGTAAATAGGACTCTTCCTTGCTAGGAAATAGCGTTTGCAGATGTCTACGTATCGAAGCAATAGAGTTCTAATGCTTCTTAAATCGCGATATCGCATCTCATTTCTATGTTTCATGATAAGATATAATATTCTCTACGAAGTGTCATGTATACCTCGCATACACCTCAAATGAATATAAATGCGACTCTTCCTTGCTAGGAAATAGCGTTGGCAGATGTCTACGTATCGAAGCAATGGTGTTCTAAAGCTTCTTAAATCGCGATATCGCATCGCATTTCTATGTTTCATGATAAGATATAATATTCATTGCGAAGTGTCATGTATACCTCGCATACACTTCAAACGAATGTGAATGCGACAGTTCCTTGTTAGGAAATAGTGTTTGCAGATATCTAGTATCGAAGTAATAGAGTTCTAAAGCTTCTTAAATCGCGATATCGCATCTCATTTCTATGTTTCATGATAAGATATAATATTCATTGTGCAGTGTTATAAATACCTCGTATTCACTTCACAAGAATGTAAATGCGACACTACCTTGCTTGGAAATAGCGTTTGCAGGTGTCTACGTATCGAAGCAGTAGTGTTATAATGCTTCTTAAATCGCTATATCGCATCTCATTTCTATGTTTCATGATAAGATATAATATTCATTGAGAAGTGATATGTATTCCTGGTCTGCACTTCGAATGAATGTAAATGCGACACTTCATTGCTAGGAAATATTGTTTTCAGATGTCTACGTATCGAAGCAATAGAGTTCTAATGCTTCTTAAGACGCGATATTGCATCACACATCTATGTATCATTACAAGATATAATATCCATTGCGAAGTGTCATGTATAGCTCGCATACACTTCAAATGAATGTAAAGGCGTCACTTCCTTGCTAGGAAATAACATTTGCAGATGTCTACGTATCGAAGCAATAGGGTTCTAGTGCATCTTAAACCGCGATATCGCATATCATTTCTATGTCTCATAATAGGATATAATATTCATTGTGCAGTGTTATGTATACCTCGTATTCACTTCAAAACAATGTAAATGCGACACTTCCTTGCTAGGAAATAGCGTTTGCAGATGTCTACGTATCGAAGCAATAGGTATCTAATACTTCTTAAATCGCCATTTCGCTTTTCAATTCTATGTTTCATGATAATATATAATATTCACTGCGAAGTGTCATGTATACCTCGCATACACTTCAAATGAATGTAAATGCGATACTTCCTTGCTAGGAAATAGCGTTTGCAGATATCTGCGTATCGAAGCAATAGCGTTCTAATGCTTCTTAAATCCCGATATCACACCTCATATCTATGTTTGATGATAATATATTATATTCATTGCGAAGTGTCATGTATACCTCGCATACACTTCAAATGAATGTGAATGCGACAGTTCCTTGCTAGGAAATAGTGTTTGCAGATTTCTAGTATCGAAGCAATGGAGTTCTAAAGCTTCTTAAATCGCGATATCGCATCTCATTTCTAAGTTTCATGATAAGATATAATATTCAATGCGAAGTGTCATGTATACCTTCGCATACACTTCAAATGAATGTGAATGCGACAATTCCTTGCTAGGAAATAGCGTTTGCAGATGTCTACGTATCGAAGCAATAGCGTTCTAATGCTTCTTAAATCCCGATATCGCATCTCATATCTATGTTTGATGATAATATATTATATTCATTGCGAAGTGTCATGTATACCTCGCATACACTTCAAATGAATATGAATGCGACAGTTCCTTGCTAGGAAATAGTGTTAGCAGATTTCTAGTATCGAAGCAATGGAGTTCTAAAGCTTCTTAGATCGCGATATCGCATCTCATTTCTATGTTTCATGATAAGATCTAATATTCATTGTGCAGTGTTATGAATACCTCGTATTCACTTCAAAGGAATGTAAATGCGACACTTCCTTGCTAGGAAATAGCGTTTGCAGATGTCTACGTATCGAAGCAATAGTGTTCTCATGCTTCTTAAATCGCGATATCGCATCTCATATCTATGTTTCATGATAATATATAATATTCATTGCGAAGTGTCATGTATACCTCGCATACACTTCAAATGAACGAAAATGCGACACTTCCTTGCTAGGAAATAGCGCTTGCAGATGTCTAGGTATCGAAGCAATAGTGTTCTAATGCTTCTTAAATAGCGATATCGCATCTCATTTCTAAGTTTCATGATAAGATATAATATTCATTGTGCAGTGTTATGTATACCTCGTATTCACTTCAAAAGTATGTAAATGCGACACTTCCTTGCTAGGACGTAGTTTTGCAGATGTCTACGTGTTCGAAGCAATAGAGTTCTACTCGTCATACAGCATCTCATTTCTATGTTTCATGATAAGATATAATATTCATTGCGAAATGTCATGTATACCTCGTATTCCTTTCAAATGAATGTAAATGCGACACTTCCTTGCTCGGCAGTAGCGTTTGCAGATGTCTACGTATCGAAGCAATAGTGTCCTAATCCTTCTTAAATCGCGATATCGCATCTCATTTCTATGTTTCATGATAAGATATAATATTCATTGTGCAGTGTCATGTATACCTCGTATTCACTTCAAAGGAATGTAAACGCGACACTTCGTTGCCAGGAAATAGTGTTTGCAGATGTCTACGTATCGTACCATTAGAATTCTAATTCTTCTCAAAACGCGATATCGCTACTCATTACCATGTTTCATTATAATATATAATATTCATTGTGGAGCGTTATGTATACCTCGTATTCACATCAAAACAATGTAAATGCGACACTTGCTTGCTAGGAAATGGCGTTTGCAGATGTCTACGTATCAAAGCAATAGGTATCTAATACTTCTTAAATCGCCATTTCGCTTTTCAATTCTATGTTTCATGATAATATATAATATTCACTGCGAAGTGTCATGTATACCTCGCATACACTTCGAATGAATGTAAATGCGACACTTCCTTGCTAGGAAATAGCGTTTGCAGATGTCTACGTATCGAAGCAATAGCGTTCTAATGCTTCTTAAATCCCGACATCGCATCTCATATCTATGTTTGATGATAATATATTATATTCATTGCGAAGTGTCATGTATACCTCGCATACACTTCAAATGAATGTGAATGCGACAGTTCCTTGCTAGGAAATAGTGTTAGCAGATTTCTAGTATCGAAGCAATGGAGTTCTAAAGCTTCTTAGATCGCGATATCGCATCTCATTTCTATGTTTCATGATAAGATCTAATATTCATTGTGCAGTGTTATGAATACCTCGTATTCACTTCAAAGGAATGTAAATGCGACACTTCCTTGCTAGGAAATAGCGTTTGCAGATGTCTACGTATCGAAGCAATAGTGTTCTCATGCTTCTTAAATCGCGATATCGCATCTCATATCTATGTTTCATGATAATATATAATATTCATTGCGAAGTGTCATGTATACCTCGCATACACTTCAAATGAACGAAAATGCGACACTTCCTTGCTAGGAAATAGCGCTTGCAGATGTCTAGGTATCGAAGCAATAGTGTTCTAATGCTTCTTAAATAGCGATATCGCATCTCATTTCTAAGTTTCATGATAAGATGTAATATTCATTGTGCAGTGTTATGTATACCTCGTATTCACTTCAAAAGAATGTAAATGCGACACTTCCTTGCTAGGACGTAGTTTTGCCGATGTCTACGTGTTCGAAGCAATAGAGTTCTAATCGTCATACCGCATCTCATTTCTATGTTTCATGATAAGATATAATATTCATTGCGAAATGTCATGTATACCTCGTATTCACTTCAAAACAATGTAAATGCGACACTTCCTTGCTAGGAAATAGCGTTTGCAGATGTCTACGTATCGAAGCAGTAGGTACCTAATACTTCTTAAATCGCCATATCGCTTCTCAATTCTATGTTTCATGATAATATATAATATTCACTGCGAACTGTCATGTATACCTCGCATACACTTCAAATAAATGTAAATGCGACACTTCCTTGCTAGGAAATAGCGTTTGCAGATGTCTACGTATCGAAGCAATAGCGTACTAATGCTTCTTAAATCCCGATATCGCATCTCATATCTATGTTTGATGATAATATATTATATTCATTGCGAAGTGTCATGTATACCTCGCATACACTTCAAATGAATGTGAATGCGACAGTTCCTTGCTAGGAAATAGTGTTTGCAGATTTCTAGTATCGAAGCAATGGAGTTCTAATGCTTCTTAGATCGCGATATCGCATCTCATTTCTAAGTTTCATGATAAGATATAATATTCATTGTGCAGTGTTATGTATACCTCGTATTCACTTCAAAAGAATGTAAATGCGACACTTCCTTGCTTGGAAACAGCGTTTGCAGATGTCTACGTATCGAAGCAATAGGTATCTAATACTTCTTAAATCGCCATATCGCTTCTCATTTCTATGTTTCATGATAATATATAATATTCACTGCGAAGTGTCATGTATACCTCGCATACACTTCAAATGAACGAAAATGCGACACTTCCTTGCTAGGAAATAGCGCTTGCAGATGTCTAGGTATCGAAGCAATAGTGTTCTAATGCTTCTTAAATAGCGATATCGCATCCCATTTCTAAGTTTCATGATAAGATATAATATTCATTTTGCAGTGTTATGTATACCTCGTATTCACTTCAAAAGAATGTAAATGCGACACTTCCTTGCTAGGACGTAGTTTTGCAGATGTCTACGTGTTCGAAGCAATAGAGTTCTAATCGTCATACCGCATCTCATTTCTATGTTTCATGATAAGATATAATATTCATTGCGAAATGTCATGTATACCTCGTATTCACTTCAAAACAATGTAAATGCGACACTTCCTTGCTAGGAAATAGCGTTTGCAGATGTCTACGTATCGAAGCTGTAGGTATCTAATACTTCTTAAATCGCCATATCGCTTCTCAATTCTATGTTTCATGATAATATATAATATTCACTGCGAACTGTCATGTATACCTCGCATACACTTCAAATAAATGTAAATGCGACACTTCCTTGCTAGGAAATAGCGTTTGCAGATGTCTACGTATCGAAGCAATAGCGTTCTAATGCTTCTTAAATCCCGATATCGCATCTCATATCTATGTTTGATGAAAATATATTATATTCATTGCGAAGTGTCATGTATACCTCGCATACACTTCAAATGAATGTGAATGCGACAGTTCCTTGCTAGGAAATAGTGTTAGCAGATTTCTAGTATCGAAGCAATGGAGTTCTAAAGCTTCTTAGATCGCGATATCGCATCTCATTTCTATGTTTCATGATAAGATCTAATATTCATTGTGCAGTGTTATGAATACCTCGTATTCACTTCAAAGGAATGTAAATGCGACACTTCCTTGCTAGGAAATAGCGTTTGCAGATGTCTACGTATCGAAGCAATAGTGTTCTCATGCTTCTTAAATCGCGATATCGCATCTCATATCTATGTTTCATGATAATATATAATATTCATTGCGAAGTGTCATGTATACCTCGCATACACTTCAAATGAACGAAAATGCGACACTTCCTTGCTAGGAAATAGCGCTTGCAGATGTCTAGGTATCGAAGCAATAGTGTTCTAATGCTTCTTAAATAGCGATATCGCATCCCATTTCTAAGTTTCATGATAAGATATAATATTCATTGTGCAGTGTTATGTATACCTCGTATTCACTTCAAAAGAATGTAAATGCGACACTTCCTTGCTAGGACGTAGTTTTGCAGATGTCTACGTGTTCGAAGCAATAGAGTTCTAATCGTCATACCGCATCTCATTCCTATGTTTCATGATAAGATATAATATTCATTGCGAAATGTCATGTATACCTCGTATTCACTTCAAAACAATGTAAATGCGACACTTCCTTGCTAGGAAATAGCGTTTGCAGATGTCTACGTATCGAAGCAGTAGGTATCTAATACTTCTTAAATCGCCATATCGCTTCTCAATTCTATGTTTCATGATAATATATAATATTCACTGCGAGCTGTCATGTATACCTCGCATACACTTCAAATAAATGTAAATGCGACACTTCCTTGCTAGGAAATAGCGTTTGCAGATGTCTACGTATCGAAGCAATAGCGTACTAATGCTTCTTAAATCCCGATATCGCATCTCATATCTATGTTTGATGATAATATATTATATTCATTGCGAAGTGTCATGTATACCTCGCATACACTTCAAATGAATGTGAATGCGACAGTTCCTTGCTAGGAAATAGTGTTTGCAGATTTCTAGTATCGAAGCAATGGAGTTCTAATGCTTCTTAGATCGCGATATCGCATCTCATTTCTAAATTTCATGATAAGATATAATATTCATTGTGCAGTGTTATGTATACCTCGTATTCACTTCAAAAGAATGTAAATGCGACACTTCCTTGCTAGGAAGTAGTTTTGCAGATGTCTACGTATTCGAAGCAATAGAGTTCTCATCGTCATACCGAATCTCATTTCTATGTTTCATGATAAGATATAATATTCATTGCGAAATGTCATGTATACCTCGTATTCCTTTCAAAAGAATGTAAATGCGACACTTCCTTGCTCGGTAGTAGCGTTTGCAGATGTCTACGTATCGAAGCAATAGTGTCCTAATGCTTCTTAAATCGCGATATCGCATCTCATTTCTATGTTTCATGATAATATATAATATTCATTGCGATGTGTCATGTATACCTCGCATATACTTCAAATGAACGAAAATGCGACACTTCCTTGCTAGGAAATAGCGTTTGCAGATGTCTACGTATCGAAGCATTAGTGTTCTAATACTTCTTAAATCGCCATATCGCTTCTCATTTCTATGTTTCATGATAATATATAATATTCACTGCGAAGTGTCATGTATACCTCGCATACACTTCAAATGAATGTAAATGCGACACTTCCTTGCTAGGAAATAGCGTTTGCAGATGTCTACGTATCGAAGCAATAGTGTTCTAATGCTTCTTAAATCCCGATATCGCATCTCATATCTATGTTTGATGATAATATGTAATATTCATTGCGAAGTGTCATGTATACCTCGCATACACTTCAAATGAATGTGAATGCGATAATTCCTTGCTAGGAAATAGTGTTTGCAGATTTCTAGTATCGAAGCAATGGAGTTCTAAAGCTTCTTAAATCGCGATATCGCATCTCATTTCTATGTTTCATGATAAGGTATAATATTCATTGTGCAGTGTTATGAATACCTCGCATACACTTCAAATGAATGTAAATGCGACACTTCCTTGCTAGGAAATAGCGTTTGCAGATGTCTACGTATCGAAGCAATAGTGTCCTAATGCTTCTTAAATCGCGATATCGCATCTCATTTCTATGTTTCATGATAATATATAATATTCATTGCGATGTGTCATGTATACCTCGCATACACTTCAAATGAACGAAAATGCGACACTTCCTTGCTAGGAAATAGCGTTTGCAGATGTCTACGTATCGAAGCAATAGTGTTCTAATGCTTCTTAAATCGCGATATCGCATCTCATTTCCAAGTTTCATGATAAGATATAATATTCATTGTGCAGTGTTATGTATACCTCGTATTCACTTCAAAAGAATGTAAATGCGACACTTCCTTGCTAGGAAGTAGTTTTGCAGATGTCTACGTATTCGAAGCTATAGAGTTCTCATCGTCATACCGAATCTCATTTCTATGTTTCATGATAAGAAATAATATTCATTGCGAAATGTCATGTATACCTCGTATTCCTTTCAAAAGTATGTAAATGCGACACTTCCTTGCTCGGCAGTAGCGTTTGCAGATGTCTACGTATCGAAGCAATAGTGTTCTCATGCTTCTTAAATCGCGATATCGCATCTCTTATCTATGTTTCATGATAATATATAATATTCATTGCGAAGTGTCATGTATACCTCGCATACACTTCAAATGACCGAAAATGCGACACTTCCTTGCTAGGAAATAGCGCTTGCAGATGTCTAGGTATCGAAGCAATAGTGTTCTAATGCTTCTTAAATAGCGATATCGCATCCCATTTCTAAGTTTCATGATAAGATATAATATTCATTGTGCAGTGTTATGTATACCTCGTATTCACTTCAAAAGAATGTAAATGCGACACTTCCTTGCTAGGACGTAGTTTTGCAGATGTCTACGTGTTCGAAGCAATAGAGTTCTAATCGTCATACCGCATCTCATTTCTATGTTTCATGATAAGATATAATATTCATTGCGAAATGTCATGTATACCTCGTATTCACTTCAAAACAATGTAAATGCGACACTTCCTTGCTAGGAAATAGCGTTTGCAGATGTCTACGTATCGAAGCAGTAGGTATCTAATACTTCTTAAATCGCCATATCGCTTCTCAATTCTATGTTTCATGATAATATATAATATTCACTGCGAACTGTCATGTATACCTCGCATACACTTCAAATAAATGTAAATGCGACACTTCCTTGCTAGGAAATAGCGTTTGCCGATGTCTACGTATTGAAGCAATAGCGTACTAATGCTTCTTAAATCCCGATATCGCATCTCATATCTATGTTTGATGATAATATATTATATTCATTGCGAAGTGTCATGTATACCTCGCATACACTTCAAATGAATGTGAATGCGACAGTTCCTTGCTAGGAAATAGTGTTTTCAGATTTCTAGTATCGAAGCAATGGAGATCTAAAGCTTCTTAGATCGCGATATCGCATCTCATTTCTATGTTTCATGATAAGATCTAATATTCATTGTGCAGTGTTATGAATACCTCGTATTCACTTCAAAGGAATGTAAATGCGACACTTCCTTGCTAGGAAATAGCGTTTGCAGATGTCTACGTATCGAAGCAATAGTGTTCTCATGCTTCTTAATTCGCGATATCGCATCTCATATCTATGTTTCATGATAATATATAATATTCATTGCGAAGTGTCATGTATACCTCGCATACACTTCAAATGAACGAAAATGCGACACTTCCTTGCTAGGAAATAGCGCTTGCAGATGTCTAGGTATCGAAGCAATAGTGTTCTAATGCTTCTTAAATAGCGATATCGCATCCCATTTCTAAGTTTCATGATAAGATATAATATTCATTGTGCAGTGTTATGTATACCTCGTATTCACTTCAAAAGAATGTAAATGCGACACTTCCTTGCTAGGACGTAGTTTTGCAGATGTCTACGTGTTCGAAGCAATAGAGTTCTAATCGTCATACCGCATCTCATTTCTATGTTTCATGATAGGATATAATATTCATTGCGAAATGTCATGTATACCTCGTATTCACTTCAAAACAATGTAAATGCGACACTTCCTTGCTAGGAAATAGCGTTTGCAGATGTCTACGTATCGAAGCAGTAGGTATCTAATACTTCTTAAATCGCCATATCGCTTCTCAATTCTATGTTTCATGATAATATATAATATTCACTGCGAACTGTCATGTATACCTCGCATACACTTCAAATAAATGTAAATGCGACACTTCCTTGCTAGGAAATAGCGTTTGCAGATGTCTACGTATCGAAGCAATAGCGTACTAATGCTTCTTAAATCCCGATATCGCATCTCATATCTATGTTTGATGATAATATATTATATTCATTGCGAAGTGTCATGTATACCTCGCATACACTTCAAATGAATGTGAATGCGACAGTTCCTTGCTAGGAAATAGTGTTTTCAGATTTCTAGTATCGAAGCAATGGAGATCTAAACCTTCTTAGATCGCGATATCGCATCTCATTTCTATGTTTCATGATAAGATCTAATATTCATTGTGCAGTGTTATGAATACCTCGTATTCACTTCAAAGGAATGTAAATGCGACACTTCCTTGCTAGGAAATAGCGTTTGCAGATGTCTACGTATCGAAGCAATAGTGTTCTCATGCTTCTTAATTCGCGATATCGCATCTCATATCTATGTTTCATGATAATATATAATATTCATTGCGAAGTGTCATGTATACCTCGCATACACTTCAAATGAACGAAAATGCGACACTTCCTTGCTAGGAAATAGCGCTTGCAGATGTCTAGGTATCGAAGCAATAGTGTTCTAATGCTTCTTAAATCGCGATATCGCATCTCATTTCTATGTTTCATGATAATATATAATATTCATTGCGATGTGTCATGTATACCTCGCATACACTTCAAATGAACGAAAATGCGACACTTCCTTGCTAGGAAATAGCGTTTGCAGATGTCTACGTATCGAAGCAATAGTGTTCTAATGCTTCTTAAATCGCGATATCGCATCTCATTTCCAAGTTTCATGATAAGATATAATATTCATTGTGCAGTGTTATGTATACCTCGTATTCACTTCAAAAGAATGTAAATGCGACACTTCCTTGCTAGGAAGTAGTTTTGCAGATGTCTACGTATTCGAAGCAATATAGTTCTCATCGTCATACCGAATCTCATTTCTATGTTTCATGATAAGAAATAATATTCATTGCGAAATGTCATGTATACCTCGTATTCCTTTCAAAAGAATGTAAATGCGACACTTCCTTGCTCGGCAGTAGCGTTTGCAGATGTCTACGTATCTAAGCAATAGTGTCCTAATGCTTCTTAAATCGCGATATCGCATCTCATTTCTATGTTTCATGATAAGATATAATATTCATTGCAAAATGTCATGTATACCTCGTATTCCTTTCAAATGAATGTAAATGCGACACTTCCTTGCTCGGCAGTAGCGTTTGCAGATGTCTACGTATCGAAGCAATAGCGTCCTAATGCTTCTTAAATCGCGATATCGCATCTCATTTCTATGTTTCATGATAAGATATAATATTCATTGTGCAGTGTCATGTATACCTCGTATTCACTTCAAAGGAATGTAAACGCGACACTTCGTTGCCAGGAAATAGTGTTTGCAGATGTCTACGTATCGTACCATTAGAATTCTAATTCTTCTCTAAACGCGATATCGCTACTCATTACCATGTTTCATTATAATATATAATATTCATTGTGGAGCGTTATGTATACCTCGTATTCACTTCAAAACAATGTAAATGCGACACTTCCTTGCTAGGAAATGGCGTTTGCAGATGTCTACGTATCAAAGCAATAGGTATCTAATACTTCTTAAATCGCCATTTCGCCTTTCAATTCTATGTTTCATGATAATATATAATATTCACTGCGAAGTGTCATGTATACCTCGCATACACTTCGAATGAATGTAAATGCGACACTTCCTTGCTAGGAAATAGCGTTTGCAGATGTCTACGTATCGAAGCAATAGTGTTCTCATGCTTCTTAAATCGCGATATCGCATCTCATATCTATGTTTCATGATAATATATAATATTCATTGCGAAGTGTCATGTATACCTCGCATACACTTCAAGTGAACGAAAATGCGACACTTCCTTGCTAGGAAATTGCGCTTGCAGATGTCTACGTATCGAAGCAATAGTGTTCTAATGCTTCTTAAATAGCGATATCGCATCTCATTTCTATGTTTCATGATAATATATAATATTCATTGCGATGTGTCATGTATACCTCGCATACACTTCAAATGAACGAAAATGCGACACTTCCTTGCTAGGAAATAGCGTTTGCAGATGTCTACGTATCGAAGCAATAGTGTTCTAATGCTTCTTAAATCGCGATATCGCATCTCATTTCTAAGTTTCATGATAAGATATAATATTCATTGTGCAGTGTTATGTATACCTCGTATTCACTTCAAAAGAATGTAAATGCGACACTTCCTTGCTAGGAAGTAGTTTTGCAGATGTCTACGTATTCGAAGCCATAGAGTTCTCATCGTCATACCGAATCTCATTTCTATGTTTCATGATAAGATATAATATTCATTGCGAAATGTCATGTATACCTCGTATTCCTTTCAAAAGAATGTAAATGCGACACTTCCTTGCTCGGCAGTAGCGTTTGCAGATGTCTACGTATCGAAGCAATAGTGTCCTAATGCTTCTTAAATCGCCATATCGCTCCTCATTTTTATGTTTCATGATAATATATAATATTCACTGCGAAGTGTCATGTATACCTCGCATACACTTCAAATGAATGTAAATGCGACACTTCCTTGCTAGGAAATAGCGTTTGCAGATGTATACGTATCGAAGCAATAGTGTTCTAATGCTTCTTAAATCCCGATATCGCATCTCATATCTATGTTTGATGATAATATGTAATATTCATTGCGAAGTGTCATGTATACCTCGCATACACTTCAAATGAATGTGAATGCGATAATTCCTTGCTAGGAAATAGTGTTTGCAGATTTCTAGTATCGAAGCAATGGAGTTCTAAAGCTTCTTAAATCGCGATATCGCATCTCATTTCTATGTTTCATGATAAGATATAATATTCATTGTGCAGTGTTATGAATACCACGTATTCACTTCAAAGGAATGTAAATGCGACACTTCCTTGCTAGGAAATAGCGTTTGCAGATGTCTACGTATCGAAGCAATAGTGTTCTAATGCTTCTTAAATCGCCATATCGCATCTCATATCTATGTTTCATGTTAATATATAATATTCATTGCGATGTGTCATGTATACCTCGCATACACTTCAAATGAACGAAAATGCAACACTTCCTTGCTAGGAAATAGCGTTTGCAGATGTCTACGTATCGAAGCAATAGTGTTCTAATGCTTCTTAAATCGCGATATCGCATCTCAATTCTAAGTTTCATGATAAGATATAATATTCATTGTGCAGTGTTATGTATACCTCGTATTCACTTCAAAAGAATGTAAATGCGACACTTCCTTGCTTGGAAATAGCGTTTGCAGATGTCTACGTATCGAAGCAATAGGTATCTAATACATCTTAAATCGCCATATCGCTTCTCATTTCTATGTTTCATGATAATATATAATATTCACTGCGAAGTGTCATGTACACCTCGCATACACTTCAAATGAATGTAAATGCAACACTTCCTTGCTAGGAAATAGCGTTTGCAGATGTCTACGTATCGAAGCAATAGTGTCCTAATGCTTCTTAAATCGCGATATCGCATCTCATTTCTATGTTTCATGATAAGGTATAATATTCATTGTGCAGTGTTATGAATACCTCGCATACACTTCAAATGAATGTAAATGCGACACTTCCTTGCTAGGAAATAGCGATTGCAGATGTCTACGTATCGAAGCAATAGTGTCCTAATGCTTCTTAAATCGCGATATCGCATCACATTTCTATGTTTCATGATAATATATAATATTCTTTGCGATGTGTCATGTATACCTCGCATACACTTCAAATGAACGAAAATGCGAGACTTCCTTGCTAGGAAATAGCGTTTGCAGATGTCTACGTATCGAAGCAATAGTGTTCTAATGCTTCTTAAATCGCGATATCGCATCTCATTTCCAAGTTTCATGATAAGATATAATATTCATTGTGCAGTGTTATGTATACCTCGTATTCACTTCAAAAGAATGTAAATGCGACACTTCCTTGCTAGGAAGTAGTTTTGCAGATGTCTACGTATTCGGAGCAATAGAGTTCTCATCGTCATACCGAATCTCATTTCTATGTTTCATGATAAGAAATAATATTCATTGCGAAATGTCATGTATACCTCGTATTCCTTTCAAAAGAATGTAAATGCGACACTTCCTTGCTCGGCAGTAGCGTTTGCAGATGTCTACGTATCGAAGCAATAGTGTCCTAATGCTTCTTAAATCGCGATATCGCATCTCATTTCTATGTCTCATGATAAGATATAATATTCATCGCGAAGTGTCATGTATACCTCGCATACACTTCAAACGAATGTGAATGCGACAATTCCTTGCTAGGAAGTAGTGTTTGCAGATATCTAGTATCGAAGCAATAGAGTTCTAAAGCTTCATAAATCGCAATATCGCATCTCATTTCTATGTTTCTTGATAAGATATAATATTCATTGTGCAGTGTTATGAATACCTCGTATTCACTTCTGAAGAATGTAAATGCGACACTTCCTTGCTTGGAAATAGCGTTTGCAGATGTCTACGTATCGAAGCAATAGGTATCTAATACTTCTTAAATCGCCATATCGCATCTCATTTCTATGTTTCATGATAATATATAATATTCACTGCGAAGTGTCATGTATACCTCGCACACACTTCAAATGAATGTAAATGCGACACTTCCTTGATCGGAAATAGCGTTTGCAGCTGTCTACGTTTCGTAGCAATAGAGTTCTAACGCTTCTTAAAACGCGATACCGCATCTCATTTCTATGCTTCATGATGAGATATAATATTCATTGTGCAGTGTTATGTATACCTCGTATTCACTTCAAAAGAATGAAAGTGCGACACTTCCTTGCTAGGAAGCAGCGTTTGCAGATGTCTACGTGTCGAAGCAATAGTGTCCTAATGCTTCTTAAATCGCGATATCGCATCTCATTTCTATGTTTCATGATAATATATAATATTCATTGCGATGTGTCATGTATACCTCGCATACACTTCAAATGAACGAAAATGCGACACTTCCTTGCTAGGAAATAGCGTTTGCAGATGTCTACGTATCGAAGCATTAGTGTTCTAATACTTCTTAAATCGCCATATCGCTTCTCATTTCTATGTTTCATGATAATATGTAATATTCATTGTGCAGTGTTATGTATACCTCGTATTCACTTCAAAAGAATGTAAATGCGACACTTCCTTGCTTGCAAATAGCGTTTGCAGATGTCTACGTATCGAAGCAATAGGTATCTAATACTTCTTAAATCGCCATATCGCTTCTCATTTCTATGTTTCATGATAATATATAATATTCACTGCGAAGTGTCATGTATACCTCGCATACACTTCAAATGAATGTAAATGCAACACTTCCTTGCTAGGAAATAGCGTTTGCAGATGTCTACGTATCGAAGCAATAGTGTCCTAATGCTTCTTAAATCGCGATATCGCATCTCATTTCTAAGTTTCATGATAAGATATAATATTCATTGTGCAGTGTTATGTATACCTCGTATTCACTTCAAAAGAATGTAAATGCGACACTTCCTTGCTAGGAAGTAGTTTTGCAGATGTCTACGTATTCGAAGCAATAGAGTTCTCATCGTCATACCGAATCTCATTTCTATGTTTCATGATAAGAAATAATATTCATTGCGTAATGTCATGTATACCTCGTATTCCTTTCAAAAGAATGTAAATGCGACACTTCCTTGCTCGGCAGTTGCGTTTGCAGATGTCTACGTATCGAAGCAATAGTGTCCTAATGCTTCTTAGATCGCGGTATCGCATCTCATTTCTATGTTTCATGATAAGATATAATATTCGTTGCGAAGTGTCATGTATACCTCGCATACACTTCAAACGAATGTGAAAGCGACAGTTCCTTGTTAGGAAGTAGTGTTTGCAGATATCTAGTATCGAAGCAATAGAGTTCTAAAGCTTCTTAAATCGCGATATCGCATCTCATTTCTATGTTTCATGATAAGGTATAGTATTCATTGTGCAGTGTTATGAATACCTCGTATTCACTTCAAAAGAATGTAAATGCGACACTTCCTTGCTTGGAAATAGCGTTTGCAGATGTCTACGTATCGAAGCAATAGAGTTCTAAATCTGCGTAAAACATGATATCGCATGTCATTTCTATGTTTCATGATAAGATATAATACACATTGGGAAGTGTTATGCTTACCTGGTATTCATTTCAAAAGAATGTAAATGCGACACTTCCTTGCTAGCTAATAGCGTTTACAGATATCTACGTATCGTGGCAATAGAGTTCTAATGCTTCACAAAACGCGAGGTCGCATCTCATTTTTGTGTTCCATGATAATATATAATATTCATTGCGAAGTGTTATGTATACCTCGCATACACTTAAAATGAATGTAAATGCGACACTTCCTTGATCGGAAATAGCGTTTGCAGGTGTCTACGTTTCGTAGCAATAGAGTTCTAACGCTTCTTAAAACGGGATACCGCATCTCATTTCTATGTTTCATGATGAGATATAATATTCATTGTGCAGTGTTTTGTATACCTCGTATTCACTTCAAAAGAATGAAAGTGCGACACTTCCTTGCTAGGAAGCAGCGTTTGCAGATGTCTACGTGTCGAAGCAATAGTGTCCTAATGCTTCTTAAATCGCGATATCGCATCTCATTTCTATGTTTCATGATAATATATAATATTCATTGCGATGTGTCATGTATACCTCGCATACACTTCAAATGAACGAAAATGCGACACTTCCTTGCTAGGAAATAGCGTTTGCAGATGTCTACGTATCGAAGCATTAGTGTTCTAATACTTCTTAAATCGCCATATCGCTTCTCATTTCTATGTTTCATGATAATATGTAATATTCATTGTGCAGTGTTATGTATACCTCGTATTCACTTCAAAAGAATGTAAATGCGACACTTCCTTGCTTGGAAATAGCGTTTGCAGATGTCTACGTATCGAAGCAATAGGTATCTAATACTTCTTAAATCGCCATATCGCTTCTCATTTCTATGTTTCATGATAATATATAATATTCACTGCGAAGTGTCATGTATACCTCGCATACACTTCAAATGAATGTAAATGCAACACTTCCTTGCTAGGAAATAGCGTTTGCTGATGTCTACGTATCGAAGCAATAGTGTCCTAATGCTTCTTAAATCGCGATATCGCATCTCATTTCTATGTTTCATGATAAGGTACAATATTCATTGTGCAGTGTTATGAATACCTCGCATACACTTCAAATGAATGTAAATGCGACACTTCCTTGCTAGGAAATAGCGTTTGCAGATGTCTACGTATAGAAGCAATAGCGTCCTAATGCTTCTTAAATCGCGATATCGCATCTCATTTCTATGCTTCATGATAAGATATTATATTCATTGCGAAGTGTCATGTATACCTCGCATACACTTCAAACGAATGTGAATGCGACAGTTCCTTGTTAGGAAATAGTGTTTGCAGATATCTAGTATCGAAGCAATAGAGTTCTAAAGCTTCTTAAATCGCGATATCGCATCCCATTTCTATGTTTCATGATAAGATATAATATTCATTGTGCAGTGTTATGTATACCTCGTATTCACTTCTAAAGAATGTAAATGCGACACTTCCTTACTTGGAAATAGCGTTTGCAGATGTCTACGTATCGAAGCAATAGAGTTCTAAATCTTCGTAAAACATGATATCGCATGTCATTTCTATGTTTCATGATAAGATATAATACTCATTGGGAAGTGTTATGCTTACCTGGTATTCATTTCAAAAGAATGTAAATGCGACACTTCCTTGCTAGCTAATAGCGTTTACAGATATCTACGTATCGTAGCAATAGAGTTCTAATGCTTCACAAAACGCGAGGTCGCATCTCATTTCTGTGTTCCATGATAATATATAATATTCATTGCGAAGTGTTATGTATACCTCGCATACACATAAAATGAATGTAAATGCGACACTTCCTTGATCGGAAATAGCGTTTGCAGGTGTCTACGTTTCGTAGCAATAGAGTTCTAACGCTTCTTAAAACGCGATACCGCATCTCATTTCTATGTTTCATGATGAGATATAATATTCATTGTGCAGTGTTATGTATACCTCGTATTCACTTCAAAAGAATGAAAGTGCGACACTTCCTTGCTAGGAAGCAGCGTTTGCAGATGTCTACGTGTCGAAGCAATAGTGTCCTAATGCTTCTTAAATCGCGATATCGCATCTCATTTCTATGTTTCATGATAATATATAATATTCATTGCGATGTGTCATGTATACCTCGCATACACTTCAAATGAACGAAAATGCGACACTTCCTTGCTAGGAAATAGCGTTTGCAGATGTCTACGTATCGAAGCATTAGTGTTCTAATACTTCTTAAATCGCCATATCGCTTCTCATTTCTATGTTTCATGATAATATGTAATATTCATTGTGCAGTGTTATGTATACCTCGTATTCACTTCAAAAGAATGTAAATGCGACACTTCCTTGCTTGCAAATAGCGTTTGCAGATGTCTACGTATCGAAGCAATAGGTATCTAATACTTCTTAAATCGCCATATCGCTTCTCATTTCTATGTTTCATGATAATATATAATATTCACTGCGAAGTGTCATGTATACCTCGCATACACTTCAAATGAATGTAAATGCAACACTTCCTTGCTAGGAAATAGCGTTTGCTGATGTCTACGTAGCGAAGCAATAGTGTCCTAATGCTCCTTAAATCGCGATATCGCATCTCATTTCTATGTTTCATGATAAGGTACAATATTCATTGTGCAGTGTTATGAATACCTCGCATACACTTCAAATGAATGTAAATGCGACACTTCCTTGCTAGGAAATAGCGTTTGCAGATGTCTACGTATAGAAGCAATAGCGTCCTAATGCTTCTTAAATCGCGATATCGCATCTCATTTCTATGCTTCATGATAAGATATAATATTCATTGCGAAGTGTCATGTATACCTCGCATACACTTCAAACGAATGTGAATGCGACAGTTCCTTGTTAGGAAATAGTGTTTGCAGGTATCTAGTATCGAAGCAATAGAGTTCTAAAGCTTCTTAAATCGCGATATCGCATCCCATTTCTATGTTTCATGATAAGATATAATATTCATTGTGCAGTGTTATGTATACCTCGCATACACTTCAAATGAACGAAAATGCGACACTTCCTTGCTAGGAAATAGCGCTTGCAGATGTCTACGTATCGAAGCAATAGTGTTCTAATGCTTCTTAAATAGCAATATCGCATCTCATTTCTATGTTTCATGATAATATATAATATTCATTGCGATGTGTCATGTATACCTCGAATATACTTCAAATGAACGAAAATGCGACACTTCCTTGCTAGGAAATAGCGTTTGCGGATGTCTACGTATCGAAGCAATAGTGTTCTAGTACTTCTTAAATCGCCATATCGCTTCTCATTTCTATGTTTCATGATAATATATAATATTCAATGCGAAGTGTCATGTATACCTCGCATACACTTCAAATGAATGTAAATGCGACACTTCCTTGCTAGGAAATAGCGTTTGCAGATGTATACGTATCGAAGCAATAGTGTTCTAATGCTTCTTAAATCCCGATATCGCATCTCATATCTATGTTTGATGATAATATGTAATATTCATTGTGAAGTGTCATGTATACCTCGCATACACTTCAAATGAATGTGAATGCGATAATTCCTTGCTAGGAAATAGTGTTTGCAGATTTCTAGTATCGAAGCAATGGAGTTCTAAAGCTTCTTAAATCGCGATATCGCATCTCATTTCTATGTTTCATGATAAGGTACAATATTCATTGTGCAGTGTTATGAATACCTCGCATACACTTCAAATGAATGTAAATGCGACACTTCCTTGCTAGGAAATAGCGTTTGCAGATGTCTACGTATAGAAGCAATAGCGTCCTAATGCTTCTTAAATCGCGATATCGCATCTCATTTCTATGCTTCATGATAAGATATAATATTCATTGCGAAGTGTCATGTATACCTCGCATACACTTCAAACGAATGTGAATGCGACAGTTCCTTGTTAGGAAATAGTGTTTGCAGGTATCTAGTATCGAAGCAATAGAGTTCTAAAGCTTCTTAAATCGCGATATCGCATCCCATTTCTATGTTTCATGATAAGATATAATATTCATTGTGCAGTGTTATGTATACCTCGCATACACTTCAAATGAACGAAAATGCGACACTTCCTTGCTAGGAAATAGCGCTTGCAGATGTCTACGTATCGAAGCAATAGTGTTCTAATGCTTCTTAAATAGCAATATCGCATCTCATTTCTATGTTTCATGATAATATATAATATTCATTGCGATGTGTCATGTATACCTCGAATATACTTCAAATGAACGAAAATGCGACACTTCCTTGCTAGGAAATAGCGTTTGCGGATGTCTACGTATCGAAGCAATAGTGTTCTAGTACTTCTTAAATCGCCATATCGCTTCTCATTTCTATGTTTCATGATAATATATAATATTCAATGCGAAGTGTCATGTATACCTCGCATACACTTCAAATGAATGTAAATGCGACACTTCCTTGCTAGGAAATAGCGTTTGCAGATGTATACGTATCGAAGCAATAGTGTTCTAATGCTTCTTAAATCCCGATATCGCATCTCATATCTATGTTTGATGATAATATGTAATATTCATTGTGAAGTGTCATGTATACCTCGCATACACTTCAAATGAATGTGAATGCGATAATTCCTTGCTAGGAAATAGTGTTTGCAGATTTCTAGTATCGAAGCAATGGAGTTCTAAAGCTTCTTAAATCGCGATATCGCATCTCATTTCTATGTTTCATGATAAGATATAATATTCATTGTGCAGTGTTATGAATACCTCGTATTCACTTCAAAGGAATATAAATGCGACACTTCCTTGCTAGGAAATAGCGTTTGCAGATGTCTACGTATCGAAGCAATAGTGTTCTAATGCTTCTTAAATCGCGATATCGCATCTCATATCTATGTTTCATGATAATATATAATATTCATTGCGATGTGTCATGTATACCTCGCATACACTTCAAATGAACGAAAATGCGACACTTCCTTGCTAGGAAATAGCGTTTGCAGATGTCTACGTGTCGAGGCAATAGTGTTCTAATGCTTCTTAAATCGCGATATCGCATCTCATTTCTATGTTTCATGATAAGATATAATATTCATTGCGAAGTGTCATGAGTACCTCGCATACACTTCAAGCGAATGTGAATGCGACAGTTCCTTGTTAGGAATTAGTGTTTGCAGATATCTAGTATCGAAGCAATAGAGTTCTAAAGCTTCTTAAATCGCGATATCGCATCCCATTTCTATGTTTCATGATAAGATATAATATTCATTGTGCAGTGTTATGAATACCTCGTATTCACTTCATAAGAATGTAAATGCGACACTTCCTTGCTTGGAAATAGCGTTTGCATATGTCTACGTATCGAAGCAATAGTTTTCCATTGCTTCTTAAATCGCGATATCGCATCTCATTTCTAAGTTTCATGTTAAGATATAATATTCATTGTGCAGTGTTATGTATACCTCGTATTCACTTCAAAGAATGTAAATGCGACACTTCCTTGCTAGGAAGTAGTTTTGCAGATGTCTACGTATTCGAAGCAATAGTGTTTTAATCGTCATACCGCATCTCATTTCTATGTTTCATGATAAGATATAATATTCATTCCGAAATGTCATGTATACCTCGTATTCCTTTCAAAAGAATGTAAATGCGACACTTCCTTGCTTGGAAATAGCGTTTGCAGATATCTACGTATCGAAGCAATAGTTTTCCATTGCTTCTTAAATCGCGATATCGCATCTCATTTCTAAGCTTCATGATAAGATATAATATTCTTTGTGCAGTGTTATGTATACCTCGTATTCACTTCAAAAGAATTTAAATGCGACACTTCCTTGCTTGGAAATAGCGTTTGCAGATGTCTACGTATCGAAGCAATAGAGTTCTAAATCTTCGTAAAACATGATATCGCATGTCATTTCTATGTTTCATGATAAGATATAATACTCATTGGGAAGTGTTATGCTTACCTGGTATTCATTTCAAAAGAATGTAAATGCGACACTTCCTTGCTAGCTAATAGCGTTTACAGATATCTACGTATCGTAGCAAAAGAGTTCTAATGCTTCACAAAACGCTAGGTCGCATCTCATTTCTGTGTTCCATGATAATATATAATATGCATTGCGAAGTGTTATGTATACCTCGCATACACTTAAAATGAATGTAAATGCGACACTTCCTTGATCGGAAATAGCGTTTGCATGTGTCTACGTTTCGTAGCAATAGAGTTCTAACCCTTCTTAAAACGCGATACCGCATCTCATTTCTATGTTTCATGATGAGATATAATATTCATTGTGCAGTGTTATGTATACCTCGTATTCACTTCAAAAGAATGAAAGTGCGACACTTCCTTGCTAGGAAGCAGCGTTTGCAGATGTCAACGTATCGAAACAATAGGTTTCTAATACTTCTTAAATCGCCATATCGCTTCTCATTTCTATGTTTCATAATAATATATAATATTCACTGCGAAGTGTCATGTATACCTCGCATACACTTCAAAAGAACGAAAATGCGACACTACCTTGCTAGGAAATAGCGTTTGCAGATGTCTACGTATCGAAGCAATAGGTATCTAATGCTTCCTAAATCGCCATATCGCTTCTCATTTCTATGTTTCATGAAAATTTATAATATTCACTGGGAAGTGTCATGTATACCTCGCATACACTTCAAATGAATGTAAATGCGACACTTCCTTGCTAGGAAATAGCGTTTGCAGATGTCTACGTGTCGAAGCAATAGGTATCTAGTACTTCCTAAAACGCCATTCCGCTTCTCATTTCTATGTTTCATGATAATATATAATATTCACTGGGAAGTGTCATGTATACCTCGCATACACTTCAAACGAATGTGAATGCGACAGTTCCTTGTTAGGAAATAGTGTTTGCAGATATCTAGTATCGAAGTAATAGAGTTCTAAAGCTTCTTAAATCGCGATATCGCATCCCATTTCTATGTTTCATGATAAGATATAATATTCATTGTGCAGTGTTATGAATACCTCGTATTCACTTCATAAGAATGTAAATGCGACACGTCCTTGCTTGGAAATAGCGTTTGCAGATATCTACGTATCGAAGCAATAGTTTTCCATTGCTTCTTAAATCGCGATATCGCATCTCATTTCTAAGTTTCATGATAAGATATAATATTCATTGTGCAGTGTTATGTATACCTCGTATTCACTTCAAAAGAATGTAAATGCGACACTTCCTTGCTAGGAAGTAGTTTTGCAGATGTCCACGTATTCGAAGCAATAGAGTTCTAATCGTCATACCGCATCTCATTTCTATGTTTCATGATAAGATATAATATTCATTCCGAAATGTCATGTATACCTCGTATTCCTTTCAAAAGAATGTAAATGCGACACTTCCTTGCTCGGAAGTAGCGTTTGCAGATGTCTACGTATCGAAGCAATAGTGTCCTAATGCTTCTTAAATCGCGATATAGCATCTCACATCTATGTTTCATGATAAGATATAATATTCATTGTGCAGTGTTATGCATACCTCGTATTCACTTCAAAGGAATGTAAACGCGGCACTTCGTTGCCAGGAAATAGCGTTTGCAGATGTCTACGTATCGTACCATTAGAATTCTAATTCTTCTCAAAAAGCGATATCGCTACTCATTACCATGTTTCATTGTAATATATAATATTCATTGTGGAGTGTTATGTATGCCTCGTATTCACTTCAAAAGAATGAAAATGCGACACTTCCTTGCTAGGAAGCAGCGTTTGCAGATGTCTACGTATCGAACCAATAGATTTCTAATACTACTTAAATCGCCATATCGCATCTCATTTCTATGTTTCATGATAAGATATAACAATCATTGTGCTGTGTTATGTATATCTCGTCTATACTTCAAATGAATGCAAATGCGACACTTCCTTGCTAGGAAATAGCGTTTGCAGATGTCTACGTATCGTAGCATTAGAGTTCTAATGGTTCTCAAAACGCGATATCGCTACCCAATGCTATGTTTCATGATAATTAATAGTATTCATTGTGGAGTGTTATGTATACCTCGTATTCACTTCAAAAGAATGTAAATGCGACAGTTCCTTGCTTGGAAAGAGCGTTTGCAGATGTCTACGTATCGAAGCGATAGAGTTCTAAATCTTCGTAAAACATGATATCGCATCCCATTTCTATGTTTCATGATAAGTTATAATATTCATTGGGAAGTGTTATGCTTACCTGGTATTCATTTCAAAAGAATGTAAATGCGACACTTCCTTGCTAGCTAATAGCCTTTACAGATATCTACATATCGTAGCAATAGAGTTGCAATGCTTCACAAAACGCGAATCGCATCTCATTTCTGTGTTTCATGATAATATATAATATTCATTGCGAAGTGTCATGTATACCTCGCATACACTTCAAATGAATGTGAGTGCGACATTTCCTTGCTAGGAAATAGCGTTTGCAGATGTCTACGTATCGAAGCAGTAGTGTTCTAATGCTTCTTAAATCGCGATATCGCATCTCTTATCTATGTTTCATGATAATATATAATATTCACTGCGAAGTGTCATGTATACCTCGCATACACTTCAAATGAATGTGAATGCGACACTTCCTTGCTAGGAAATAGTGTTTGCACATATCTAGTATCGAAGCAATATAGTCCTAAAGCTTCTTAAATCGCGATATCGCATCTCATTTCTATGTTTCATGATAAGATATAGTATTCATTCTGCAGTGTTATGAATACCTCGTATTCACTTCAAAAGAATGTAAATGCGACACTTAATTGCTTGGAAATAGCGTTTGCAGGTGTCTACGTATCGAAGCAATAGAGTTCTAATGCTTCTTAAATCGTCGTACCGGATCTCATTTCTATGTTTCATGATAAGATACAATATTCATTGCGAACTGTCATGTATTCCTCGTATTCCTTTCAAAAGAATGTAAATGCGACACTTCCTTGCTAGAACGTAGCGTTTGCACATGTCTTCGTATCGAACCAATAGACTTCTAATGCATCTTAAATCGCCATATCGCATCTCGTTTCTATGATTCATGATAGGATATAATATCCGTTGTGCAGTGTTATGTATATCTCGTCTATACTTCAAATGAATGTAAATGCGACACTTCCTTGCTAGGAAATTGCGTTTGCAGATGTCTACGTATCGAAGCAATAGGGTTCTAATGCTTCTTAAATCGTCATATCGCATTTTATATCTACGTTTCCGGATAATATATAATATTCACTGCGAAGTGTCTTGTATACCTCGTATTCCTTTCAAAAGAATGTAAATGCGACACTTCCTTGCTAGGAAGTAGCGTTTGCAGATGTCTACGTATCGAAGCAATTGGGATCAAATGCTTCTTAAATCGCCATATCGCTTCTCATTTCTATGTTTCATGATAATATATAATATTCACTGCGAAGTGTCATGTATACCTCGCATACACTTCAAATGAATGTAAATGCGACACTTCCTTGCTAGGAAGTAGCGTTTACAGATATCTACGTGTCGAAGCAATAGACATCTAATGTTTCATAAATCGCCATATCGCATCTCATTTCTATGTTTCATGATAAGATATAATATTCATTGTGCAGTGTTATGTATACCTCGTATTCACTTCAAAAGAATGTAAATGCGACACTTCCTTGCTAGGAATTAGCGTTTGCGGATGTCTACGTATCGAAGCAATAGGGATCTAATGCTACTTAAATCGCCATATCGCTTCCCATTCCTATGTTTCATGATAATATATAATATTCACTGCGAAGTGTCATGTATACCTAGCATTGACTTCAAATGAATGTAAATGCGACACTTCCTTGCTAGAAAGTAGCGTTTGCAGATGTCTACGTATCGAACCAATAGATTTCTAATGCTTCTTAAATCGCCATATCGCATCTCACTTCTATGCTTCATGATAAGATATAATATTCACTGCGGAGTGTTATGTATACCTCGTATTCACTTCAGAAGAATGTGAACGCGACACTTCCTTGCCAGGAAATAGCGTTTGCAGATGTCTACGTATCCTAGCATTAGAGTTCTAATGCTTCTCAAAGAACGATATCGCTACTCATTACTATGTTTCATGAAAATTTATAATATTCACTGGGAAGTGTCATGTATACCTCGCATACACTTCAAATGAATGTAAATGCGACACTTCCTTGCTAGGAAATAGCGTTTGCAGGTGTCTACGTGTCGAAGCAATAGGTATCTAGTACTTCCTAAAACGCCATTCCGCTTCTCATTTCTATGTTTCATGATAATATATAATATTCACTGGGAAGTGTCATGTATACCTCGCATACACTTCAAACGAATGTGAATGCGACAGTTCCTTGTTAGGAAATAGTGTTTGCAGATATCTAGTATCGAAGTAATAGAGTTCTAAAGCTTCTAAAATCGCGATATCGCATCCCATTTCTATGTTTCATGATAAGATATAATATTCATTGTGCAGTGTTATGTATACCTCGTATTCACTTCAAAAGAATGTAAATGCGACACTTCCTTGCTAGGAAGTAGTTTTGCAGATGTCCACGTATTCGAAGCAATAGCGTTCTAATCGTCATACCGCATCTCATTTCTATGTTTCATGATAAGATATAATATTCATTCCGAAATGTCATGTATACCTCGTATTCCTTTCAAAAGAATGTAAATGCGACACTTCCTTGCTCGGAAGTAGCGTTTGCAGATGTCTACGTATCGAAGCAATAGTGTCCTAATGCTTCTTAAATCGCGATATAGCATCTCACATCTATGTTTCATGATAAGATATAATATTCATTGTGCAGTGTTATGCATACCTCGTATTCACTTCAAAGGAATGTAAACGCGGCACTTCGTTGCCAGGAAATAGCGTTTGCAGATGTCTACGTATCGTACCATTAGAATTCTAATTCTTCTCAAAAAGCGATATCGCTACTCATTACCATGTTTCATTATAATATATAATATTCATTGTGGAGTGTTATGTATGCCTCGTATTCACTTCAAAAGAATGAAAATGCGACACTTCCTTGCTAGGAAGCAGCGTTTGCAGATGTCTACGTGTCGAACCAATAGATTTCTAATACTACTTAAATCGCCATATCGCATCTCATTTCTATGTTTCATGATAAGATATAACATTCATTGTGCAGTGTTATGTATATCTCGTCTATACTTCAAATGAATGCAAATGCGACACTTCCTTGCTAGGAAATAGCGTTTGCAGATGTCTACGTATCGTAGCATTAGAGTTCTAATGGTTCTCAAAACGCGATATCGCTACCCAATGCTATGTTTCATGATAATTAATAATATTCATTGTGGAGTGTTATGTATACCTCGTATTCACTTCAAAAGAATGTAAATGCGACAGTTCCTTGCTTGGAAAGAGCGTTTGCAGATGTCTACGTATCGAAGCGATAGAGTTCTAAATCTTCGTAAAACATGATATCGCATCCCATTTCTATGTTTCATGATAAGTTATAATATTCATTGGGAAGTGTTATGCTTACCTGGTATTCATTTCAAAAGAATGTAAATGCGACACTTCCTTGCTAGCTAATAGCCTTTACAGATATCTACATATCGTAGCAATAGAGTTGCAATGCTTCACAAAACGCGACGTCGCATCTCATTTCTGTGTTTCATGATAATATATAATATTCATTGCGAAGTGTCATGTATACCTCGCATACACTTCAAATGAATGTGAGTGCGACATTTCCTTGCTAGGAAATAGTGTTTGCAGATGTCTACGTATCGAGGCAATAGAGTTCTAATGCTTCTTCAATCGCTATATTGCATCTCATTCCTATGTTTCATGATGAGATATAATAATCACTGTGCAGTGTTATGTATACCTCGTATTCACTTCAAAAGAATGTAAACGCGAACCTTCCTTGCTTGGAAATAGCGTTTGCAGATGTCTACGTATCGAAGCAATAGATTTCTAAAACTTGCTAATTCGCGATATCGCATCTCATATCTATGTTTCATGATAATTTATAATATTCATTGCGAAGTGTCATGTATACCTCGCATACACTTCAAACGAATGCGAATGCGACAGCTCCTTGCTAGGAAGTAGAGTTTGTAGATGTCTACGTATAGTAGCATTAGAGTTATAATGCTTCTCAAAACGCGATATCGCTACTCATTACCATGTTTCATGATAATATATAATGTTCATTGTTGAGTGTTATATATACCTCGTATTCACTTCAAAATAATTTAAATGTGACACTTCCTTGCTAGGAAATAGCGTTTGCAGATGTCTACGTATCGAAGCAATAGATTTCTAAAGCTTGCTAATACGCGACATCGCATCTCATACCTATGTCTCATGATAATATATAATATTCATTGCGAAGTGTCATGTATACCTCGCATACACTTCAAATGAATGTGTGTGCGACAGTTCCTTGCTAGGAAATAGTGTTTGCAGATGTCTACGTATCGAGGCAATAGAGTTCTAATGCTTCTCAAATCGCTATATCGCTACTCATTACTATGTTTCATGATAATATATAATATTCATTGCGAAGTGTCATGTATACCTCGCATGCACTTCAACTGAATGTAAATGCGACACTTCCTTGCTAGGAAATAGCGATTGCAGATGTCTACGTATCGAAGCAATAGTGTACTAAAGCTTGCTAATTCGCGATATCGCATCTCATATCTATGTTTCATGATAATATATAATATTCATTGCGAAGTGTCATGTATACCTCGCATACACTTCAAATGAATGCGAATGCGACAGCTCCTTGCTAGGAAACAACGTCCGCAGATGTCTACGTATCGTAGCATTAGAGTTCTGATGCTTCTCAAAACGCAATATCGCTACTCATTACAATGTTTCATGATAATATATTATATTCATTGTGGAGTGTAATGTATAACCCGTATTCACTTCAAAAGAATGTAAATGCGACACTTCCTTGCTGGGAAATAGCGTTTGCAGATATCTACGTATCGTAGCAATAGAATTCTAATGCTTCCTAAATCGTCATATCGCATCTCATTTCTATGTTTCACGATAAGAAATAATATTCATTGTGGAGTGTCATGTATACCTCGCATTCACTTCAAAAGAATGTAAACGCGACACTTCCTTTCCAGGTAGTAGCGTTTGCAGATGTCTACATATCGTAGCATGAGTGTTCTAATGCTTCCCAAAACGCGATATCGCTACTCATTACTATGTTTCATGATAATATATAATATTCATTGCGAAGTGTCATGTATACCTCACATACACTTCAAATGAATGTGAGTGCGACAGTTCCTTGCTAGGGAATAGTGTTTGCAGATGTCTACGTATCGAGGCAATAGAGTTCTAATGCTTCTTAAATCGCTATATTGCATCTCATTTCTATGTTTCATGATAAGATATAATAATCACTGTGCAGTGTCAGAAGAATGTAAACGCGACCCTTCCTTGCCCGGAAGTAGCGTTTGCAGATGTCTACATATCGTAGCATGAGATTTCCAATGCTTCTCAAAACGCGATATCGCTACTCATCACTATGTTTCATGATAATATATAATATTCATTACGAAGTGGCATGTATACCTCGTATTCACTCCAATAGAATGTAAATGCGACACTTCCTTGCTTGGAAATAGCGTTTGCAGATGTCTACGTGTCGAAGCAATAGATTTCTAAAGCTTGCAAATTCGCGATATCGCATCTCATATCTATGTTTCATGATAATTTATAATATTCATTGCGAAGTGTCATGTATACCTCGCATAAACTTCAAATGAATGCGAATGCGACAGCTTCTTGCTAGGAAATAGAGTTTGCAGATGTCTACGTATCGAGGCAATAGAGTTCTAATGCCTCTTAAATCGCTATATTGCATCTCATTCCTACGTTTCATGATGTGATATAATAATCACAGTGCAGTGTTATGTATACCTCGTATTCACTTCAAAAGAATGTAAACGCGACACTACCTTGCTTGGAAATAGCGTTTGCAGATGTCTACGTATCGAAGCAATAGTTTTCTAAAGCTTCTTAAATCGTCATATTGCATCTTATATCTACGATTCCTGATAAGATATAATATTCATTGCGAAGTGTCATGTATGCCACGTATTCCTTTCAAAAGAATGTAAATGCGACACTTCCTTGCTAGGAAGTAGCGTTTGCAGATGTCTACGTATCGAAGCAATAGTGTTCTAATGCTTCTTAAATCGTCATATCGCATCTTATATCTACGTTTCCTGATAATATATAATATTCACTGCGAAGTGTCTTGTATACCTCGTATTCCTTTCAAAAGAATGTAAATGCGACACTACATTGCTAGGAAGTAGCGTTTGCAGATGTCTACGTATCGAAGCAATTGGGATCAAATGCTTCTTAAATCGCCATATCGCTTCTCATTTCTATGTTTCATGATAATATATAATATTCACTGCGAAGTGTCATGTATACCTCGCATACACTTCAAATGAATGTAAATGCGACACTTCCTTGCTAGGAAGTAGCGTTTACAGATATCTACGTGTCGAAGCAATAGACATCTAATGTTTCATAAATCGCCATATCGCATCTCATTTCTATGTTTCATGATAAGATATAATATTCATTGTGCAGTGTTATGTATACCTCGTATTCACCTCAAAAGAATGTAAATGCGACACTTCCTTGATAGGAAATAGCGTTTGCAGATATCTACGTATCGAAGCAATAGTGTTCTAATGCTTCTTAAATTGCGATATCGCATCTCATTTCTATGTTTCATGATAAGATATAATATTCATTGTGCAGTGTTATGTATACCTCGTATTCACTTCAAAAGAAAGTAAATGCGACACTTCCTTGCTAGGAAATAGCGTTTGCAGATGTCTACGTATCGTAGCATTAGAGTTCTAATGGTTCTCAAAACGCGATATCGCTACCCAATGCTATGTTTCATGATAATTAATAATATTCATTGTGGAGTGTTATGTATACCTCGTATTCACTTCAAAAGAATGTAAATGCGACAGTTCCTTGCTTGGAAAGAGCGTTTGCAGATGTCTACGTATCGAACAAATAGATTTCTAATGCTTCTTAAATCGCCATATCGCATCTCACTTCCATGCTTCATGATAAGATATAATATTCACTGCGGAGTGTTATGTATACCTCGTATTCACTTCAGAAGAATGTGAACGCGACACTTCCTTGCCAGGAAATAGCGTTTGCAGATGTCTACGTATCCTAGCATTAGAGTTCTAATGCTTCTCAAAGAACGATATCGCTACTCATTACTATGTTTCATGATAATATATAATATTCATTGTGGAGTGTTATGTATGGCTCGTATTCACTTCAAAAGGAAGTAAATACGACCCTTCCTTGCTTGGAAATAGCGTTTGCAGGTGTCTACGTATCGAAGCAATAGATTTCTAAAGCTTGCTAATTCGCGATATCGCATTCCGTATCTATGTTCCATGATAATTTATAATATTCATTGCGAAGTGTCATGTATACCTCGCATACTCTTCAAATGAATGTGAGTGCGACAGTTCCTTGCTAGGAAATAGAGTTTGCAGGTATCTACGTATCGAAGCAATAGAGTTCTAAAGCTTCTTAAATCGGCATAGCGCATCTCATTTCTATGTTTCATGATAAGATATAATATTCATTGCGATGTGTCATGTATACTTCGTATACCTTTCAAAAGGATGTAAATGCGACACTTCCTTGCTAGGAGGTAGCGTTTGCAGATGTCTACGTATCGAAGCAATAGAGTTGTAATGCTTCTTAAATTGCCATATTACATCTCATTCATATGTTTCATGATAAGATATAATATTCATTGTGGAGTGTTATGTATACCTGCTACTCACTTCAAAAAAATGTAAACGCGACACTTCGTTGCCAGGCTATAGCGTTTGCAGATGTCTACGTATCGTACCATAAGATTTCTAATGCTTCTCAAAACGTGATGTCGCTTCTCATTACCATCTTTCATTATAATATATAATATTCATTGTGGAGTGTTATGTATACCTCGTATTCACTTCAAAAGAATGTAATTGCGACACCTCCTCGCATGGAAGTAGCGTTTGCAGATGTCTACGTATCGAAGCAATAGTTTTCTAATGCTCCTTAAATCGTCATATCGCATCCCATATCTACGTTTCATGATAAGATATAGTATTCATTGCGAAGTGTCATGTATACCTCGTATTCCTTTCAAAAGAATGTAAATGCAACACTTCCTTGCTAGGAAGTAGTTTTGCAGATGTCTACGTATCGAAGCAATAGAGTTCTAATGTTTCTTAAATCGTCATAGCGCATCTCATTTCTATGTTTCATGATAAGATATAATATTCATTGCGAAGTGTCATGTATACCTCGTATTACTTTCAAAAGAATGTAAATGCGACACTTCCTTGCTAGGAAGTAGCGTTTACAGATGTCTACGTATCGAACCAGTAGGCTTCTAATGCTTCTTAAATCGCCATATCGCATCTCGTTTCTATGTTTCATGATAAGATATAATATCCGTTGTGCAGTGTTATGTATATCTCGTCTATACTTCAAATGAATGTAAATGTGACACTTCCCTGCTAGTAAATAGCGTTTGCAGATGTCTACGTTTCGTGGCATTAGAGTTCTAATGCTTTTCAAAACGCGATATCGCTTCTCATTTCTATGTTTCAAGATAATATATAATTTTCATTGTGGAGTGTAATGTATACCTCGTATTCACTTCAAAAGAATGTAAACGCGATACTTCCCTGCCAGGAAATAGCTTTTGCAGATGTCTACGTATCGTAGCGTTTGTGTTCTAATGCTTCTCAAAACGCGATATCGCTACTCATTACTATGTTTCATGATAATGTATAATATTCGCTGTGGAGTGTTATGCATACCTCGTATTCACTTCAAAGGAATGTAAATGCGACACTTCCTTGCTTGGAAATAGCGTTTGCAGATGTCAACGTACCGAAGTAATAGATTTCTAATGCTTCTCAAAACGCGATAACGCTACGCATTACCATGTTTCATGATGATATATAATATTCATTGTGGAGTGTTATGTATACCTCGTATTCACTTCAAAGAATGTAAACGTGACACTTCCTTGCCAAGAAATAGCGTTTGCAGATGTCTACGTATCGTAGCATCAGATTTCTAATGCTTCTCAAAATGCGATATCGCTACTCATTACCATGTTTCATGATAATATATAATATTCATTGTGGAGTGTCATGTATACCTCGCATACACTTAAAATGAATGTAAATGCGACACTTCCTTCCTAGGAAATAGCGTTTACAGATGTCTACGTATCGAAGAAATAGACATTTAATGCTGCATAAATCGCCATATCGCATCTCATTTCTGCCTTTCATGATAAGATATAATATTCATTGTACAGTGTTATGTGTACCTCGTATTCACCTCAAAAGAATGTAATTGCGACACTTCTTTGCTAGGAAATAGCGTTTGCAGATGTCTACGTATCGAAGCAATAGTGTTCTAATGCTTCTTAAATCGACATATCGCATCTTATATCTACGTTTCCTGATAATATATAATATTCACTGCGAAGTGTCTTGTATACCTCGCATTCCTTTCAAAAGAATGTAAATGCGACACTACATTGCTAGGAAGTAGCGTTTGCAGATGTCTACGTATCGAAGCAATTGGGATCAAATGCTTCTTAAATCGCCATATCGCTTCTCATTTCTATGTTTCATGATAATATATAATATTCACTGCGAAGTGTCATGTATACCTCGCATACACTTCAAATGAATGTAAATGCGACACTTCCTTGCTAGGAAGTAGCGTTTACAGATATCTACGTGTCGAAGCAATAGACATCTAATGTTTCATAAATCGCCATATCGCATCTCATTTCTATGTTTCATGATAAGATATAATATTCATTGTGCAGTGTTATGTATACCTCGTATTCACCTCAAAAGAATGTAAATGCGACACTTCCTTGCTAGGAAATAGCGTTTGCAGATATCTACGTATCGAAGCAATAGTTTTCTAATGCTTCTTAAATTGCGATATCGCATCTCATTTCTATGTTTCATGATAAGATATAATATTCATTGTGCAGTGTTATGTATACCTCGTATTCACTTCAAAAGAATGTAAATGCGACACTTCCTTGCTAGGAATTAGCGTTTGCGGATGTCTACGTATCGAAGCAATAGGGATCTAATGCTACTTAAATCGCCATATCGCTTCCCATTCCTATGTTTCATGATAATATATAATATTCACTGCGAAGTGTCATGTATACCTAGCATTGACTTCAAATGAATGTAAATGCGACACTTCCTTGCTAGAAAGTAGCGTTTGCAGATGTCTACGTATCGAACAAATAGATTTCTAATGCTTCTTAAATCGCCATATCGCATCTCACTTCCATGCTTCATGATAAGATATAATATTCACTGCGGAGTGTTATGTATACCTCGTATTCACTTCAGAAGAATGTGAACGCGACACTTCCTTGCCAGGAAATAGCGTTTGCAGATGTCTACGTATCCTAGCATTAGAGTTCTAATGCTTCTCAAAGAACGATATCGCTACTCATTACTATGTTTCATGATAATATATAATATTCATTGTGGAGTGTTATGTATGGCTCGTATTCACTTCAAAAGAAAGTAAATACGACCCTTCCTTGCTTGGAAATAGCGTTTGCAGGTGTCTACGTATCGAAGCAATAGATTTCTAAAGCTTGCTAATTCGCGATATCGCATTCCGTATCTATGTTCCATGATAATTTATAATATTCATTGCGAAGTGTCATGTATACCTCGCATACTCTTCAAATGAATGTGAGTGCGACAGTTCCTTGCTAGGAAATAGAGTTTGCAGGTATCTACGTATCGAAGCAATAGAGTTCTAAAGCTTCTTAAATCGGCATAGCGCATCTCATTTCTATGTTTCATGATAAGATATAATATTCATTGCGATGTGTCATGTATACTTCGTATACCTTTCAAAAGGATGTAAATGCGACACTTCCTTGCTAGGAGGTAGCGTTTGCAGATGTCTACGTATCGAAGCAATAGAGTTGTAATGCTTCTTAAATTGCCATATTACATCTCATTCATATGTTTCATGATAAGATATAATATTCATTGTGGAGTGTTATGTATACCTGCTACTCACTTCAAAAAAATGTAAACGCGACACTTCGTTGCCAGGCTATAGCGTTTGCAGATGTCTACGTGTCGTACCATAAGATTTCTAATGCTTCTCAAAACGTGATGTCGCTTCTCATTACCATCTTTCATTATAATATATAATATTCATTGTGGAGTGTTATGTATACCTCGTATTCACTTCAAAAGAATGTAATTGCGACACCTCCTCGCATGGAAGTAGCGTTTGCAGATGTCTACGTATCGAAGCAATAGTTTTCTAATGCTCCTTAAATCGTCATATCGCATCCCATATCTACGTTTCATGATAAGATATAGTATTCATTGCGAAGTGTCATGTATACCTCGTATTCCTTTCAAAAGAATGTAAATGCAACACTTCCTTGCTAGGAAGTAGTTTTGCAGATGTCTACGTATCGAAGCAATAGAGTTCTAATGTTTCTTAAATCGTCATAGCGCATCTCATTTCTATGTTTCATGATAAGATATAATATTCATTGCGAAGTGTCATGTATACCTCGTATTCCTTTCAAAAGAATGTAAATGCGACACTTCCTTGCTAGGAAGTAGCGTTTACAGATGTCTACGTATCGAACCAGTAGGCTTCTAATGCTTCTTAAATCGCCATATCGCATCTCGTTTCTATGTTTCATGATAAGATATAATATCCGTTGTGCAGTGTTATGTATATCTCGTCTATACTTCAAATGAATGTAAATGTGACACTTCCCTGCTAGTAAATAGCGTTTGCAGATGTCTACGTTTCGTGGCATTAGAGTTCTAATGCTTTTCAAAACGCGATATCGCTTCTCATTTCTATGTTTCAAGATAATATATAATTTTCATTGTGGAGTGTAATGTATACCTCGTATTCACTTCAAAAGAATGTAAACGCGATACTTCCCTGCCAGGAAATAGCTTTTGCAGATGTCTACGTATCGTAGCGTTTGTGTTCTAATGCTTCTCAAAACGCGATATCGCTACTCATTACTATGTTTCATGATAATGTATAATATTCGCTGTGGAGTGTTATGCATACCTCGTATTCACTTCAAAGGAATGTAAATGCGACACTTCCTTGCTTGGAAATAGCGTTTGCAGATGTCAACGTACCGAAGTAATAGATTTCTAATGCTTCTCAAAACGCGATAACGCTACGCATTACCATGTTTCATGATGATATATAATATTCATTGTGGAGTGTTATGTATACCTCGTATTCACTTCAAAGAATGTAAACGTGACACTTCCTTGCCAAGAAATAGCGTTTGCAGATGTCTACGTATCGTAGCATCAGATTTCTAATGCTTCTCAAAACGCGATATCGCTACTCATTACCATGTTTCATGATAATATATAATATTCATTGTGGAGTGTCATGTATACCTCGCATACACTTAAAATGAATGTAAATGCGACACTTCCTTCCTAGGAAATAGCGTTTACAGATGTCTACGTATCGAAGAAATAGACATTTAATGCTGCATAAATCGCCATATCGCATCTCATTTCTGCCTTTCATGATAAGATATGATATTCATTGTACAGTGTTATGTGTACCTCGTATTCACCTCAAAAGAATGTAATTGCGACACTTCTTTGCTAGGAAATAGCGTTTGCAGATGTCTACGTATCGAAGCAATAGAGTTCTAATGCTTCTTTAAACCGTCATATCGCATCCCATATCTACGTTTCCTGATAAGATATAATATTCATTGCGAAGTGTCATGTATACCTCGTATTCCTTTCAAAAGAATGTAAATGCGACACTTCCTTGCTAGGAAGTAGCGTTTGCAGATGTCTACGTATCGAAGCAATAGAGTTCTAATGCTTCTTAAATCGCCATATCGCATCTCATTTATATGTTTCATGATAAGATATAATATTCATAGCGAAGTGCCATGTATACCTCGCATACACTTCAATTGAATGTACATGCGACACTTCCTTCCTAGTAAATAGCTCTTGCAGATGTCTACGTATCGAAGCAATAGAAATCTAATGCTTCTTAAATCGTCATTTCGCATCTCATTTCTATGTTTCATGATAAGATATAATATTCATAGCGAAGTGCCATGTATACCTCGCATACACTTCAATTGAATGTACATGCGGCACTTCCTTCCTAGGAAATAGCGTTTGCAGATGTCTACGTATCGAAGCAATAGAGTTCTAAAGCTTCTTAAATCGCGATATCGCAACTCATTTCTATGTTTCATGATAAGATATAATATTCACTGTGCAGTGTTATGTATATCTCGTCTATACCTCAAATGATTGTAAATGCGACACTACCTTGCTAGGTAGTAGCGTTTGCAGATGTCTACGTATCGAAGCAATAGAGTTCTAATGCCTCTTAAATAGCCATGTCGCATCTCATTTCTACGTTTCATGATAATATATAATATTCATTGCGGAGTGCCATGTATACCTCGCATACACTTCAATTGAATGTACATGCGACACTTCCTTGCTAGGAATAAGCGTTTGCAGATGTCTAGGTATCGAAGCAATAGAATTCTAATGCTTCTTAAATCGCCATATCGCATCTCATTTCTATGTTTCATGATAAGATATAATATTCATTGCGAAGTGTCATGTATGCCTCGTATTCCTTTCAAAAGAATGTAAATGCGACACTTCCTTGTTAGGGATAGCGTTTGCAGATGTCTACGTATCGAAGCAATAGATTTCTAGTGCTTCTCAAAACGCGATATCGCTACGCATTGCCATGTTTCATGATGACATATAATATTCATTGTGGAGTGTTGTGTATACCTCGTATTCACTTCAAAAGAATGTAAACGCGACACTTCCTTGCTAGGGAATAGTGTTTGCAGATGTCTACGTATCGCTGCAATAGAGCTCTAATGCTTCTTAAAATGCGATATCGCATCTCATTTCAATGTTTCATGATAAAATATAATATTCATTACGAGGCGTTATGTATTCCTCGTCTACACTTCAAAAGAATGTAAATGCGACACTACCTTGCTAAGAAATAGCGTTTGCAGATGTATACGTATCGTAGCAATGGATTTCTAACGCTTCTCAAAGCCTGATATCGCATCTCATTTCTATGCTTCATGATAAGATATAATATTCATTGCGATGTGTTATGTACTCCTCGTATTTACTCCAAATGAATGTAACTGCGACACTTTCTTGCTAGGAAGTAGCGTTTCCAGATGTCTACGTATCGAACCAATAGAATTCTAATGATTCTTTAAACGCGATAGCGCATCTCATTTCTATGATTCATGATAAGATATAATTTTTCAATGTAGAGTGTTATATATACCTCGGATTCACTTCAAAAGAATGTAAATGCGGTACTTCCTTGCCAGGAAATAGAGTTTGCAGATGTCTACGTATCCTAGCAATAGTGTTCTAATGCTTCTTAAATCGCGATATCGCTTCCCATTTCTATGTTTTATGATAAGATATAATATTCATTGTGCAGTGTTATGTATACCTCGTATTCGCATCAAAAGAATGTAAATGCGACAATTCCTTGCTAGGAAGTAGCGTTTGCAGATGTCTACGTATGGAAGCAATAGTGTTCTAATGCTTCTTAAATCGTTATATCGCATCTCATTTCTATGTTTCATGATAAGATATAATATTCATTGCGAAGTGTCATGTATACCTCGTATACCTTTCAAAAGAATGTATATGGGACACTTCCTTGCTAGGTAGTAGCGTTTGCAGATGTCTACGTATCGAACCAATAGATTTCTAATGCTTCTTAAATCTCCATATCGCATCTCATTTCTATGTTTTATGATAAGATATAATATTCATTGTGCAGTGTTATGTATACCTCGCATAAACTTAAAATGAATGTAAATGCGACACATCCTTGCTAGGAAATAGCGTTTGCAGATGTCTACGTATCGAAGCAGTAGGTATGTAATACTTCTTAAATCGCCATATCGCTACTCATTTCTATGTTTCATGATAATATATAATATTCACTGCGTAGTGTCATGTATACCTCGCATACACTTCAAATGAATATAAATGCGACACTTCCTTGCTAGGAAATAGCGTTTGCAGATGTCTACGTATCGAAGCAATAGTTTTCTAATGCTTCTTAAATCGTCATATCGCATCCCATATCTACGTTTCATGATAAGATATAGAATTCATGGCGAAGTGTCATGTATACCTCGTATTCCTTTCAAAAGAATGTAAATGTGACACTTCCTTGCCAGGAAGTAGCGTTTGCAGATGTCTACGTATCGAAGCAATAGGGATCTAATGCTTCTTAAACCGCCCTATCGCTTCTCATTTCTATGTTTCATGATAATATATAATATTCACTGCGAAGTGTCATGTATACCTCGCATACACTTCAAATGAATGTGAATGCGACACTTCCTCGCCAGGAAGTAGCGTTTGCAGATGTCTACGTATCGAAGCAGTAGGTATGTCATACTTCTTAAATCGCCATATCGCTTCTCATTTCTATGTTTCATGATAATGTATAATATTCACTGCGAAGTGTCATGTATACCTCGCATACACTTCAAATGCAACACCTCCTTGCTAGGAAATAGCGTTTGCAGATGTCTACGTTTCGTGGCATTAGAGTTCTAATGCTTCTCAAAACGCGATATCGCTACTCATTACCATGTTACATTATAATATATAATATTCGTTGTGGAGTGTTATATATACCTCGTATTCACTTCAAAAGAATGTAAATGCGACACTTCCTTGCTAGGAAATAGTGTTTGCTGATGTCTCCGTATCGAAGCAATGGAGTTCTAGTGCTTCTTAAATCGTCATATCGCATCTCACTTCTATGTTTCATGGTAAGATATAACATTCATTGCGAAGTGTCATGTATACCTCATATTCCATTCAAAAGAATGTAAATGCGACACTTCCTTGCTAGGAAGTAGCGTTTGCAGATGTCTACGTATCGAAGCAATAGGTATCTAATACTTCTTAAATAGCCATATCACTACTCATTTCTATGTTTCATGATGATATACAATATTGACTGCGAAGTGTCATGTAGACCTCGCGCACACTTCAAGTGAATGTAAATGCGACACTTCCTTGCTAGGAAGTAGCGTTTGCAGATGCCTACGTATCGTAGCTATAGATTTCTAATGCTCCTCAAAACGCGATATTGCATCTGATTTCAATGTTTCATGATAAGATATAATATTCAATGCGAAGATTTATGTATTCCACGCCTACACATCAAATGAATGTAAGTGCGACACTTCCTTTCGAGTAAATAGCGTTTGCAGATTTCTACGTATCGTACCAGCAGAGCTCTAATGCTTCTTGAAACGCGATATCGCATCTCACTGCAATGTTTCATGAAAAGATACAATATTCATTGCGATGTGATATGTATTCTTCGTCTACACTTCAAATGAATGTAAATGCGACACTTCCCTGCTAGGAAATAGCGTTTGCAGATGTCTATGTATCGAAGCAGCGGAGCTCTAATGCATCTTAAAACGCGATATCGCATCTCACTTCAATGTTTCATGAAAAGATACAATTTTCATAGCGAAGTGTTATGTAAACCTCGAATACACTTCAAATGAATGTAAATGCGACACTTCCTTGCTAGGAAATAGCGTTTGCAGAAGTCTACCTATCGTAGCAATAAACTTCTTATGCTCCTCAAAACGCGATATCGCATCTGATTTCTATGTTTCATGATAAGATATAATATTCAATGCGAAGTTTTATGTATTCCTCGTCTTCACCTCAAAGGAATATAAATGCGACACTTCCTTGCTAGGAAATAGCGTTTGCAGATGTCTACATATCGAGGCAATAGAGATCTAAACTAGTTAATTCGCGATATCGCATCTCATTGCTATGTTTCATGATAATATATAATATTCATAGCGAAGTGTTATGTATACCTCGTATTCACTTCAGAAGAATGTAAATGCGACACATCCTTGCTAGGAAATAGCGTTTGCAGATGTCTACGTATCGAAGCAATAGGGATCTAATGCTTCTTAAATCGTCACATCGCATCTCATTTCTATGTTTCATGATAAGATATAATATTCATTGCGAAGTGTCATGTATACCTCGTATTCCTTTCAATAGAATGTAAATGCGACACTTCCTTGCTAGGAAGTAGCGCTTGCAGATGTCTACGTATCGTAGCAATAGGTTTCTAATGCTTCTTAAACCGCCATATCGCATCTTATTTCTATGTTTCACGATAAAATATAATATTCATTGTGGAGCGTTATGTATACCTCGCATACACCTCAAATGTATGTAAATGCGGCACTTCCTTGCTAGGAAATAGCGTTTGCAGATGTCTACGTATCGAAGCAATAGAGTTCTAATGCTTCTTATATCGTCATATCGCATCTCATTTCTACGTTTCATGATAAGATACAATATTCATTATGCAGTGTTATGCATACCTCGTATTCACTTCAAAAGAATGTAGATGCGACACTTCCTTGCTAGGAAACAGCATTTGCAGATGTCTACGTATCGTAGCAATAGAATTCTGATGCATCTCAAAGCTCGATATCGCACCTGACTTTTCTGTTTCATGATAAGATATAATATTCATTGCGAAGTGTCATGTGTTCCTCGTATTTACATCAAAAGAATGTAAATGCGACACTTCCTTCCTAGGAAATAGAGTTTGCATATCTTTAAATCGTGATATCGCATCTCATTTCATTGATTCATGAAAAGATATAATATTCTTTGTGGAGTGTTATGTATCCCTCGTATTCAGTTCAAAAGAATGTAAATGCGACACTTCCTTGCTACGAACTAGCGTTTCCAGATATCTGCGTATCGTAGCAATGGAGTTCTAACGCTTCTTAAAACGCGATATTGCATTTCATTTCTATGTTTCATGATGAGATATAATGTTTATTGCGAAGTGTCATGTATACCTCGTATTCACTTCGAATCAATGCAAATGCGACACCTACATGCTCGGAAATATCGTTTACAGATGTCTAAGTATCGAAGCAATAGAATTCTAATGCTTCTTAAAACCTGATCCCGCTTCTATGTTTCATGATAAGACATAATATTCATTGCGAAGTGTCATGTATACCTCGTATTCCTTTCAAAAGAATGTAAATGCGACACTTCCTTGCTAGGAAGTAGCGTTTGCAGATGTCTACGTATCGAAGCAATAGGGTTCTAATGCTTCTTAAATCGCCATATTACATCTCATTTCTATGTTTCATGATAAGATATAATATTTATTGTGGAGTGTTCTGTATACCTCGTATTCACTTCAAAATAATGTAAACGCGACACTTCCTTGCAAGGAAATAGCGTTTGCAGATGTCTACGTATCGAAGCAATAGGGTTCTAATGCTTCTTAAATCGCCATATTACATCTCATTTCTATGTTTCATGATAAGATATAATATTCATTGTGGAGTGTTCTGTATACCTCGTATTCACTTCAAAATAATGTAAACGCGACACTTCATTGCTAGGAAATAGCGTTTGCAGATGTTTACGTATCGAAGCAATAGATTTCTAATGCTTCCTGACACGCGATATCGCATCTCATTTCTATGTTTCGCGAGAAGACACAATATTTATTGTGCAGTATTATGTATAACTCGTATTCACTTCAAAAGCATGTTGATGCGACACTTCCTTGCCAGGACGTAGCGTTTGCAGATGTCTACGTATCGAAGAAATAGATTTCTAATGCTTCATAAATCGCCATATCGCATCTCATTTCTATGTTTCATGATAAGATATAATATTCATTGTGCAGTGTTATGTATATCTCGTCTATACTTCAAATGAATGTAAATGCTACACTTCCTTATTAGGAAATATCTTTTGCAGATATCTACGTATCGTGGCATTAGAGTTCTAATGCTTCTCAAAACGCGATATCGCTACTGATTACTATGTTTTATGATAATATATAATATTCATTGTGGAGTATTATGTATTCCTCGTATTCCTTTCAAAGGAATGTAAATGCAACACTTCCTTGCTAGGAAGTAGCGCTTGCAGATGTCTACGTATCGAACCAATAGATTTCTGATGCTTCTTAAATCGCCATATCGCATCTCATTTCTATGTTTCATGATAAGATATAATATTTATTGTCCAGTGTTATGTATATCTCGTCTATACTTCAAATGAATGTAAATGCGACACTTCCTTGCTAGGAAATAGCGCTTGCAGATGTCTACGTAAGTGTGGCATTGGAGTTCTAATGCTTCTCAAAACGCGATATCGCTTCTCATTCCTATGTTTCATGGTAACATATAATATTCACTTCGAGGTGTCATGTATACCTCGCATACACTTAAAATGAATGCAAATGCGACACTTCCATGTTAGGAAATAGCGTTTGCAGATGTCTACGTATCGAAGCAATAGACATCCAATGCTTCATAAATCGCCATATCGCATCTCATTTCTATGTTTCATGATAAGATATAATATTCATTGCGAAGTGTCATGTATACCTCGTATTCCGTTCCAAAAAATGTAAATGCGACACTTCCTTGCTAGGAAGTAGCATTTGCTGATGTCTACGTATCGAAGCAATAGGGATCTAATGCTTCTTAAATCGCCATATCGCTTCTCATTTCTATGTTTCATGATAATATATAATATTCACTGCGCAGTGTCATGTATACCTCGTATTCCTTTGAAAAGAATGTAAATGCGACACTTCCTTGCTAGGAAGTAGCGTTTGCAGATGTCTACGTATCGAACCAGTAGATTTCTAATGCTTCTTATATCGCAATATCGCATCTCATGTCTATGTTTCATGATAAGATATAATATTCATTGTGCAGTGTTATGTATGTCTCGTCTATACTTCTAATGAATGTAAATGCGACACTTCCTTGCTAGGAAATAGCGTTTGCAGATGTCTACGTATAGTGGAATTGGAGTTCTAATGCTTCTCAAAACGCGATATCGCTTCTCATTCCTATGTTTCATGATAACGTATAATATTCATTGCGAAGTGTCATGTATACCTCGCATACACTTAAAATGAATATAAATGCGACACTTCCTTGCCAGGAAATAGCGTTTGCAGATGACTACGTATCGTAGCGTTAGGGTTCCAATGCTTCTCAAAACGCGATACCGCTACTCATTACCATGTTACATGATAATATATAGTATTCATTGTGGAGTGTTATGTATACCACGTATTCACTTCAAAAGAATGTAAATGCGACACTTCCTTGCTAGGAAATAGCGTTTGCAGATGTCTACGTATCGATGCAATAGGGTTCTAATGCTTCTTAAATCGCCATATTACATCCCATTTCTATGTTTCATGATAAGATATAATATTCATTGTGGAGTGTTCTGTATACCTCGTATTCACTTCAAAATAATGTAAACGCGACACTTCATTGCTAGGAAATAGCGTTTGCAGATGTTTACGTATCGAAGCAATAGATTTCTAATGCTTCCTGAAACGCGATATCGCATCTCATTTCTATGTTTCGCGAGAAGACACAATATTTATTGTGCAGTATTATGTATAACTCGTATTCACTTCAAAAGAATGTTAATGCGACACTTCCTTGCCAGGACGTAGCGTTTGCAGATGTCTACGTATCGAAGAAATAGAGTTCTAATGCACCTTAAATCGCCATATCGCATCTCATTTCTATGCTTCATGATGAGATATAATATTCATTGAGGAGGGTTATGTATTCCTCGTATTCACCTCAAAAGAATGTAAATGCGACACTTCCTTGCTAAGAAATAGCGTTTGCAGATGTCTACGTATCGTAGCAATAGAGTTCTAACGCTTGTCAAAACGCAATATCGCATCTCACTTCAATGTTTCATGATAAGATATAATATTCATTGCGAAGTGTCATGTGTACCTCGCATACACTTCAAAAGAATGTAAATGCGACGTTTCCATCCTAGGAAATAGCGTTTGCCGATGTCTATGTATCGTAGCAATAGAGTCCTAATGCTTCTTAAAACGAGATGTCGCATTTCATTTCTATGTCTCGTGATAAGATATAATATTCTGTGCGAAGTGTCATGTATACCTCGTATTCACTTCAAAAGAATGTAAATGCGACACTTCCTTGCTAGGAAATAGCGTTTCCAAATGTTTACGTACCGAAACAATAGGGCTCTTATGCTTCCTAAAACGACAAGTCGCATCTCATTTCTATGTTTCATGGTAAGATATAATATTCATTGCGAAGTGTCATGTATACCTCGTATTCACTTCAAATGAATGTAAACGCGTCACTTCCTTGCTAGGAAATAGCGTTTGCACATGTTTGTGTATCAAAGCAGAAGTGTTCTAGTGCTTCTTAAAACGCGATGTCGCATCTCATTTCTATGTTGCGTGATAATATATAATAACCATTGCGAAGTGTCATGTATACCTCGTATTCACTTCAAATGAATGTAAACGCGACACTTCCTTGCTGGGAAATAGCGTTTGCACATGTTTGTGTATCGAAGCAATAGTGTTCTAGTGCTTCTAAAAACGTGATGTCGCATCCTACTTCTACGTTTCATGATGAGATATAATATCCACTGCGAAGTGTCACGTATACCCCGTATTCACTTCAAAAGAATGTAAATGCGACACTTCCTTCCTAGGAAATAGCGTCTCCAGATATCTACGTATCGTAGCAATAGACTTCTAATGCATCTTAAAACGCGATATCGCATCTCATTTCTATGTTTCATGATCAGATATAATATTCATTGCGAAGTGTCATGTATAGCTCTTATTCACTTCAAAAGAATGTAAATGCGACTCTTCCTTGCAAGGAAATAACGTTTCCAGATGTCTACGTATCGAAACAATAGAGTTCCAATACTTCTTAAAACGAGATGTCGCATATCATTTCTATGTTTCGTGATAAGATATAATATTCATTGCGAAATGTCACGCATACCTCGTATTCACTTCAAAAGAAAGTAAATGCGACACTTCCATGCTAGGAAATAGCGTTTGCAGATGTCTACGTATCGTAGCAATAGTGTTCTAATACCGCTTAGAACGCGATATCGCATCTCATTTCTATGTTTCATGATAAGATATAATATCCACTGCGAATTGTCATGTATACCCGTATTCTCTTCAAAAGAATGTAAATGCGACACTTCCTTCCTAGGAAATAGCGTCTCCAGATATCTACGTATCGTAGCAATAGACTTCTAATGCATCTTAGAACGCGATATCGCATCTCATTTCTATGTTTCATGATCAGATATAATATTCATTGCGAAGTGTCATGTATAGCTCTTATTCACTTCAAAAGAATGTAAATGCGACTCTTCCTTGCAAGGAAATAACGTTTCCAGATGTCTACGTATCGAAACAATAGAGTTCCAATGCTTCTTAAAACGAGATGTCGCATATCATTTCTATGTTTCGTGATAAGATATAATATTCATTGCGAAATGTCACGTATACCTCGTATTCACTTCAAAAGAATGTAAATGCGACACTTCCTTGCTAGGAAATAGCGTTTGCAGGTGTCTACGTATCGAAGCAATAGAGTTCTAATGCTTCTTAAATCGCCTTATTGCATCTCATCTCTATGTTTCATGATAAGATATATTATTCATTGTGGAGTGTTATGTATACCTCGTCCATACTTCTAAAGGATGTAAACGTCACACATCCTTGCTAGGAAATGCGTTTCCATGTGTCTAGGTATCGAAGCAATGGAGTTCTAATGCTTCTTAAAACGCGATATCGCATCACATTTCTATGTTTCATGACAAGGCATAATATTCATTGCGAAATTTTAGGTATGCCTCGTCTACACTTCAAAGGAATGTAAATGCTACACATCCTTGCTAGGAAATGCGTTTCCAGATGCATACGTATCGAAGCAATATAGTTCTAATGCTTCTTAAAACGCGATATCGCATCTCATTTCTATGTTGCATAATAAGATATAATATTCATTGCGAAGTGTTATGTATACCTCGTCTACACTCCAAAAGGATGTAAATGCCACACTTCCTTTCTAGGAAATAGCGTTTCCAGTTGTTTACTTATCGGATCAATGGAGTTCTATTGCTTCATTCAACACGATGTCGCAAGTCATTTCAATGATTCATGGTAAATTGCATTGTTCTATGCAATATCTTACATTTGTCTGCATCTAGTCCTTAGAAGGATGTGAATCCTATTCTTACTTGCAACAGAATATCTTTTCCAGATCTCTACGTGTCCAAGCAAGACATTTATAATACTTCATGCAGCGCAATGTCGCATCTCATTTCAACGTTTCAAAGCAAAGAATCTGTAATCATATATCCATAACATTATGCTTAACTGTTAGAGGTCTTCAATAGAATGTGAACTATATAATTCCATGCAACGGCATGGCGCTCCGTGGTGTCTGTCTGTTAAAGCAGTCGAGCTAGAATTCTCCATGCAATGCGCTAGCGCATCCCATTTCATCGTTTTAATGTAAGAATGCTGTAATCTCTTATGCATAGCTCTATGCTTATCTGCTTTAAAACTTCATAAGAATGTAAATTCTACAGCTCCATGCAACAGGTGTCGTAGTGTCTACATGTCGAGACAATAGAGTACTAATGCATTACACAATGCCATGACTCATCTCATTTCAACGTTTCGAATTAAGTAAGCTGTAATCTTCTATGAAAAGCATGATAATTATCTGCTTCTACTCTACAATAGAATGTGAATTCTATAGATCCAAGCAACAGGAGGGCAGGCCCTCCACCATCCTACTGCCTGCCCTGATGCGGGCAAAGGATTCCCAGGGCCACTCAAACCGCGACCAACTTCTATCTTATACTCTAATCGATTCATCGTTATGCGTTTTCCATTAAGCTTGCCGGGATCAGTGATATTGATTCGCTCAATCTAAATTATTATTTTCTGTTTAAGTTTCTCGATTTTTTTAGTTTATCTCACGATATCGTCTATTTCGTTGTACCTTACACTTACAGTATGGTATATAATCTGTTGTTTGATATTTCTAGGATTTCCTCTTAATAAATGCAATGCTTCCACATATTTTCTTTCTCTTTCTCTTTAGTTACATTGTTGTTATTTTATGCTTTTCACCCTCCACATTCCCTCTCTACACCATCTCGGAACAGGCGTTATACGATTACTGCAGGATGACGCCCCGGTCTCGTTAAACCGAGATCGAGTGTTCTCTCTTGCATCCGTTGATTTATATATGTTATATATTGGAGAATATTTCCTCTTATCCTTTGTATTTTTCGAATGAAATTACATTGACAGAAATACGAGCTAGTTCTGCACGCCTATTTGAAACAACATTAAATCACCTTGTTAAACAATAATATATTAAATGTGACTTGGACTTTTAAATTTGAATTTATAAACATCTAACAGGTAAATATGTTTTTCTTACTATTCATATCATTATACATTCAGTGATTTATTGTGTGCTGTGATTTGATATATTAACTGCTTGATTATATTTTGCAATGAACTTTGCGTACCAAACATTGTTTTTACTCCTGATGGGAGTGGATAGTTCTTCGTTTTATATTCTTATATCGCATTCATTATAAAAGTATATGATATCCTTCTTATGCAGTCATGTATAATTATGTACTGTGACGGTTTTTCCCGTTTCAATCCTCAAGAAAAGGGTATATAGAACCAATAATAACGGGGTATCCAGAAGTTTAATCCGGGGTTATATCGGGGTACAGAAAATCCGCGTGATTCGGCAACGCGAAGTATAGAACAATAAATTTCCTATCCAGCGAGTATTTCGAAGCTGCGAGGCTGGGACTTTTTGGGCGCCAGCTACTCAAAAAGTAGCAAAAACTAGTAAACCAGGCAACCCGGGGAAACCCGGTTCAAGATAACCCTCGAAATTTCGAAATACTCTTTCGCTCGACTGCTTCTAGCCGAGTGCGCAAATTAGGGTCGCGGGATACTGAACTCACGGCTTCTTTCTAGATTGCCTCGACGCGGTATTACAAAAGGGTATACGACACGCCGCGAATGACCGTGGATCACCACCCGTTATACAATACAAATTACAATACGCGATATCACAATTGCGGCAGGCAACAAATGGGACGCTTTAGCGTATAAGGACTCACGTTCTCGTTTCCAACAATTCTGGATCTCGCTCCGTCCTTCTCTCTCTTTCTCTCTCTCTCTCTCCTCCAAATCGCTTCGTACAATCGTGTGCTAGGTTGCTCGCTATGTCTTCGCTAAGTCTTCGCTAAGTCGTCGCTAAGTAGTCGCTAAGAAGCCGCTAAGATGTAGAGGCTGTCTTCATGCTGGCGAGCTGGTTATATAGGTTTGCTGGGGGTCTTCGGATCCCCTTAGATCCTCCTTAAGGCTCCTTGGTGGTGTAGGACTATATGCTTCGGTATTGTTCGGGGCATCGATCGGTGGATTTCGGTGATCTTCCCTGATCGCCCCCTCTGGTGTGTCTAGAGGGAGTCCTCTGGATTATTTGAACTGCGGCGCGTGTCGCGCGCCGCGCATTCCACGGCTCACCTGCAGTTCCGCAGCGCATCTTGCATTTTCCTCTTCATGGGCTCAGGGGAGGGGTGGAGGTTCTTCTCACACCCGGAGTCCATCCTGTTCGTCTCCATGGACTGTGGCAACGGTCGTATCGTTGCAGGGCCTTGGATCGTATCCCTTGGGCTTCAGGGTCTGTTCTTGCTCACTTCCCGACTCCGCCAACGTCGAGCCCGTCACGCTACCTCGGCGCACAGTACTTCCGAGAACCTGTGGTATTTTAATTCGCCGAAGGGGTGTCACCTGGGTCGCTTCTTCAATCAGCTCGCGAGTCTAATCCGTAGAACGGAGAGAGAAAAAAGAACGAGGGGGGGATTGTCCGTGTCGCGCTTCTCGCATGGGTGGTGATCAGCGAGATAGTCTAACCGAAGCAGGGGGGAGAGGTGAGCAAGCCTTGTGACGTCACCACGTCACAATACATGTCGAAGCAATAGTGTTCTAATTCTTCATAAAACGCGATATCGCATCTCATTTCTATGTCTCATGATCAGATGTAATATTCAATGCAACCCGTTATGTATATCCCGTCTGCATGTCAAAAGAATGTAAATCCCACTCTTCCTTGCGACGTAATAGAGTTTCTAGATGTCTGCGTATCGATGCAACAGAGTTCTAATACTTGTTTAAAAACAATATCGCATCTCAATTCTATGTCTCATGATAAGATACAATATTCACTGCGAAGTGTTACGTATGCCTCGCCTACACTTCAATATAATGTAAATGCCACACTTCCTCGCCAGGAAATAGCGTTTCGAGATGTCTTCGTATCGAAGGAATAGAGTTCTAATGCTTCTATCAACACGATACCGTATCTCAATTCTATGTTTCATGATAAGATATAATCTTCATTGAGAAGTGTCATGTATACCTCGTATCGCTTTCAAAAGAATGTAAATGCGACACTTCCTTGCTAGGAAGTAGCGTTTACAGATGTCTACGTATCGAACCAATAGACTTCTAATGCTTCTTAAATCGTCATATCGCATCTCATATCTATGTTTCATGATAAGATATAATATTCATTGCGAACTGTCATGTATACCTCGCATACACTTCAAATGAATGTGAATGCGACAGTTCCTTGCTAGGAAATAGTGTTTGCAGATATCTACGTATCGAAGCAATAGAGTTCTAAAGCTTCTTAAATCGTCATATCGCATCTCATTTCCATGTTTCATGATAAGATATAATTTTCATTGTGGAGTGTTATGTATACCTCGTATTCACTTCGAAAGAATGTAAACGCGACACTACCTTGCCAGCTAATAGTGTTTGCAGATATCTACGTATCGAAGCAATAGATTTCTAAAGCTTCCTAGATCGTCATATCGCATCTCATTTCTATGTTTCATGATAAGACATAATATTCATTGTGGAGTGTTCTGTATACCTCGCATTCACTTCCAAAGAATGTAAATGCGACACTTCCTTCCTTGGAAATAGCGTTTGCAGATGTCTACGTATCGTAGCAATAGAGTTCTAACGCTTGTCAAAACGCAATATCGCATCTCATTTCAATGTTTCATGATAAGATATAATATTCATTGCGAAGTGTCATGTGTACCTCGCATACACTTCAAATGAATGTAAATGCGACACTTCCATGCTAGGAAATAGCGTTTGCAGATGTCTAAGAATCGTAGCAATAGAGTTCTAATGCTCTTAAATCGCGATATCATATCTCATTTCTATGTTTCGGGATAAGATATAATATACATTGCGAAGTGTCATGCATACCTCGTATTCACTTCAAAAAAATGTAAATGCGACGTTTCCATCCTAGGAAATAGCGTTTGCCGATGTCTATGTATCGTAGCAATAGAGTCCTAATGCTTCTTAAAACGAGATGTCGCATTTCATTTCTATGTCTCGTGATAAGATATAATATTCTGTGCGAAGTGTCATGTATACCTCGTATTCACTTCAAAAGAATGTAAATGCGACACTTCCTTGCTAGGAAATAGCGTTTCCAAATGTTTACGTACCGAAACAATAGGGCTCTAATGCTTCCTAAAACGACAAGTCGCATCTCATTTCTATGTTTCATGGTAAGATATAATATTCATTGCGAAGTGTCATGTATACCTCGTATTCACTTCAAATGAATGTAAACGCGTCACTTCCTTGCTAGGAAATAGCGTTTGCACATGATTGTGTATCAAAGCAATAGTGTTCTAGTGCTTCTTAAAACGCGATGTCGCATCTCATTTCTATGTTTCGTGATAATATATAATAACCATTGCGAAGTGTCATGTATACCTCGTATTCACTTCAAATGAATGTAAGCGCGACACTTCCTTGCTGGGAAATAGCGTTTGCACATGTTTGTGTATCGAAGCAATAGTGTTCTAGTGCTTCTAAAAACGTGATGTCGCATCTTACTTCTACGTTTCATGATAAGATATAATATCCACTGCGAAGTGTCACGTATACCCCGTATTCACTTCAAAAGAATGTAAATGCGACACTTCCTTCCTAGGAAATAGCGTCTCCAGATATCTACGTATCGTAGCAATAGACTTCCAATGCATCTTAAAACGCGATATCGCATCTCATTTCTATGTTTCATGATCAGATATAATATTCATTGGGAAGTGTCATGTATAGCTCTTATTCACTTCAAAAGAATGTAAATGCGACTCTTCCTTGCAAGGAAATAACGTTTCCAGATGTCTACGTATCGAAACAATAGAGTTCCAATACTTCTTAAAACGAGATGTCGCATATCATTTCTATGTTTCGTGATAAGATATAATATTCATTGCGAAATGTCACGTATACCTCGTATTCACTTCAAAAGAAAGTAAATGCGACACTTCCATGCTAGGAAATAGCGTTTGCAGATGTCTACGTATCGTAGCAATAGTGTTCTAATACCGCTTAGAACGCGATATCGCATCTCATTTCTATGTTTCATGATAAGATATAATATCCACTGCGAATTGTCATGTATACCCGTATTCTCTTCAAAAGAATGTAAATGCGACACTTCCTTCCTAGGAAATAGCGTCTCCAGATATCTACGTATCGTAGCAATAGACTTCAAGTGCATCTTAGAACGCGATATCGCATCTCATTTCTATGTTTCATGATCAGATATAATATTCATTGCGAAGTGTCATGTATAGCTCTTATTCACTTCAAAAGAATGTAAATGCGACTCTTCCTTGCAAGGAAATAACGTTTCCAGATGTCTACGTATCGAAACAATAGAGTTCCAATGCTTCTTAAAACGAGATGTCGCATATCATTTCTATGTTTCGTGATAAGATATAATATTCATTGCGAAATGTCACGTATACCTCGTATTCACTTCAAAAGAATGTATACGCGACACTACCTTGCCAGGAAATAGCGTTTGCAGATGGCTACGTATCGTAGCATAAGGGTTCTAATGCTTCTCAAAACGTGATATCGCTACTCATTACTATGTTTCATGATAATATATAATATTCATTGTGGAGTGTTATGTGTACCTCGTATTCACTTCAAAAGAAAGTAAATGCGACACTTCCTTGCTAGGAAATAGCGTTTGCTGATGTCTACGTATCGAAGCAATAGTGTTCTAATGCTTCTTAAATCGCGCTATCGCATCTCACTTCTATGTTTCATGATAAGATATAATATTCATTGGGGAGTGTTATGTATACCTCGTATTCACTTCAAAAGAATGTAAATGCGACACTTCCTTGCTTGGAAATAGCGTTTGCAGATGTCTACGTATCGAAGCAATAGATTTCTGAAGCTTGCTAATTCGCGATAACGCATCTCATATATATGTTTCATGATAATATATAATATTCATTACGAAGTGTCATGTATACCTCGCATACACTACAAATGAATGTGAATGCGGCAGTTCCTTTCTAGGAAATAGTGTTTGCAGATATTTACGTATCGAAGCAATAGATTTCTAAAGCTTCTTAGATCGTCATATCGCATCTCATTTCTATGTTTCATGATAAGATATAATATTCAGTGTGGAGTGTTATGTATACCTCGTATTCACTTCAAAAGAATGTAAACGCGACACTTCCTTGCCAGGAAATAGCGTTTGCAGATGTCTACGTATGGTAGCATTAGAGTTCTAATGCTTCTCAAAACGCGATATCGCTACTCATTACTATGTTTCATGATAATATATATTACTCATTGTGGAGTGTTCTGTATACCTCGTATTCACTTCCAAAGAATGTAAATGCGACCCTTCCTTGCTTGGAAATAGCTTTTGCAGATGTCTACGTATCGAAGCAATATATTTCTAAAGCTTGCTAATTCGCGATATCGCATCTCTTATATATGTTTCATGATAATATATAATATTCATTGCGAAGTGTCATGTATACCTCGCACACACTTCAAATGAATGTGAATGCGACAGTTCCTTGCTAGGAAATAGTGTTTGCAGATATCTACGTATCGAAGCAATAGTGTTCTAAGGCTTCTTAAATCGTCATATCGCATCTCATTTCTATGTTTCATGATAAGATATAATATTAATTGTGGAGTGTTATGTATACCTCGTATTCACCTCAAAGGAATGTAAACGCGACACTTCCTTGCTAGGAAGTAGCGTTTGCAGATGTCTACGTATGTTAGCATTAGAGTTCTAATGCTTCTCAAAACGCGATATCGCTACACATTACTATGTTTGATGATAATATATAATACTCATTGTGGAGTGTTATGTATACCTCGTATTCACTTCCAAAGAATGTAAATGCGACACTTCCTTGCTTGGAAATAGCGTTTGCAGATGTCTACGTATCGAAGCAATAGATTTCTAAAGCTTGCTAATTCGCGATATCGCATCTCATATATATGTTTCATGATAATATATAATATTCATTGCGAAGTGTCATGTATACCTCACATACGCTTCAAATGAATGTAATTGCGACAGTTCCTTGCTAGGGAATAGCGATTTCAGATGTCTACGTTACGAAGCAATAGAGTTCTAATGCTTCTTAATACGCGATATTGCAACTCATATCTATGTTTCATGATAAGATATAATATTCATTGCGATGTGTCATGTATACCTCGTATTCGTTTCAAAAGAATGTAAATGCGACACTTCCTTGCTAGGAAGTAGCGCTTGCAGATGTTTACGTTTCGAAGCAATAGGGATCTAATGCTTCTTAAACCGCCTTATCGCTTCTCATTTCTATGTTTCATGATAAGATATGATATTCATAGTGCAGTGTTATGTATACCTCGTATTCACTTGAAAAGAATGCAAATGCGACACTTCCTTCCTAGGAAGTAGCGTTTGCAGATGTATATGTATCGAAGCAATAGTGTTCCAATGCATCTTAAATCGTCATATCGCACCTCATTTCTATGTTTCATGATAAGATATAATATTCATTGCGAAGTGTCATGTATCCCTCGTATTCACCTAAAGAGAATGTAAATGCGACACTTCCTTTCTAGGAAATAGCGTTTGCAGATGTCTACGTATCGAAGCAATAGGTTACTAAAGCTTGCTAATTCGCGATATCGCATCACATATCTGTGTTTCATGATAATATATAATATTCATTGCGAACTGTCATGTATACCTCGCATACACTTCACATGAATGTGAATGCGACAGTTCCTTGCTAGGAAATAGTGTTTGCAGATATCTACGTATCGAAGCAATAGAGTTCTAAAGCTTCTTAAATCGTCATATCGCATCCCATTTCTATGTTTCATGATAAGATATAATATTCATTGTGGAGTGTTATGTATACCTCGTATTCACTTCGAAAGAATGTAAACGCGACACTACCTTGCCAGCTAATAGCGTTTGCAGATGTCTACGTATCGTAGCATAAGTGTTCTAATGCTTCTCAAAACGCGATATCGCTACACATTACTATGTTCCATGATAATATATAATACTCATTGTGGAGTATTATGTGTACCTCGTATTCACTTCCAAAGAATGTAAATGCGACACTTCCTTCCCTGGAAATAGCGTTTGCAGATGTCTACGTATCGAAGCAATAGAGTTCTAATGCTTCTTAAATCGCCATATTGCATCTCATTTCTATGTTTCATGATAAGATATAATATTCAATGTCAAGTGTTATGTCTACCTCGTATTCAGTTCAAAAGAATGTAAACGCGACACTACCTTGCCAGGAAATAGCGTTTGCAGATGGCTACGTATCGTAGCATAAGGGTTCTAATGCTTCTCAAAACGTAATATCGCTACTCATTACTATGTTTCATGATAATATATAATATTCATTGTGGAGTGTTATGTGTACCTCGTATTCACTTCAAAAGAAAGTAAATACGACACTTCCTTGCTAGGAAATAGCGTTTGCTGATGTCTGCGTATCGAAGCAATTGATTTCTAAAGCTTCTTAGATCGTCATATCGCATCTCATTTCTATGTTTCATGATAAGATATAATATTCATTGTGGAGTGTTATGTATACCTCGTATTCACTTCAAAAGAATGTAAACGCAACACTTCCTTGCCAGGAAATAGCGTTTGCAGATGTCTCCGTATGGTAGCATTAGAGTTCTAATGCTTCTCAAAGCGCGATATCGCTACTCATTACTATGTTTCATGATAATATATAATACTCATTGTGGAGTGTTATGTATTCCTCGTATTCACTTCCAAAGAATGTAAATGCGACACTTCCTTGCTTGGAAATAGCGTTTGCAGATGTCTACGTATCGAAGCAATAGATTTCTAAAGCTTGCTAATTCGCGTTATCGCATCTCATATATATGTTTCATGATAATATATAATATTCATTGCGAAGTGTCATGTATACCTCGCATACACTACAAATGAATGTGAATGCGACAGTTCCTTTTGAAGAAATAGTATTTGCAGATATCTACGTATCGAAGCAATAGATTTCTAAAGCTTCTTAGATCGTCATATCGCATCTCATTTCTATGTTTCATGATAAGACATAATATTCATTGTGGAGTGTTCTGTATACCTCGTATTCACTTCCAAAGAATGTAAACCGGACACTTCCTTGCCAGGAAATAGCGTTTGCAGATGTCTACGTATGGTAGCATTAGAGTTCTAATACTTCTCAAAACGCGATATCGCTACACATTACTATGTTTCATGATAATATATAATACTCATTGTGGAGTGTTATGTATACCTCGTATTCACTTCCAAAGAATATAAATGCGACACTTCCTTGCTTGGAAATAGCGTTTGCAGATGTCTACGTATCGTAGCAATAGATTTCTAAAGCTTGCTAATTCGCGATATCGCATCTCATATATATGTTTCATGATAATATATAATATTCATTGCGAAGTGTCATGTAGACCTCGTATTCACCTCAAGAGAATGTAAATGCGACACTTCCTTGCTAGGAAATAGCGCTTGCAGATGTCTACGTATCGAAGCAATAGATTTCTGAAGCTTGCTAATTCGCGATATCGCATCTCATATACATGTTTCATGATAATATATAATATTCATTGCGAAGTGTCATGTATACCTCGCATACGCCTCAAATGAATGTAATTGCGACAGTTCCTTGCTAGGGAATAGCGATTTCAGATGTCTACGTTACGAAGCAATAGAGTTCTAATGCTTCTTAATACGCGATATCGCATCTCATATCTATATTTCATGATAAAATATAATATTCATTGCGAAGTGTCATGTATACCTCGCATACACTTCAAATGAATGTGAATGCGACAGTTCCTTGCTGGGAAATAGTGTTTGCAGATATCTACGTATCGAAGCAATAGAGTTCTAAAGCTTCTTAAATCGTCATATCGCATCTCACTTCTATGTTTCATGATAAGATATGATATTCATTGCGAAGTGACAGGTATACCTCGAATTCCTTTCAAAAGAATGTAAATGCGACACTTCCTTGCTAGGAAGTAGCGTTTGCAGATGTCTACGTATGGTAGCATTAGAGTTCTAATGCTTCTCAAAACGCGATATCGCTACTCATTACTATGTTTCATGATAATATATATTACACATTGTGGAGTGTTATGTATACCTCGTATTCACTTCCAAAGAATGTAAATGCGACACTTCCTTGCTTGGGAGTAGCGTTTGCAGATGTCTACGTATCGAAGCAATAGATTTCTAAAGCTTGCTAATTCGCGATATCGCATCTCTTATATATGTTTCATGATAATATATAATATTCATTGCGAAGTGTCATGTATACCTCGTATACACCTCAGGAGAATGTAAATGCGACACTTCCTTGCTAGGAAATAGCGCTTGCAGATATCTATGTATCGATGCAATAGATTTCTAAAGCTTGCTAATTCGCGATATCGCATCTCATATCTATGTTTCATGATAATATATAATATTCATTGCGAAGTGTCACGTATACCTCGCATACCCTTCAAATGAATATAAATGCGACACTTCCTTGCTAGGAAATAGCGTTGGCAGATGTCTACGTATCGAAGCAATAGAATTCTAATCATTGTTAAATCGCGATATCGCATCTCATTCCTATGTTTCATTATAAGATATAATATTCATTGTGCAGTGTTATGTATATCTCGCATACACTTCAATTGAATGTAAATGCGACACTTCCTTGCTAGGAAATAGCGTTTGCAGATGTCTGCGTATCGTGGCATTAGAGTTCTGATGCTTCTCAAAACGCGGTATCGCTTCTCATTTCTATGTTTCGTGATAATATATAATATTCATTGCGAAGTGCCATGTATATCTCTCAAACACTTCAATTGAATGTACATGCGACACTTCCTTGCTAGGAAATAGCGTTTGCAGATGTCTACGTATCGAAGCAATAGAATTCCAAAGCTTCTTAAATCGCGATATCGCATCTCATTTCTATGTTTCATGATAAGATATAATATTCATTGTGGAGTATTATGTATACCTCGTATTCACTTCAAAAGAATGTAAACGCGACACTTCCTTGCTAGGAAGTAGCGTTTGCAGATGTCTACGTATCCAAGCAATAGATGCTTCTTAAATCGCCATATCGCATCTCATTCCTATGTAACATGATAAGATATAATATTCACTGTGCAGTGTTATGTATACCTCGTATTCACTTCAAACGAATGTAAACGCGACACTTCCTTGCTAGAAAGTAGCTTTTGCAGATGTCTACGTATCGAAGCAATAGATTTCTAATGCTTCTTAAATCGCCATATCGCATCTCGTTTCTATGTTTCATGATAAGATATAATAATCACTGTGCAGTGTTATGTATACCTCGTATTCACATCAGAAGAATGTAAACGCGACACTTCCTTGCTAGGAAGTAGCGTTTGCAGATGTCTACGTATCGAAGCAATAGAGTTCTAATGCTTCTTAAATCGCCATATCGCATCTCATTCCTATGTTTCATGATAAGCTATAATATTCATTGTGCAGTGTTATGTATATCTCGTCTCTACTTCAAATGAATGTAAATGCTACACTTCCTTGCCAGGAAATAGCGTTTGCAGATGTCTACGTATCGATGCAATAGAGTTCTAATGCTTCTCAAATCGCCATATTGCATCTCATTCCTATGTTTCATGATAAGATATAATATTTATTGTGGAGTGTTATGTATACCTCGTATTCACATCAAATGTATGTAAATGCGACACTTCCTTGCCAGGAAATAGCGTTTGCAGATGTCTACGTATCGTAGAGTTAGTGCTCTAATGCTTCTCAAAACGCGACAGCGTTTCTCATTTCTGTGTTTCATGATAGTATATAATATTCATCGAGTAGTGTCATATATACCTTGCATACACTTCAAATGATTGTAAATGCGACACTTCCTTACTAGGAAATAGCGTTTGCAGATGTCTACGTATCGTGGCATTAGAGTTCTATATCTTCTAAAAACGCGATATCGCTTCTCATTTCTATGTTTCTTTATAATATATAGTATTCATTGCGAAGTGTCATGTATACCTTGTATTCCTTTCAAATGAATGTAAATGCGACACTTGCTTGCTTGGAAGTTGCGTTTGCAGATGTCTACGTATCGAAGCAATAGAGTTCTAATGCTTCTTAAATCGCCATATCGCATCTCATTTCTATGTTTCATGATAAGATATAATATTCATTGTGCAGTGTTATGTATATCTCGTCTATACTTCAAATGAATGTAAATGCGGCACTTCCTTGCTAGGAAATACCGTTTGCAGATGTCTACGTATCGTAGAGTTAGTGCTCTAATGCTTCTCAAAACGCGACAGCGTTTCTCATTTCCATGTTACATGATAGTATATAATATTCATCGAGTAGTGTCATGTATACCTTGCATACACTACAAATGAATGTAAATGCGACACTTCCTTGCTAGGAAATTGCGTTTGCTGATGTCCTCGTATCGAAGCAATAATGTTCTAAAGCCTCTTAAATCGCGATATCGCATCTCATTTCTATGTTTCATGATAAGATATAATATTCACTGTGCAGTGTTATGTATACCTCGTATTCACTTCAAAAGAATGTAAACGCGACACTTCCTTGCTAGAAAGTTGCTTTTGCAGATGTCTACGTATCGAAGCAATAGATTTCTAATGCTTCTTAAATCGCCATATCGCATCTCATTTCTATGTTTCATGATAAGATATAATAATCACTGTGCAGTGTTATGTATACCTCGTATTCACATCAGAAGAATGTAAACGCGACACTTCCTTGCTAGGAAGTAGCGTTTGCAGATGTCTTCGTATCGAAGCAATAGAGTTCTAATGCTTCTTAAATCGCCATATCGCATCTCATTCCTATGTTTCATGATAAGCTATAATATTCATTGTGCAGTGTTATGTGTATCTCGTCTCTACTTCAAATGAATGTAAATGCGACACTTCCTTGCTAGGAAATAGCGTTGGCAGATGTCTACGTATCGAAGCAATAGAATTCTAATCATTGTTAAATCGCGATATCGCTACACATTTCTATGTTTCGTGATAATATATAATATTCATTGCGAAGTGCCATGTATATCTCGCATACACTTCAATTGAATGTAAATGCGACACTTCCTTGCTAGGAAATAGCGTTTGCAGATGTCTGCGTATCGTGGCATTAGAGTTCTAATGCTTCTCAAAACGCGGTATCGCTTCTCATTTCTATGTTTCGTGATAATATATAATATTCATTGCGAAGTGCCATGTATATCTCGCATACACTTCAATTGAATGTACATGCGACACTTCCTTGCTTGGAAATAGCGTTTGCAGATGTCTACGTATCGAAGCAATAGAGTTCTGATGCTTCTTAAATCGTCATATCGCATCTCATATCTACGTTTCATGATAATGTATAATATTCATTGTGGAGTGTTATGTATACCTTGTATTCCTTTCAAAAGAATGTAAATGCGACACTTGCTTGCTTGGAAGTTGCGTTTGCAGATGTCTACGTATCGTAGCATTAGAGTTCTAATGCATCTCAAAACGCGATATAGCTATTCGTTACTATGTTTCATGATAATATATAATATTCCCTGTGGAGTGCTATGTATACCTCGTATTCATTTCAAAAGAATGTAAATGCGACACTTCATTGCTAGAAAATAGCGTTTGCAGATGTCTACGTATCGTAGCATTAGTGCTCTAATACTTCTCAATACGGGACATCGTTTCTCCTTTCTATGTTTCATGATAGTATATAATATTCATTGCGTAGTGCCATGTATACCTCGCATACACTTCAAATGAATGTAAATGCGACAATTCCTTGCTTGGAAATGGCGTTTGCAGATGTCTAGGTATCGAAGAAATAGAGTTCTAATGCTTCTTAAATCGCCATATTGCGTCTCATTCCTATGTTTCATGATAAGATATAATATTCATTGTGGAGTGTTATGTATAAATCGTATTCACTTCAAAAGTATGTAAATGCGACACTTCCTTGCCAGGAAATAGCGTTTGCAGATGTCTACGTATCGTAGCATTAGAGTTCTAATGCTTCTCAAAACGCGATATCGCTACTCATTACTATGTTTCATGATAATATATAATATTCACTGTGGAGTGTTATGTATACCTCGTATTCATTTCAAAAGAATGTAAATGCGACACTTCCTTGCTAGGAAATAGCGTTTGCAGATGTCTACGTATCGAAGCAATAGATTTCTAAAGCTTGCTAATACGCGATATCGCATCTCATTTCTATGTTTCATGATAAGATATAATATTCATTGTGCAGTGTTATGTACACCTCGCATACACTTCAAATGAATATAAATGCGACACTTCCTTCCTAGGAAGTAGCGTTGGCAGATGTCTAAGTATCGAAGCAATAGAATTCTAATCATTGTTAAATCGCGATATCGCATCTCATTCCTATGTTTCATTATAAGATACAATATTCATTGTGCAGTGTTATGTATATCTCGCATACACTTCAATTGAATGTAAATGCGACACTTCCTTGCTAGGAAATAGCGTTTGCAGATGTCTGCGTATCGTGGCATTAGAGTTCTAATGCTTCTCAAAACGCGGTATCGCTTCTCATTCCTATGTTTCGTGATAATATATAATATTCATTGCGAAGTGCCATGTATATCTCCCAAACACTTCAGTTGAATGTACATGCGACACTTCCTTGCTAGGAAATAGCGTTTGCCGATGTCTACGTATCGAAGCAATAGAATTCCAAAGCTTCTTAAATCGCGATATCGCATCTCATTTCTATGTTTCATGATAAGATATAATATTCATTGTGGAGTATTATGTATACCTCGTATTCACTTCAAAAGAATGTAAACGCGACACTTCCTTGCTAGGAAGTAGCGTTTGCAGATGTCTACGTATCGAAGCAATAGATGCTTCTTAAATCGCCATATCGAATCTCATTCCTATGTTTCATGATAAGATATAATATTCACTGTGCAGTGTTATGTATACCTCGTATTCACTTCAAAGGAATGTAAATGCGACACTTCCTTGCTAGGAAATAGCGTTTGCTGATGTCTTCGTATCGAAGCAATAACGTTCTAAAGCTTCTTAAATCGCCTTATCGCATCTCATTTCTATGTTTCAAGATAAGAAATAATATTCATTGTGCAGTGTTATGTATACCTCGTATTCACATCAGAAGAATGTAAATGCGACACTTCCTTGCTAGGAAGTAGCGTTTGCAGATGCCTACGTATCGAAGCAATAGTGTTCTAATTCTTCTTAAATCGCGATATCGCATCTCATTTCTATGTTTCATGATATGATATAATACTCATTGTGCAGTGTTATGTATACCTATTATTCACTTCAAAAGAATGCAAATGCTACAATTTCTTGCTAGGAAATAGCGTTTGCAGTTGTCTACGTATCGAAGTAATAGACATCAAATGCTTCATAAATCGCCATATCTTATCTCATTTCTATGTTTCATGATAAGATATAATATTCATTGCGAAGTGTCATGTATACCTCGTATTCCTCTCAAAAGAACGTAAATGCGACACTTCCTTGCTAGGAAATAGCGTTTCCGAATGTCTACGTATCGAAGCAGTAGAGTTCTAATGCTTCTTAAATCGCCATATCGCATCTCATTTCTATGTTTCATGATAAGATATAATATTCATTGTGCAGTGTTATGTATATCTCGTCTGTACTTCAAATGGATGTAAATGCGACACTTCCTTGCTAGGAAATAGCGTTTGCAGATATCTATGTATCGTGGCATTAGAGTTCTAATGTTTCTCAAAACGCGATATCGCATTTCATTTCTATGTTTCATGATAAGATATAATATTCACAGTGCAGTGTTATGTATACCTCGTACTTCTTTCAAAAGAATGTAAATGCGACACTTCCTTGCTAGGAAATAGCGTTTGCAGATTGCTTCGTATCGAAGCAATAGTGTTCTCATGCTTCTTAAATCGCGATATCGCATCTCATTCCTATGTTTCGTGATACGATATAATATTCACTGCGAAGTGTCATGTATACCTCGTATTCCTTTCAAAAGAATGTAAATGCGGCACTTCCTTGCTAGGAAATAGCGTTTGCAGATATCTATGTATCGTGGCATTAGAGTTCTAATGCTTCTCAAAACGCGATATCGCATCTCATTTCTATGTTTCATGATAAGATATAATATTCACAGTACAGTGTTATGTATACCTCGTATTTGTTTCAAAAGAATGTAAATGCGACACTTCCTTCCTAGGAAGTAGCGTTTGCAGATATCTACGTATCGAAGCAATAGTGTTCTAATGCTTCTTAAATCGCGATATCGCATCTCATTTCTATGTTTCATGACAATATATAATATTCATTGCGAAGTGTCATGTATACCTCGCATACACTTCTAATGAATGTGAATGCGACAGTTCCTTGCTAGGAAATAGCGTTTTCAGATATCTACGTATCGTAGCAATAGAGTTCTAATGCTTCTCAAAACGCGATGTCGCATCTCATTTCTATGCTTCATGTTAAAATATAATATTCATTGCGAAGTGTCATGTATACCTCGTATTTGTTCCAAAAGAATGTAAATGCGACACTTCCTTGCTAGGAAGTAGCGTTTGCAGATGTCTACGTATCGAAGCAATGGAGTTCTAATGCTTCTCAAAACGCGATACCGCTACTCATTACTATGTTTCATGATAATATATAATATTCATTGTGGAGTGTTATGTATACCTCGTATTCACTTCAAAAGAATGTAAATGCGACACTTCCTTGCTAGGAAGTAGCGTTTGCAGATGTCTACGCATAGAAGCAATAGAGTTCTAAATCTTTCTAATTCGCAATATCGCATCTCATTTCTATGTTTCATGATAAGATATAATATTCATTGTGCAGTGTCATGTATATCTCGTCTATACTACAAATGAATGTAAATGCGACACTTCCCACCTGGGAAATTTCGTTTGCAGATGTCTACGTATCGTGGCATTGGAGGTCTAATGCTTCTCAATACGCGATATCGCTTCGCATTACTGTGTTTCATGATAATATATAATATTCATTGCCAAGTGTCATGTATACCTCGTATTCCTTACAAAAGAATGTAAATGCGACACTTCCTTGCTAGGAAGTAGCGTTTGCAGATGGCTACGTATCGAAGCAATAGAGTTCTAATGCTTCTCAAGACACGATATCGCTACTCATTACTACGATTCATGATAATATATAATATTCATTGTGGAGTGTTATGTATACCTCGTATTCACTTCAAAAGAATGTGAATGCGACAGTTCCTTACTAGGAAATAGTGTTTGCAGATGTCTACGTATCGAAGCAATAGGGATCTAATGCTTCTTAAATCGCCATATCGCTTCTCATTTCTATGTTTCATGACAATATATAATATTCACTGCGAAGTGTCATGTATACCTCGCATACACTTCAAATGAATGTAAATGCGACACTTCCTTGATAGGAAGTAGCGATGGCAGATGTCTACGTATCGAAGCAATAGACATCTAATGCTTCATAAATCGCAATATCGCATCTCATTTCTATGTTTCATGATAATATATAATATTCACTGCGATGTGTCATGTATACATCGCATACACTTCAAATGAATGTAAATGCGACACTTCCTTGCTAGGAAATAGCGTTTGCAGATGTCTACGTATCGTAGCAATAGTGTTCTAATGCTTCTTAAATCGTCATATAGCATCTTATATCTACGTTTCCTGATAAGATCGAATATTCATTGCGAAGTGTCATGTATAACTCGCATACACTTCAAATGAATGTGAATGCGACAGTTCCTTGCTAGGAAATAGTGTTTGCACATATCTAGTATCGAAGCAATAGAGTTCTAAAGCTTCGTAAATCGCGATATCGCATCTCATTTCTATGTTTCATGATAAGATATAATATTCATTGTGCAGTGTTATGAATACCTCGTACTCACTTCAAAGGAATGTAAATGCGACCCTTCCTTGCTTTGAAATAGCGTTTGCAGATGTCTACGTATCGAAGCAATAGAGTTCTAATGCTTCTTAAATCGTCATACCGCATCTCATTTCTATGTTTCATGATAAGACATAATATCCGTTGTGCAGTGTTATGTATATCTCGTCTATACTTCAAATGAATGGAATTGCGACACTTCCCTGCTAGTAAGTAGCGTTTGCAGATGTCTACGTTTCGTGGCATTAGAGTTCTAATGCTTCTCAAAACGCGATATCACTTCTCATTTCTATGTTTCATGATAATATATAATTTTCATTGCGAAGTGTTATGTATACCTCGTATTCGCTTCAAAAGAATGTAAACGCGACACTTCCTTGCCAGGAAATAGCGTTTGCAGATGTCTACGTATCGAAGCAATAGTGTTCTAATGCTTCTTAAATCGTCATATAGCATCTTATATCTACGTCTCCTGATAAGATCGAATATTCATTGCGAATTGTCATGTATACCTCGCATACACTTCAAATGAATGTGAATGCGACAGTTCCTTGCTAGGAAATAGTGTTTGCACATATCTAGTATCGAAGCAATGGACTTCTAATGCTTCTTAAACCGCCATATCGCATATCATTTCTGTGTTTCATGATAAGATATAATATTCATTGTGCAGTGTTACGTATACCTCGTATTCACCTCAAAGGAATGTAACTGCGACACTTCACTGCTAGGAAGTAGGGTTTGCAGATGTCTACTTATCGGAGCATTTGAGTTCGAATTCTTCTTAAATAGCGATATCGCATCGCAATTCTATGTTTCACGATAAGACATAATATTCATTGTGGTTTGTTATGTACTCCTGATATTCACTTCAAATGAATGTAAATGCGACACTGCCATGCTAGGAAATAGCGTTTGCAGATGTCTACGTATCGAAGCAATAGAGTTCTAATGCTTTTTTAAATGCGACATCGCATCTCATTTCTATGTTTCATGATAGGATATAGTGTTTATTGCGAAGTGTTATGTATTCCTCGTCTACGCTTCAAACGAATGTAAATGCGACACTTCCTCTCTAGGAAATAGCGTTTGCAGATGTCTCTGTATCGAAGTAATAAAGTTCTAATGCTTCTTACATCGCGATATCGCATCTTATTTCTATGTTTCATTATAAGATGTAGTGTTCATTGCGAAGTGTTATGTATTCCTCGTCTACGCTTCAAACGAATGTAAATGCGACACTTCCTCTCTAGGAAATAGCGTTTGCAGATATCTCTGTATCGAAGTAATAAAGTTCTAATGCTTCTTACATCGCGATATCGCATCTTATTTCTATGTTTCATTATAAGGTATAATATTCAATGTGCATTGTTATGTATACCTCGAATTCACTTCAAAGGAATGTAAATGGGGCACATCCTTGCTAGGAAATAGCGTTTGCAGATGTCTCCGCATCGAAGCAATAGAGTCCTAATGCTTCTTAAATCTCGATATCGCATCTCATTTCCATGTTTCGTGATAAGGCATAATATTCATTGTGGAGTGTTATGTATACCTCGTATTCACTTCAAGAGAATGTAAATGCTACACTTCCTTGCTATTAAATAGTGTTTGCATATTTCTACGTAACTTAGTAATAGAGTTCTAATGCTTTTTATTTCGCGATATCGCATTTCATTTCAATGTTTTATGCTATGATATAATACCAATTGCGAAGTGTCATGTATACCTCGTACTCACTTGAAAGGAATGTAATTGCGACACTTCACTGCTAGGAAGTAGCGTTTGCAGATGTCTACTTATCGGAGCATTTGAGTTCGAATTCTTCTTAAATAGCGATATCGCATCGCAATTCTATGATTCACGATAAGACATAATATTCATTGTGGTGTGTTATGTACTCCTGTTATTCACTTCAAATGAATGTAAATGCGACACTGCCATGGTAGGAAATAGCGTTTGCAGATGCCTTCGTAAAGTAGTAATATGGTACTAATGCTTCATAAAACGAGATATCGCATCTCATTTCCATGTTTCCTGATAAGATATAATATTCATTGCGAAGTGCTATGTACTCCTCAAATTCACATCAAATGAATGTAAATGCGACACTTCCATGCTATTAAATAGCGTTTGCAGATGTCTACGTATCGAAGCAATACAATTCTAATGCTTCATAAATCGCGATATCGCATTTCATTTCTATGGTTCATGATAAGATACAATATTCAATGCGAAGTGTTATGTACTCCTCATATTCACTTCAAATGAATGTAAATGCGACAGTTCCTTCCCAGGAAGTAGCGTTTCCAGATGTCTACGTATCGAAACAATAGAGTTCTAATGCTTCTTAAAACGGGATATCATAACTCAATTCTATGTTTCATGATAAGATTTAATATTAATTGCGATGTGTCACTTATACCTCCCATACACTACAAATGAATGTAAATGCGGCACTTCCTTGCTAGGAACTGACGTTTGCAGATGTCTAGGTATCGAGGCAATTGAGTTCTAATGCTTCTTAAAACGCGATATTGCATCTCTTTCTTATGTTTCATGATGAGATATAATATTCATTGTTTGGTGTTACGTATACCTCGTATTAACTTCAAAAGAATGTAAATGCGACACTTCCATGCTAGGAAATAGCGTTTGCAGATGTCTATGTATCATAGCAATACTGTTCTAATGCTGCTTCAAACGACATGTCGCATCTCATTTCTATGTTTCGTGATAAGATATAATATTCATTGCGAAGTGTCATGTATACCTCGTTTTCACTTCAAAAGTATGTAAGTGCGGCACTTGCTTGCTAGGAAATAGCGTTTGCAGATGTCTACGTATCGTAGCAATAGGGTTCTTATGCTTCTTAAGATGTTTACGTACCGAAACAATGGAGCTCTAATGCTTCTTAGAACGCGATATCGCATCTTATTTCTATGTTTCACGATAAGATGTATTATTCATTGCGAAGTGTCGTGTATACCTCGTATTCACCACAAATAAATATAAATGCGTCACTTCCATGCTAGGAAATAGCCTTTGCAGATGCCTACCTAACGAGGCAATAGAGAACTAATGCTTCTTAATACGCGATATCGCATCTCATTTCTATGCTTCGTGGTAGGGTATAATATTCATTGTGGTGTGTTATGTATACCTCGTATTCACTTCAAAAGAATGTAAACGCGACACTTCCTTCCTGTCAAATAGCGTTTACAGATGCCTCCGTATCGAAGCAGTAGAGTTCTAATGCTTCTCGAAACGTGATATCGCACTTCATTTCCATGTTTCATGACAAGATATAATGTTCATTGCGAATTGTCATGTATACCTCGTATTCACTTCAAAAGAATGTAAATGCGACACTTCCTTGCCGGGATATATCGTTTGCAGATGTCTACGTATATCAGCAATAGAGTTCTAGTGCTTCTTAAAACGCGATATCGCATCTCATTCCTATGCTTCATGATAAGATCTTATACTCATTGCGAAGTGTCACGTATACCTCGTATTCACTTCAAATGCATGTAAATGTGATACTTCCTTGCTAAGAAATTACGTTTTCAGATGTCTACGTATCGATGCAATAGGGTTATAATGCATCTTAAAACGTGATATCGCATCTCATTCCTATGTTTCATGATAAGATATAATATTCATTGCGATGTGTTATGTATACCTCGTATTCACTTCCGAAGAATGCAAATGCGACACTTACATGATGGGAAGTAGCGTTTGCAGATGTCTCCGTATCGAAGCAATACAGTTCTAAAGTTTCTTAAATCGCTATATCGAATCTCATTTCCATGTTTCATGACAAGATATAATATTCATTGCGAATTGTCATGTATACCTCGTATTCACTTCAAAAGAATGTAAATGCGACACTTCCTTGCCGGGATATATCGTTTGCAGATGTCTACGTATATCAGCAATAGAGTTACTGTGCTTCTTCAAACGCGATATCGCATGTCGTTTCTATGTTCAATGATAAGATATAATATTCATTCCGAAGTGTCATGTATACCTCGTATTCACTTCAAAAGAATGTAAATCCGACATTTCCTTGCTAGGGAATAGCGTTGGCATATGTTTACGTATCGAAGCAATAGAGTTCTAATGCTTCTTAAATAGCGATATCGCATCGCTATTCTATGTTTCAGGATAAGACGTAATATTCATTGTGGTGTGTTATGTACTCCTCATATTCACTTCAAATAAATGTAAATGTGACACTTCCATGCTAGGAAATAGCGTTTGAAGATGCCTACGTATCGTAGTAATAGGGTTCTAATGCTTCATCAATCGAGATATCGCATTTCATTTCTATGGTTCATGATAAGTTACAATATTCAATGCGAAGTGTTATGTACTCCTCATATTCACATCAAATCAATGTGAATGCGACAGTTCCTTCCTAGGAAGTAGCGTTTCCAGATTTCTACGTATCGAAACAATAGAGTTCTAATGCTTCTTAAAACGGGATATCATAACTCAATTCTAAGTTTCATGATAACATTTAATATTAATTGCGACGTGTCATGTATACCTCGTATTCACTTCAAAAGAATGTAAATGCGACACTTCCTTGCTAGGATCAAGCGTTTGCAGATGTCTCCGTATCGAAGCAATAGGGCTCTAATGCTTCTTGAATCGCGATATGGCATCACAATTCTATGTTTCATGATAAGATATAATATTAATTGCGAAATGTCATGTATACCTCGTATTCACTTCAAAAGGATGTAAATGCGACACTTCCCTGCTAGGAAATAGCGTTTGCAGATGTCTACGTATCGTAGCAATAGTGTTCTAATGCTTCTTGAATCGCGATATCGCATCTCATTTCTATGTTTCGAGATAAGATATAATATTCATTGCGAAATATCATGTATGCCTCGTATTCACTTCAAATGAATGTAAATGCGACTATTCCCTGCTATGAAATAGCGCTTGCAGATATCTCCGTATCTAAGCAGTAGAGTTCTGGTGCTTCATAAATCCCGATATGGCATTTCATTACTATGTTTCGTGATAGGGTATAATATTCATTGTGGAGTGTTATGTATACCACGCACACACTTCAAAAGAATGTAAGTGCGACACAGCCTTCCTATTAAATAGCGTTTGCTGATGTCTCCGTATCGAGGCAGTAGAGTTCTAATGCTTCTAAAATCCCGATATCGCATTACGTTTCTATGTTTCGTCATAAGAAATAATATTCATTGCGAAGTGTCAGGTATACCTCGTATTCACGTCAAATGAACGTAAATGCGACACTTCCATCCTAGGTGATAGCTTTTGCAGATGTCTACGTATCGTAGCAATAGAGTTCTAATGCTACTTATATCGCGACATCACAACTGACTTCTATGTTTCGTGATAAGGTATAATATTCATGGGAAGTGTCATGTATACCTCGCATTCACTTCAAAAGAAAGTAAATGCGACGTTTCCGTCCTGGGAAATAGCGTTGGCAGATGTCTATGTATCGTAGCAATGGGGTCCTAATGCTTCCTAAAACGAGATGTCGCATTTCATTTCTATGCTTCGTGATAAGGTATAATATTCATTGCGAAGTGTCATGTATACCACGAATTCCGTTCAAAAGAATGTAAATGCGACTATTCCTTGCTAGGAAATAGCGTTTGAAGATGTCTACGTATCGTAGCAATAGAGTCCTACTGCTTCTTAAAAAGCGATATCGCATCACATTTTTATGTTTCATGATAAGATATAATATCCATTGCGAAGTGTCATGTATACCTCGTATTCACTTCAAAAGAATGTAAATGCGGCTCTTCCTTGCTAGGATATAGCATTTGCAGATATCTACGTATCGTAGCAATAGTGTTCTAATGCTTCTTATATCGCGATATCTCATCTGATTCCTATGTTTCATGATAAGATATAATATTCATCTCGAAGTGTTATGTATACCTCGTACTCACTTCAAAAGAATGTAAATGCGACATATCCTGCTTGGAAATAGCGTCTCTAGATATCTACGTATCGTAGCAATAGAGTTCTAATGCTTCTTAAATCGCGATATCGCATCTCGTTTCTATGTTTCAAGATAAGATATAATATTCATTGCGAAGTTTCATGTATACATCGTATTCACTTCAAAAGAACGTAAATGCGCCACTTCCTTGCTAGGAAATAGCGTTTCCAAATGTCAGCGCATCGAAATGATAGAGTTCTAATGCTTATTAAATCGAGATGTCGCATCTCGTTTCTATGTTTCAAGATGAGGTATAATATTCATTGCGGATAGTCATGTATACCTCGTATTCACTTCAAAAGAAAGTAAATGCGACACTTCCATGCTAGGAAATAGCGTTGGCAGATGTCTACGTATCGTAGTAATAGTGTTCTAATACCGCTTAAAACGCGATATCGCATCTTACATCTTTGTTTCATGATAAGATATAATATCCATTGCGAAATGTCATGTATACCCCGTATTCACTTCAAAAGAATGTAAATGCGGCACTTCCTTGCTAGGAAATTGCGTTTCCAGATGTCTACGTACCGAAACAATAGGGTTCTAATGCTTCTTAAAACGAGATGACGCACCTCAATTACATGTTTCATGATAAGATATAATGTTCATTGCGAAGTGTCATGAATAGCTCGTATTCACTTCAAAAGAATGTAAATGCGACTCTTCCTTGCTAAGAAATAGCATATCCAGATGTCTACGTATCGAAATAATAGTGTTCTATTGCTTCTTAAAACGAGATGTCGCATATCATTTCTATGTTTCATGATAAGATATAATATTCAAAGTGAAGTGTCATGTATACTTCGTATTTACATCAAAAGTATGTAACTTCGACACTTCCTTTGTAGGAAATAGCGTTGGCAGATGTCTACGTATCGTAGCAATAGAGTTCTAATGCTACTTATATCGCGATATCGCATCTCATTCCTATGTTTCATAGTATGATATAATATTCATTGCGAAGTGTCATGCATACCTCGTATTCACTTCAAATGAATGTAAACGCGACAGTTCCTTGCTAGGAAATAGCGTTTGCACATGTTTATGTATCGAAGCAATAGAGTTCTAATGCTTCTTAAATCGCGATATCGCATCCCATTTCTATGTTTCATGATAAGATATAATATCCATTGCGAAGTGTCACTTATACCGCGTATTCACTTCAAATGGATGTAAATGCGACACTTCCTTGCTAGGAAATAGCTTTTGCAGATGCCTATGTATCGAAGCAAAAGATTTCTAATGCTTCTTAAAACGTGATATGGCATCTCATTTCTATGTTTCACGATAAGATATAATATGCATTGCGAAGTGTCATGTATAGCTCGTTTCCACTTCAAAGGAATGTAAATGCGACTCTTCCTTGCTAGGAAATAGCGTTTCCAGATGTCTACGTAACGAAATAATGGTGTTCTATTGCTTCTTAAAACGAGATGTCGCATATCATTTCCGTGTTTCATGATAAGATATAATATTCAATGCGAAGTGTCATGTATACCTCGTATTCACTTCAACAGAATGTAAATGCGACACTTCCTTGCTAGGAAATAGCGCTTGCAGATGTCTACGTTTCGAAGCAAGAGGGTTCTAATGCTTCTTAAATCGTCATAACGGATCTCATATCTACGTTTCCTGATAAGATGTAATATTCATTGCGAAGTGTCATGTATACCTCGTATTCCTTTCAAAAGAATGTAAATGCGACACTTCCTTGCTAGGAAATATCGTTTGCAGATGTCTACGTATCGAAGCAATAGGATTCTAATGCTTCATAAAGCGCCATATAGCATCTCGTTTCTATGTTTCACGATAAGATGTAATATTCATTGCGAAGTGTCATGAATACCTCGTATTCCTTTCAAAGGAATGTAAATGCGACACTTCCTTGCTAGGAAATAGCGTTTGCAGGTGTCTACGTATCGAAGCAGTAGACATCTAATGCTTCATAAATCGCCATATCGCATCTCATCCCTATGTTTCGTGATAAGATATAACATTCATTGCGAAGTGTCATGTATACCTCGTATTCCGTTCAGAAGAATGTAAGTGCGACTATTCCTTGCTAGGAAATAGCGTTTGCAGATGCCTACGTATCGTAGCAGTAGAGTTCTAATGCTTCTTAAAACGCGATATCGCATCCCTTTTCTATGTTTCATGATGAGATACAGTATTCACTGCGAAGTGTCATGTACACCTCGTATTCACTTCAAAAGAATGTAAATGTGACACTTCCATGTTAGGAAATAGCGTTTGCAGATGTCTCCGCATCGAGGCAATAGGGTTCTAATGCTTCTTAAAACATGATATCGAATCGCAATTCTATGCTTCATGATAAGATATGAAATTCATTGCGAAGTGTTATGTATACCTTGTCTATACTTCAAAATAATGTAATTGCCTCACTTCATTGCTAGGATATTGCGTTTCCAAATGTCTACGTATCACATCTGAGTTCTATGTTTCACGATAAGACATATTATTCATCGCGAAATATTATATATACCACGTCTACACTTCAAAAGACTGTAAATGCCACACTTCCTTGCTAGGAAATGCGTTTCCAGATGTCTACGTATCGAAGAAATAGAGTTCTAATGCTTCTTAAAACGCGATATCGCATCTCATTTCTATATTTCGTGAATTGATACAACATACATAGCGAAGTGTTATGCATTCCTCGTCTACATATCAAAAGAATGTAAATGCCACTCTTCCTTGCTAGGAAATAGCGTTTCCAGATGTGTACGTATCGAAGCAATAGAATTCTAATGCTTCATAAAACGCGATATTGCATCTCATTTCTATGCTTCATGATATGTTAAATAATCATTGCGATGTGTAATGTATACCACGTCTACTCTTCAAAAGAATGTAAATGCCTCACATCCTTGCTAGGAAATGCGTTTCCAGATGTCTGCTTATCGAAGCAATAGAGGTCTAATGCTTCTTAAAACGGGATATCGCATCTCATTTCTATGTTTCATGATATGAAATAATATTCATTGCGAGGTGTTATGGATACCTCGCCTACACTTCAAAAGAATATAAATGCCACACCTCCTTGCTAGGAAATGCGTTTTCAGATGTCCACGTATCGAAGCAATAGCGGTCTAATGCTTCTTAAAACGGGATAACGCATCTCATTTCTATGGTTCATGATAGGATATAATAGTCATTGCTAAGTGTTATGTGTACTACGTCTACACTTCAAAGGAACGTAAATGCCAATGGTCCTTGCTAGGAAATAGCGTTTCCAGATGTCTACGTATCGAAGCAGTATAGTTCTAATGCTTCTTAAGACGTGATATCGCATATCATTTCTATGTTTTATGATATTATATAACATTCATTGCGAAGTGTTATGTATACCTCGACTACACTTCAGAAGTATGTAAATACCACACTTCCTTGCTAGGAAATTGCGTTTCTAGATGTCTACACATCGTAGCAATAGGTTTCTAACTCTTTATTAGACGCGATATCGGATGTCAGTTCTAAGTCACATGATAAGATGTAATTTCAATGCAACGCGTTATTTATATCTCCTCTACACTTCAAATGAATGTAAATGCATCACTTCCTTGCTACGGAATATCGTTTCTATATCTGAAGGTTTAGAAGCAATAGAGTTATAATGCTTCGTAAAACGCGGCTGTGCATCTTACTTCTATATTTCATGATAAGATGTAATATTCATAGCATCGCGTTAGGTTTATCTGCTTCTGCACATGAATTGTGTGTGAACCCTACATTTTCTTGCCCGAGGATAGCGTTTCTAGATGTCCTGGTGCCGAAGCAATTAATTTGTCATTCTTCATGCACCGCAGTATCGCATTTCATGTAAACAGTTCAAAGTAAGTTAGAAGGTTGTAAAGCTCTATGCATCGCATTATGCTTATCTGCTTTTGTGCTTTATAATGCTCTGGGATGTGAGAAGGTCCCCTGAGGGGTCCTCAGGACCCCTAAAGGGAAGTCAAAATTCCAGCGGCCCTGCAGGCAGTCCATGGGAGCTCGGCGCGCGAGGCGCTATGCAATTTAAATGATTAGGAGGATCCCCTCAGGGACGCCCAAGCGGGCGAGAAGAGGAAATCGCCGAAATCCACTGATCGATGGACCCGAACAATACCGAAGCCTACAGCCCACTCCACCAAGGAGCCCCGAGGAGGATGCAGGAGACCCGAGGACCACCAGCGATTTCAAGGAACCTGAAGAAGAGAACGTGAGAGCTTATTCGCTAAAGCGTCCCATTTCTTGTGTCGCATATTGTATATTGTATCTTATATCGCGAAGCGAGTTATGATACCCGGTAATTCGCGGCGTGTTGCGTAGTTTCCCGTAGCCCTTGTTAGTTAAACCCACGTCGAGACCATAAATAAACATGCCGTCACTTCAGTATCTCGCGACCTGAGTGTGTGTACTTAGCTAGGCGTAGTCGGGAGGAGGAGCATTTCGAAATTTCAAGGGTTGTTCCGCCCCAGGGTTCCCGGGGTCGTGTAGTCTATCCCTTTGCTACTTTCTGAGCAGCTGGCGCCCAAGAAAAGTTGTACGTGAGCGGATACCTTGGAACGATAGATCGCTTTAGATTAAAGTACGTTTACACTTTAAAGCATTTAGATAATTAACCCCTTCGAGCTTCCCTGACTTACTATATATAGGTTTCCGTCACAACTAATAGGAACCATCACTTTATATAAATATATAGAACACACATAGTTTTAAACGTAGAACTGAGAATTTTAGAACTTACTTTGAAAAGTTAGTAGTGAGGAATTCCATCGGATTTCATAGAAATTCAGAACTTACTTGCTATGAAACATAGGCAGATAAGGGCTATCGCGTTGCTTAGAACTTTAGAACTTGCTTACTTTAACAAAGATTTCTATTGGCTTCGTCCGTTCTTTTAGAAGAGTTCTTGATAAACCACATACTTTTCACGCTTCTGATATCTTCGAAAGTTCGCGAGATGTAATCGTTTAAGTTTTAAAATGATTACTTAGTGTGGATTATTAGTTAGTAACTCGCTCATAAACGAGTCTGCATAGGATTTAATCCATAAGTTTTTAAGCCTGGAATTTATGCAGTTATTTGTTATTCACTTATTGCTCAAACGACAAAGATTCTGACCACTTCAAAATGGTTGACTTTCATCAATTTTCTTAAAAATTGAAATACTGCCCAACTGCTTGCATTAGAGACTGTAATTAAAGCTTTCAAAACATTTTACCTCTTGTAGATGAATTCTGGAATTGAAATTGAATGTTTGACTTTTCTAACTCCTGTTTAGACATCTTTCTATTGGAATGTTCAAGTATTTTTCATATTCGTAATTATTAAAAATGTTTTACTTGATTCTTTAATTTAATATTTTGAATTTTCTGAGAAATATTTTTTATCGTAATGAACTATATAATTGCAATTATAATTCTTTATGAAATAATAATAACAGAAAGGTATGTATCCATTCTTGTAGTTTTGTAAAGAGTATTTAATCTTCATATCTAAAATGAAACATTGAGATCTGTTTACAATCTAATGGAATTGAATTACCTTTTGATTCAAATTCACAATGATAATCTTCCATAGTTCAACAATTTTGTGAGCTGTCCTCAGGAATCCGCAGCTCAGTACTTATAAAATGAACGACACAAAGAACAGCCTAACCAAACGTATTCGAACCGATTTTTCAATACTAATCTTATCATGTTTAACTTATGCTGCAAACTATTGAAATGCCCTTCGAAAAGTGTTTATTCACAGTGAAGTAAACGGTAAGTATTACGCCTTCCACCACTGTTTACAATACGTATGTTTCAATTACTATCAAAACCGTGAGTATTATCGCCTTTCTTTACTTTTTGTAACCTTCAATGCCTTCATGTTACAGATCGTTAAACTTGCTTTAAAATGCTCTATCGTATTACGGAAGAATGGACATACCAATTCATTTCAAAAAATGAAGGTAACCTTCATATGTCAACATAACTCCACTTACAAAAAAACTATTTTCATCAACGGATGGGCCCTTTGTACTATGCAATTTTATATTAGCAAAAACTTCTATGAAACTTATAGTTTCGTGGATATCTGAGATGCTAATTATTACTGCCCCACCCTGTATATTGTTATGGATGTGTCCAACAAGGCAACGATGAACAGAGTTAAATTTAATATTATGATGTTTATTATTTTACTTATAATATATTTATTTTTCTGAAATTTTGCCAAAAAACAATGTTCACGATGTCGACAGATGAATATATTTGCCTTAGAATTACAAGAGCCAACAATTTCGAAAGTAGAATATTTCTTTACTTCGCTAACCGAATCATTGCAAACGTTAAGTAAAGTGCGTGCCTTTCAAAACAGTCAAATGCAAATTACGATACAACGTTTCCAAGAAATGGTACGTGCCACTGTTTTTTAATTTCCGTTTATTTAATCAAAGGAAATTTAATTGAAATATCCGCAAAATTTGAGGACAAAAAGTTATTGTAATTTTACGCAACATATATGATGATGATAAATGATAAGTATACGGAACTGAAAATGGAAAGTAGCGAGCAGAAAAAGAAACTGATGGAGCTACAAAGTAGATTGATACATCCGTCAAATGATGATTCTAGGTTAATAAAATCTGTTAATCAAAGAACTATTGCAAAAATCAAGTATAATCAATATTACTTCTCCTCAAAGGCTATAATAGAATTGGACCGAAATGGGTACAAAATAGGCAATTATATCTATACGTTCTATTCTATGCAAAGGCAAATATTTCGAAGAGAAAAGATGTGTTACTTACAAATTACTTATGTTCCTAGATATCTCACTAATTCAGGCTTCTTGTCTTGCAGAACTAATCATTCATTTAACACGTAAAGGGGTCGAAGAATAGTAAAAGATTTTTATATTTCATAGCCTCACTCGATACGTCGATTCGATCACGTAAAATATCGGACATTAATTGCATCTACATCTTCAGACTTGTAATTTGTATTGTATAACGGGTGGTGATCTACGGTCATTCGCGGCGTGTCGTATACCCTTCTGTAATACCGCGTCGAGGCAATCTAGAAAGAAGCCGTGAGTTCAGTATCCCGCGACCCTAATTTGCGCACTCGGCTAGAAGCAGTCGAGCGAAAGAGTATTTCGAAATTTCCAGGGTTATCTTGAACCGGGTTTCCCCGGGTTGCGTGGTTTACTAGTTTTTGCTACTTTTTGAGTAGCTGGCGCCCAAAAAGTCCCAACCTCGCAGCTTCGAAATACTCGCCGGATAGTAAATTTATTGTTCTGTACTTCGCGTTGCCGAATCACGCGGATATTCTGTACCCTGATATAACCCCGGATTAAACTTCTGGATACCCCACTATTATTGGTTCTATATACCCTTTTCTTGAGGATTGAAACGGGAAAAACCGTCACAGTACATAATTATACATGACTGAATAAGAACGATATCATATAATTTTATAATGAATGCGATATAAGAATATAAAACGAAGAGCTATCCACTCCCATCAGGAGTAAAAACAATGTTTGGTACGCAAAGTTCATTGCAAAATATAATCAAGCAGTTAATATATCAAATCACAGCACACAATAAATCACTGAATGTATAATGATATGAATAGTAAGAAAAACATATTTACCTGTTAGATGTTTATAAATTCAAATTTAAAAGTCCAAGTAACATTTAATATATTATTGTTTAACAAGGTGATTTAATGTTGTTTCAAATAGGCGTGCAGAACTAGCTCATACCTCTGTCAATGTAATTTCATTCGAAAAATACAAAGGATAAGAGGAAATATTCTCCAATCTATAACATATATAAATCAACGGATGCAAGAGAGAACACTCGATCTCGGTGTAACGAGACCGGGGCGTCATCCTGCAGTAATCGTATAAAGCCTGTTCCGAGATGGTGTAGAGAAGGAATGTGGAGGGTGAAAAGCATAAAATAACAACAATGTAACTAAAGAGAAAGAGAAAGAAAATATGTGGAAGCATTGTATTTATTAAGAGGAAATCCTAGAAATATCAAACAACAGATTATATACCATACTGTAAGGGTAAGGTACAACGAAATAGACGATATCGTGAGAGAAACTAAAAAAATCGAGAAACTTAAAAAGAAAATAATAATTTAGATTGAGCGAATCAATATCACTGATCCCGGCAAGCTTAATGGAAAACGCATAACGATGAATCGGTTAGAGTATAAGATAGATGTTGGTCGCGGTTTGAGTGGCCCTGGGAATCCTTTGCTCGCATCAGGGCAGGCAGTAGGATGGTGGAGGGCCTGCCCTCCTGTTGCTTGGATTTATAGAATTCACATTCTATTGTAGAGTAGAAGCAGATAATTATAATGCTTTTCATAGAAGATTACAGCTCACTTAATTCGAAACGTTGAAATGAGATGAGTCATGGCATTATATAATGCATTAGTACTCTATTGTCTCGACATGTAGACACTACGAAGGGCAATCCTGTTGCATGGAGCTGTAGAATTTACATTCTTATGAAGTTTTAAAGCAGATAAGCATAGAGCTATGCATACGAGATTACAGCATTCTTACTTTAAAACGATGAAATGGGATGCGCCAGCGCATTGCATGGAGAATTCTAGCTCGATTGCTTTAACAGACAGACACTACAGAGCGCCATGCCGTTGCATGGAACTATATAGTTCACATTCCATTGAAGATCTCTAACAGTTAAGCATAATGTTATGGATATATGATTACAGATTCCTTGCTTTAAAACGTTGAAATGAGATGCGACATTGCGTTGCATGAAGTACTATAAATGTCTTGCTTGGACACGTAGAGATCTGGAAAAGATATTCTGTTGCAAGTAAGTATAGGATTCACATCCTTCTAAGGTCTAGATGCAGACAAATGTAACATATTGCATAGCACAATGCAATTTACCATGAATCATTGAAATGACTTGCGACATCGTGTTGAATGAAGCAATAGAACTCCACTGCTCCGATAAGTAAACAACTGGAAACGCTATTTCCTAGCAAGGAAGTGTCGCATTTACATACTTTTGAAAGGAATACGAGGTATACATGACACTTCGCCAATGAATATTATATCTTATCATGAAACATAGAAATGAGATGCGACTTGTCGTTTTAGGAAGCATTAGAGCCCTATTGTTTCGGTACGTAGACATTAGAAAACGCTATTTCCTAGCAAGGATGTGTCGCATTTACATTATTTTGAAGTGAATACGAGGTATACATGACACTTCGCCATGAATATTATATCTTATCACGAGACATAGAAATGAGATGCGATATCGCGATTTATGAAGCATGAGAACACCATTGCTACGATAGGACGACATCTGCAAACGCTATTTCCTAGCATGGAAGTGTCGTATTTACTTTCTTATGGAGTGAATACGAGGAATACATGACACTTCCCAATGAATATTATGTCTTATCTCGGAACATAGAAATGAGAAGCGATATCGCGGTTTAAGAAGCATTACAACTCTAGTGCTACGATACGAAGACATCTGCAAACGCTATTTACTAGCAAGGAAGTATCGCATTTATATACTTTTGACGTGCATACGAGGTATACATGACACTTCGCAATTATTATTATGTCTTATCATGAAACATAGAAGTGAGATGGGACATCTCGTTTTAAGAAGCACTAGAAATCCATTGTTTTGAATTGTAGAGATCTGCAAACGCAATTTCCTAGCATGGAAGTGTCGCATTTACATTGTTTTGAAGTGAGTACGAGGTATACATGACACTTCGCAATAAATATTATATCTTACCATGAAACACAGGAATGAGATGCGACATCGCGATATAAGTAGCATTAGAACTCTATTGCTACGATACGCAGAAATCTGCAAACTCTATTTCCTAGGAAGGAAGTGTCGAATTTACATTCTTTTGAAGTGAATACGAGGTATACATGAAACATAGCGTTTGCAGATGTCTACGTATCGTAGCAATAGATTTCTAATGCTTCCTCAAACGCGATATCGCATCTCATTTATATGTTTCATGATAAGATATAATATTCATTGCGAACTTTCATGTATGCCTCGCATTCACTTGAAATGAATGTAAATGCGACACTTCCTAGCTAGGAAGTAGCGTTTGCAGATGTCTACGTGTCGAAGCAATAGAGTTCTAACGTTTCTCAAATCGCCATATCGCATCTCATTTCTATGTTTCATGATAAGATATAATATTCACTGTGCAGTTTTATGTATACCTCGTACTCACTTCAAAAGAATGTAAATGCAACACTTCCTTGCTAGGAAATAGCGTTTGCAGATGTCTACGTATCGTAGCATTAGTGCTCTAATGCTTCTCAAAACGCGACATCGTTTCTCATTTCTATGTTTCATGATAGTATATAATATTCATTGCGTAGTGTGATGTATATCTCGCATACACTTCAAATGAATGTAAAGGCGACACTTCCTTGCTAGGAAATAGCGTTTGCAGATGCCTACGTATCGAAGCAATAGAATTCTAATGCTTCATAAATCGCCATATCGCATCTTATTTTTATATTTCATGATAAGATGTAATATTCATTGCGAAGTGTCATGTATACCTCGTGATCCATTCAAAAGAATGTAAATGCGACACGTCCTTGCTAGGAAATAGCGTTTGCAGATGTCTACGTATCGAAGCAATAGACATCTAATGCTTCATAAATCGCCATATCGCATCTCATCTCTATGTTTCATGATAAGATATAATATTCATTACGAAGTGTCATGTATACCTCGTACACACTTCAAAAGAATGTAAATGCGACACTTCCTTGCTTCGAAATAGCGTTTGGAGATGTCTACGTATCGAAACAATAGTATTTTAATGCTTCATAAATCGTCATGTCGCATCTCATATCTACGTTTCCGGATAAGATATAATATTCATTGCGAAGTGTCATGTATACCTCGTGTTCCTTTCAAAAGAATGTAAATGCTACACCTCCTTGCTACGAAGTAGCGTTTGCAGATGTCTACGTATCGAAGCAATAGAGTTCTAATGCTTCTCAAATCGCCATATCGCATCTCATTTCTATGTTTCATGATAAGATATAATAATCACTGTGCAGTGTTATGTATACCTCGTACTCACTTCAAAAGAATGTATATGCGACACTTCCTTGCTAGGAAATAGCGTTTGCAGATGTCTACGTATCGTAGCATTAGTGCTCTAATGCTTCTCAAAACGCGACATCGTTGCTCATTTCTATGCTTCATGATAGTATATGATATTCATTGCGTAGTGTGATGTATATATCGCATACACTTCAAATGAATGTAAATGCGATACTTCCTTGCTAGGAAATAGCGTTTGCAGATGTCTACGTATCGAAGCAATAGAAATCTAATGCTTCATAAATCGCCATATCGCATCTCATTTCTATGTTTCATGATAAGATATAATATTCATTGTGCAGTGTTATGTATACCTCGTATTCACTTCAAAAGAATGTAAATGCGACAGTTCCTTGCTAGCAAATAGTGTTTGCAGATATCTACGTATCGAAGGAATAGAGTTCTAAAGCTTCATAAATCGCGATATCGCATCTCATTTCTATGTTTCATGGTGAGACATAATATTCATTGTGCAGTGTTATGAATACCTCGTGTTCAATTCAAAAGAATGTAAATGCGACACTTCCTTGCTAGGAAATAGCGACTGCAGATATCTACGTATCGAAGCAATAGTTTTCTAATGATTCTTAAATCGCCATATCGCATCTCATTTCTATGTTTCATGATAAGATATAATATTCATTGCGAAGTGTCATGTATACCTCGTATTCATTTCAAAAGAATGTAAATGCGACACTCCCTTGCTAGGAAGTAGCGTTTGCAGATGTCTACGTATCGAAGCAATAGTGTTCTAATGCTTCTTAAATCGCGATATCGCATCTCATTTCTATGATTCATGACAAGATATAGTATTCATTGTGCAGTGTTATGTATACCTCTTTTTCACTTCAAAAGAATGTAAATGCTACAATTTCTTGCTAGGAAATAGCGTTTGCAGATGTCTACGTGTCGAAGTAATAGACATCAAATGCTTCATATATCGCCATATCGCATCCCATTTCTATGTTTCATGATAAGATATAATATTCATTGCGAAGTGTCATGTATACCTCGTATTGGTTTCAAAAGAATGTAAATGCGACACTTCCTTGCTAGGAAGTAGCGTTTGCAGATGTCTACGTATCGAAGCAATAGATTTCTAAAGCCTGCTAATTCGCGATATCGCATCTCATATCTATGTTTCATGATAATATATAATATTCACAGTGCAGTGTTATGAATACTTCGTATTCACTTCAAATGAATGTAAATGCGACTTTTCCTTCCTAGGAAATAGCGTTTGCAGATGTCTACGTATCGAAGCAATAGTGTTCTAATGCTTCTTAAATCGCGATATTGCATCCCATTTCTATGTTTTATGATAAGATATAATATTAATTGTGCAGTGTTATGTATACCTCGTATTCACTTCAAAAGAATGTAAATGCGACACTTCCTTGTTAGGCAGTAGCGTTTGCAGATGTCTACGTATGGAAGCAATAGAGTTCTAATGCTCCTTAAATCGTCATATCGCATCTCATTTCTATGTTTCATGATAAGATATAATATTCATTGCGAGGTGTCATGTATACCTCGTATTCCTTTCAAAAGAATGTAAGTGCGACACTTCCTTGCTAGGAAATATCGTTTGCAGATGTCTGCGTATCGTGGAATTAGAGTTCTAATGCTTCTCAAAACGCGATATCGCATCTCATATCTATGTTTCATGATAAGATATAATATTCATTGTGGAGTGTTATGTATACCTCGTATTCCTTTCAAAAGAATGTAAATGCGACACTTCCCTGCTAGGAAGTAGCATTTGCAGATGTCTACGTATCGCAGCAATAGAGTTCTAAAGCTTCTCAAAACGCGATATCGCTACACAATGCTATGTTTCATAATAATATATAACATTCATTGTGGAGTGTTATGTATACCTCGTATTCACTTCAAAAGAATGTAAATGCGACACTTCCTTGCTAGGTAATAGCGTTTGCAGATATCTACGTATCGAAGCTCTAGACATCTAATGCTTCATAAATCGCCATATCGCATCTCAATTCTATGTTTCATGATAAGATATAATATTCATTGCGGAGTGTTATGTATACCTCGTATTCACTCAAAAGAAAGTAAACGCGACACTTCCTTGCCAGGAAATAGCATTTGCAGATGTCTACGTATCGTAGCATTAGAGTTCTAATGCTTCTCAAAACGCGATATCGCTAATCAATGCTATGTTTCATGATAATATATAATATTCATTGCGGAGTGTTATGTATACCTCGTATTCACTTCAAAAGAATGTAAATGCGACACTTCCTTGCTTGGAAATAGAATTTGCAGATGTCTACGTATCGAAGCAATAGAGTTCTAAAGCTTGCTAATTCGCGATAACGCATCTCATTTCTATGTTTCATGATAAGATATAATATTCATTGCGGAGTGTTATGTATACCTCGTATTCACTCGAAGGAATGTAAACGCGACACTTCCTTGCCAGGATATAGCATTTGCAGATGTCCACGTATCGTAGCAACAGTATTCTAATGCTTGTCAAAACGCGATATAGCATCTCATTTCTATGTCTCATTATAAGATATAATATTCATTGCGATATGGCATGTATACCTCGCATTCACTTCAAAAGGATGTAAATGCTAAACTTCCTTGCAAGGAAGTTGCGTTTGCAGATGTCTACGTATCGTAGCAATAGAGTTCTAATGGTTCTTAAATCGCTATATTGCATCACATTTCTATGTTTCATGATAAGATATAATATTCATTGTGCAGTGTTATGTATACCTCGTATTCACTTCAGAAGAATGTAAATGCAACACTTCCTTGCTAAGAAATAGCGCTTGCAGATATCTACGTATCCAAGCAATGGGGTTCTAATGCTTCTCAAAACGCGATATCGCGTCTCATTTCTATGTTTCATGATATGATATAAAATCCCTATCGAAGTGTCATGTATACCTCGCATACACTTCAAATGAATGTGAATGCGACAGTTCCTTGCTAGGAAATAGTGTTTGCAGATATCTACGTATCGAAGCAATAGATTTCTAAAGCTTGCTAATTCGCGATATCGAATCTCATATCTGCGTTTTATGATAATATATAATATTCATTGCGAAGTTTCATGTGTACCTCGCATACAAATCAGACGAATGTGAATGCGACAGTTCCTTGCTAGGAAATAGTGATTGCTGATGTCTACGTATCGATGTAATAGAGTTCTAATGCTTCTTAAATCGCGATATCGCACCTCATTTCTATGTTTCATGATAAGATATAATATTCATTGTGTAGTGTTATGTTTATCTCATCTATACTTCAAATGAATGTAAATGCGGCACTTCCTTGCTAGGAAATAGCGTTTGCAGGTGTCTACGTATCGAAGCAATAGTGTTCGAATGCTTCTCAAAACGCGATATCGCATCTCATTTCTGTGTTTCATGCTAAGATATAATATTCATTGCGATGTGTCTTGTATACCTCGTATACACTTCAAATGAATGTGAATGCGACAGTTCCTTGCTAGGATGTAGCGTTTGCAGATGTCTACGTATCGAACCAATAGATTTCTAATGCTTCTTAAATCGCCACATCGCATCTCATTTCTATGTTTCATGATAAGATATAGTATTCATTGTGCAGTGTTATGTTTACGTCTTATTCACTTCAAAAGAATGTAAATGCTACAATTTCTTGCTAGGAAATAGCGTTTGCAGATGTCTACGTATCGAAGTAATAGACATCAAACGATTCATATATCGACATATCGCATCTCATTTCTATGTTTCATGATAAGATATAATATTCATTGCGAAGTGTCATGTATACCTCGTATTCATTTCAAAAGAATGTAAATGCGACACTCCCTTGCTAGGAAGTAGCGTTTGCAGATGTCTACGTATCGAAGCAATAGTGTTCTAATGCTTCTTAAATCGCGATATCGCATCTCATTTCTATGATTCATGACAAGATATAGTATTCATTGTGCAGTGTTATGTATACCTCTTATTCACTTCAAAAGAATGTAAATGCTACAATTTCTTGCTAGGAAATAGCGTTTGCAGATGTCTACGTGTCGAAGTAATAGACATCAAATGCTTCATATATCGCCATATCGCATCCCATTTCTATGTTTCATGATAAGATATAATATTCATTGCGAAGTGTCATGTATACCTCGTATTGGTTTCAAAAGAATGTAAATGCGACACTTCCTTGCTAGGAAGTAGCGTTTGCAGATGTCTACGTATCGAAGCAATAGATTTCTAAAGCCTGCTAATTCGCGATATCGCATCTCATATCTATGTTTCATGATAATATATAATATTCACAGTGCAGTGTTATGAATACCTCGTATTCACTTCAAATGAATGTAAATGCGACTTTTCCTTCCTAGGAAATAGCGTTTGCAGATGTCTACGTATCGAAGCAATAGTGTTCTAATGCTTCTTAAATCGCGATATTGCATCCCATTTCTATGTTTTATGATAAGATATAATATTAATTGTGCAGTGTTATGTATACCTCGTATTCACTTCAAAAGAATGTAAATGCGACACTTCCTTGTTAGGCAGTAGCGTTTGCAGATGTCTACGTATGGAAGCAATAGAGTTCTAATGCTCCTTAAATCGTCATATCGCATCTCATTTCTATGTTTCATGATAAGATATAATATTCATTGCGAGGTGTCATGTATACCTCGTATTCCTTTCAAAAGAATGTAAGTGCGACACTTCCTTGCTAGGAAATATCGTTTGCAGATGTCTGCGTATCGTGGAATTAGAGTGCTAATGCTTCTCAAAACGCGATATCGCATCTCATATCTATGTTTCATGATAAGATATAATATTCATTGTGGAGTGTTATGTATACCTCGTACTCCTTTCAAAAGAATGTAAATGCGACACTTCCCTGCTAGGAAGTAGCATTTGCAGATGTCTACGTATCGCAGCAATAGAGTTCTAATGCTTCTCAAAACGCGATATCGCTACACAATGCTATGTTTCATAATAATATATAACATTCATTGTGGAGTGTTATGTATACCTCGTATTCACTTCAAAAGAATGTAAATGCGACACTTCCTTGCTAGGTAATAGCGTTTGCAGATATCTACGTATCGAAGCTCTAGACATCTAATGCTTCATAAATCGCCATATCGCATCTCAATTCTATGTTTCATGATAAGATATAATACTCATTGCGGAGTGTTATGTATACCTCGTATTCACTCAAAAGAAAGTAAACGCGACACTTCCTTGCCAGGAAATAGCATTTGCAGATGTCTACGTATCGTAGCATTAGAGTTCTAATGCTTCTCAAAACGCGATATCGCTAATCAATGCTATGTTTCATGATAATATATAATATTCATTGCGGAGTGTTATGTATACCTCGTATTCACTTCAAAAGAATGTAAATGCGACACTTCCTTGCTTGGAAATAGAATTTGCAGATGTCTACGTATCGAAGCAATAGAGTTCTAAAGCTTGCTAATTCGCGATAACGCATCTCATTTCTATGTTTCATGATAAGATATAATATTCATTGCGGAGTGTTATGTATACCTCGTATTCACTCGAAGGAATGTAAACGCGACACTTCCTTGCCAGGATATAGCATTTGCAGATGTCCACGTATCGTAGCAACAGTATTCTAATGCTTGTCAAAACGCGATATAGCATCTCATTTCTATGCTTCATTATAAGATATAATATTCATTGCGATATGGCATGTATACCTCGCATTCACTTCAAAAGGATGTAAATGCTAAACTTCCTTGCAAGGAAGTTGCGTTTGCAGATGTCTACGTATCGTAGCAATAGAGTTCTAATGGTCCTTAAATCGCTATATTGCATCACATTTCTATGTTTCATGATAAGATATAATATTCATTGTGCAGTGTTATGTATACCTCGTATTCACTTCAGAAGAATGTAAATGCAACACTTCCTTGCTAAGAAATAGCGCTTGCAGATATCTACGTATCCAAGCAATGGGGTTCTAATGCTTCTCAAAACGCGATATCGCGTCTCATTTCTATGTTTCATGATATGATATAAAATCCCTATCGAAGTGTCATGTATACCTCGCATACACTTCAAATGAATGTGAATGCGACAGTTCCTTGCTAGGAAATAGTGTTTGCAGATATCTACGTATCGAAGCAATAGATTTCTAAAGCTTGCTAATTCGCGATATCGAATCTCATATCTGCGTTTTATGATAATATATAATATTCATTGCGAAGTTTCATGTGTACCTCGCATACAAATCAAACGAATGTGAATGCGACAGTTCCTTGCTAGGAAATAGTGATTGCTGATGTCTACGTATCGATGTAATAGAGTTCTAATGCTTCTTAAATCGCGATATCGCTCCTCATTTCTATGTTTCATGATAAGATATAATATTCATTGTGTAGTGTTATGTTTATCTCATCTATACTTCAAATGAATGTAAATGCGGCACTTCCTTGCTAGGAAATAGCGTTTGCAGATGTCTGCGTATCGTGGCATTAGAGTTCTAACGCTTCTCAAAACGCGGTATCGCTTCTCATTTCTATGTTTCAAGATAGTATATAATATTCATCGGGTAGTGTCATGTATACCTTGCATACACTTCAATTGAATGTAAATGCGATATTTCCTTGCTAGGAAGTAGCGTTTACAGATGTCTACGTATGGATGCAATAGAATTCTAACGCTTCTTAGATCGTCATATCGCATCTCATTTCAATGTTCCATGATAATATATAATATTCACTGTGGAGTGTTATGTACACCTCGTATTCACTTCAAAAGAATGCAAATGCGACACTACCTTGCTAGGAAGTAGCGTTTGCAGATATCTACGTATCGAGGCAATAGAGTTCTGATGCTTCTTAAATAGCCATATCGCATCTCATTTCTATGTTTCATGACAATATATAATATTCATTGCGAAGTGTCATGTATACCTCGCATACACTTAAAATGAATGTAAATGCGACACTTCCTTGCTAGGAAATAGCGTTTGCAGATGTCTACGTATCGTGGCATTAGAGTTCTAATGCTTCTCAAAACGCGATATCGCTACTCATTACTTTGTTTCATGATAATATATAATACTCATTGTGGAGTGTTATGTATACCTCGTATTCACTTCAATAGAATGTAAATGCGACACTTCCTTGCTAGGAAATAGCGTTTGCAGATGTCTACGTACCGAAGCAATAGATTTCTAAATCTTTCTAATTCGCGATATCGCACCTCATTTCTATGTTTCATGATAAGATATAATATTCATTGTGGAGTGTCATGTATACCTCGTATTCGTTTCAAAGGATTGTAAATGCGACACTTCCTTGCTAGGAAGTAGCGTTTGCAGATGTCTACGTATCGAAGCAATACTGTTCTAATGCTTCTTAAATCGCGATATCGCATCTCATTCCTATGTTTCATGACAAGATATAATATTCATTGTGGAGTGTTATGCTTCGCTCGTATTCACTTCATAAGAATGTAAATGCGACGCTTCCTTACTGGGAAATAGCGTTTGCAGATGTCTCCGTATAGAAGCAATAGTGATCTAATGCTTCTTAAATCGCGATATCGCATCTCATATACATGTTTCGTGATAAGATGCAATATTCATTGCGTAGTGGCTTGTATACCTCGTCTACACTTCAATTGAACGTAAATGCGACACTTCCTTGCTAGGAAATAGTGTTTGCAGATGTCTACGATTCGTGGCACTAGCGTTCTTATGCTTCATAAATCGCCATATCGCATCTCATTTCTATGTTTCATGATAAGATATAATATTCATTGCGAAGTGCTATGTATACCTCGTATTCACTTCAGAAGAATGTAAATGCGACACTTCCTTGCTAGGAAGTAGCGTTTGCAGATGTCTACGTATCGAAGCAATAGTGTTTTAATGCTTCTTAAATCGCCATATTACATCACATTTCTATGTTTCATGTTAAGATATAATATTCATTGTGGAGTGTTATGTATACCTCGTATTCACTTCAAATGGATGTAAATGCGACACTTCCTTGCTAGGAAATAGCGTTTGCAGATGTCTACGTACCGTGGCATTAGATTTCTAATGCTTTCAAAACGCGATATCATTACTCATTACTATGTTTAATGATAATATATAATATTCATTGTGGTGTGTTATGTATACCTCGTATTCACTTCAAAAGAATGTAAATGCGACACTTCCTTGGTAGGTAGTAGCGTTTGCAGATGTCTACGTATCGAAGCAATAGAGTTCTAATGCTTCTTAAATCGTCATATCGCATCACATATCTACGTTTCGTGATATGATATAATATTCATTGCTATGTGTCATGTATACCTCGTATTCCTTTCAAAAGAATGTAACTGCGACACTTCCTTCCTGGGAAATAGCGTTTGCTGATGTCTACGTATCGAAGCAATAGTGTTCTAATGATTCTTAAATCGAGATATCGCATCTCATTCCTATGTTTCTTGATATGATATAATATTCATTGTGCAGTGTTATGTATACCTCGTATTCACTTGAAAAGAATGTAAATGCTACACTTCCCTCCAAGGAAGTAGTGTTTGCAGCTGTCTACGTATCGAAGCAATACAGTTCTAATGCTTCTTAAATCGTCATATCGCATCTCATATCTACGTTTCACGATAAGATATAGTATTCACTGCGAAGTGTCATGTATACCTCGCATTCCTTTCAAAAGAATGTAAATGCGACACTTCCTTGCTAGGATGTAGCGATTGCAGATGTATACGTATCGAAGCAATAGGGATCTAATGCTTCTTAAATCGCCATATCGCTTCTCATTTCTACGTTTCATGATAATATATAATATTCACTGCGAAGTGTCATGTACACCTCGTACTCCTTTCAAAAGAATGTACATGCGACGCTTCCTTGCTAGGAAGTAGCGTTTGCAGATGTCTACGTATCGAAGCAATAGAGTTCTAGTGCTTCTCAAATAGCCATATCGCATCTCATTTCTATGTTTCATGATAAGATATAATATTCATTGTGCAGTGTTATGTATATTCCGTCTATGCTTCAAATGGATGTGAATGCGACACTTCCTTGCTAGGAAGTAGCCTTTGCAGATGTCTACGTATCGAAGCAATAGACATCTAATGCTTCATAAATCGCGATATCGCATCTCATTTCTATGTTCCATGATAAGATATAATATTCATTGCGAAGTGTCACGTATACCTCGCATTCCTTTCAAAAGAATGTAAATGCGACACTTCCTTGCTAGGAAGTAGCGTTTGCAGATGTCTACGTATCGAAGCAATAGTGTTCTAATGCTTCTTAAATCGCGATATCGCATCTCATTTCTATGTTTCATGATAAGATATAATATTCACAGTGCAGTGTTTTGTATACCTCGTATTCACTTCAAGAGTATGTAAACGCGACACTTCGATGCTAGGAAATAGCGTTTGCAGATGTCTACGTATCGAAGCAATAGAGTTCTAATGCTTCTTAAATCGCGATATCGTACCTCATTTCTATGTTTCATGATAAGATATAATATTCATTGTGTAGTGTTATGTTTATCTCATCTATACTTCAAATGAATGTAAATGCGACACTTCCTTGTTGGGAAATAGCGTTTGCAGATGTCTGCGTATCGTGGCATTAGAGTTCTAATGCTTCTCAAAACGCGATATCGCATCTCATTTCTATGTTTCATGATAAGATATAATATTCATTGTGCAGAGTTATGTATATCTCGTCTATACCTCAAATGGATGTAAATACGACACTTCCTTGCTAGGAAGTAGCGTTTGCAGATGTCTACGTATCGTGGCATTAGAGATTAATGCTTCTCAAAACGCGATATCGCTACTCATTACTATGTTTCATGATAATATATAATATTCATTGTGGAGTGTTATGTATACCTCGTATTCACTTGAAAAGAATGCAAATGCGACACTTCCTTGCTAGGAAATAGCGCTTGCAGATGTCTACGTATCGAAGCAATAGAGTTCTATATCTTTCTAATTCGCGATATCGCATCTCATTTATATGTTTCATGATAAGATATAATATTCATTGTGGAGTGTTATGTATACCTCGTATTCGTTTCAAAAGAATGTAAACGCGACACTTCCATGCTAGGAAATGGCGTTTGCAGATGTCTACGTATCGAAGCAGTAGAGTTCTAATGCTTCTTAAATCGCGATATCGCATCTCATTTCTATGTTCCATGATAAGATATAATATTCATTGCGAAGTGTCACGTATACCTCGCATTCCTTTCAAAAGAATGTAAATGCGACACTTCCTTGCTAGGAAGTAGCGTTTGCAGATGTCTACGTATCGAAGCAATAGAATTCTAATGCTTCTTAAGTCGCCATATTACATCACATTTCTATGTTTCATGATAAGATATAATATTCATTGCGAAGGGTCATGTATACCTCGCATACACTTAAAATGGATGTAAATGCGACACTTCCTTGCTAGGAAATAGCGTTTGCAGATGTCTACGTATCGAAGCAATAGTGTTCTAATGCTTCTTAAATCGCGATATCGCATCTCATTTCTATGTTTCATGACAATATATAATATTCATTGCGAAGTGCCATGTATACCTCGCATGCACTTAAAATGAATGTAAATGCGACACTTCCTTGCTAGGAAGTAGCGTTTGCAGATGTCTACGTATCGAAGCAATAGAGTTCTAATGCTTCTTAAATCGCCATATTACATCACATTTCTATGTTTCATGATAAGATATAATATTCATTGCGAAGTGTCATGTACACCTCGTACTCCTTTCAAAAGAATGTACATGCGACGCTTCCTTGCTAGGAAGTAGCGTTTGCAGATGTCTACGTATCGAAGCAATAGGGTTCTAATGCTTCTTAAATAGCCATAACGCATCTCATTTCTATGTTTCATGATAAGATATAATATTCATTGTGCAGTGTTATGTATATGCCGTCTATACTTCAAATGGATGTAAATACGACACTTCCTTGCTTGGAAATAGCGTTTGCAGATGTCTACGTATCGTGGCATTAGAGTTCTAATGCTTCTCAAAAGGCGATATCGCTACTCATTACTTTGTTTCATGATAATATATAATATTCACTGTGGAGTGTTATGTATACCTCGTATTCACTTCAATAGAATGTAAATGCGACACTTCCTTGCTAGGAAATAGCGTTTGCAGATGTCTACGTACCGAAGCAATAGATTTCTAAATCTTTCTAATTCGCGATATCGCATCTCATTTCTATGTTTCATTGTAAGATATAATATTCATTGTGCAGTGTTCTGTATACCTCGCATACACTTCAAATAAATGTGAATGCGACAGATCCTTGCTAGGAAATTGTGTTTGCAGATGTCTACGTATCGAAGCAATAGAGTTCTAATGCTTCTTAAATCGCCATATTGCATCTCATTCCTATGTTTCGTGATAAGATGTAATATTCATTGTGGAGTGTTACGTATACCTCGTATTCACTTCAAAAGAATGTAAATGCGACAGTTCCTTGCTAGCAAATAGTGTTTGCAGATATCTACGTATCGAAGGAATAGAGTTCTAAAGCTTCATAAATCGCGATATCGCATCTCATTTCTATGTTTCATGGTGAGATATAATATTCATTGTGCAGTGTCATGAATACCTCGTGTTCAATTCAAAAGAATGTTAATGCGACACTTCCTTGCTAGGAAATAGCGATTGCAGATATCTACGTATCGAAGCAATAGTTTTCTAGTGCCTCTTAAATCGTCATATCGCATCACATTTCTATGTTTCATGATAAGATATAATATACATTGCGAATTGTCATGTGTACCTCGTATTCCTTTCAAAAGAATGTAAATGCGACACTTCCTTGCTAGGAAGTATCGTTTGCAGATGTCTACGTGTCGAAGCAATAGGGTTCTAATGCTTCTTAAATCGTCATATCGCATACCACTTCTATGTTAAATGATAGGATATAATATTCATTGCGAAGTGTCATGTGTACCTCGTATTCACTTCATAGGAATGTAAATGCGACACTTCCTTGCTAGGAAGTAGCGTTTCTAGATGTCTACGTATCGAACCAATAGATTTCTAATGCTTCTTAAATCGCGATATCGCATCTCATTTCTGTGTTTCATGATAAGATATAATATTCATTGTGCTGTGTTATGTATACCTCGTATCCACGTGAAAAGAATGTAAATGCGACACTTCCTTGCTAGGAAGTAGCGTTTGCAGATGTCTACGTACCGAAGCAATAGAGTTCTAATGCTTCTTAAATCGTCATATCGCATTTCATTTCTATGTTTCATGATAGGACATAATATTCATTGCGAAGTGTCATGTATACCTCGTATTCCTTTCAAAAGAATGTAAATGCGACACTTCCTTGCTAGGAAATAGCGTTGGCAGATGTCTACGTATCGAAGCAATAGAGTTCTAATGCTTCTCAAAAAGCGATATCGCATCTCATTCCTATGTTTCATGATAAGATATAATATTCAATGTGCAGTATTATGTACTCCTCGTATTCACTTCAAAAGAAAGTAAATTCGACAATACCTTGCTAGGAAATAGCGTTTGCAGATGTCTCCGTATCGAAGAAATGGAGTTCTAATGCTTCTTAAATCGCGATATCGCACCTCATTCCTATGTTTCGTGATATGATATAATATTGATTGTGCAGTGTTATGTATACCTCGTATTCACTTGAAAAGAATGTAAATGCGATACTTCCTTGCTAGGAATTGGCGTTTGCAGATGTCTACGTATCGAAGCAATAGAGTTCTAATGCTTCTTAAATCGTCATATCGCATCTCATATCTACGTTTCATGACAAGATATAATATTCATTGCGAATTGTCATGTATACCTCGTATTCCTTACAAAAGAATGTAAATGCGACACTTCCTTGCTAGGAAGTAGCGTTTGCAGATGTCTACGTATCGAGGCAATGGTGTTCTAATGCATCTTAAATCGCGATATCGCATCTCATTTCTATGTTTCATGATAAGATATAATATTTAATGTGCAGTGTTATGTACTCCTCGTATTCACTTCAAAAGAAAGTAAATGCGACAATACCTTGCTAGGAAATAGCGTTTGCAGATGTCTACGTACCGAAGCAATAGAGTTCTAATGCTTCTTAATTCGTCATATCGCATTTCATTTCTATGTTTCATGATAGGACATAATATTCATTGCGAAGTGTCATGTATACCTCGTATTCCTTTCAAAAGAATGTAAATGCGACACTTCCTTTCTAGGAAGTAGCGTTTGCAGATGTCTACGTATCGAAGCAATAGAGTTCTAATGCTTCATGAATCGTCATATCGCATCTCATGTCTACGTTTCATGATAAGATATAATATTCATTGCGAAGTGTCATGTATACCTCGCATTCCTTACAAAAGAATGTAAATGCGACACTTCCTTGCTAGGAAGTTGCGTTTGCAGATGTCTACGTATCGAAGTAATAGGGATCTAATGCTTCGTAAATCGCCATACTGCTTCTCATTTCTATGTTTCATGATAATATATAATATTCACTGCGAAGTGTCATGTATACCTCGCATACACTTCAAATGAATGTAAATGCGACACTTCCTTGCTAGGAAATAGCGTTTGCAGATGTCTACGTATCGAAGCAATAGTGTTCTAATGCTTCTTAGATCGCGATATCGCATCTCACTTCTATGTTTCATGATAAGATATAATATTCATTGCGAAGTGTCATGCTTACCTCGTATTCACTTCAAAAGTATTAAATGCTACACTTCCTTGCTAGGAAATGTCGTTTACAGATATCTACGTATCGTAGCTATAGAGTTCTAATGCATCTCAGAACGCGATGTCGCATCTCATCTCTATGCTTCATGTTAAGATATAATATTCACTGCGAAGTGTCATGTATACCTCGCATACACTTCAAAAGAATGTAAATGCGACACTTCCTTGCTAGAAATAGCGTTTGCAGATATCTACTTATCGAAGCATTAGAATCCTAATGCTTCTTAAATCGCCATATTGCATCTCATTTCTATGTTTCATGATAAGATATAATATTCATTGCGAAGTGTCATGTATACATCGTATTCGTTTCTAAAGAATGTGAATGTGACAGTTCCTTGCTAGGAAATAGTGTTTGCAGATATCTACGTGTCGAAGCAATAGAATTCCAAAGCTTCTTAAATCGCGATATCGCATCTCATATTTATGTTTCATGATAAGATATAATATTCACTGTGCAGTGTTATGAATATTTCGTATTCATTTCAAAAGAATGTAAATGCGACACTTCCTTGCTAGGCAATAGCGTTTGCAGATGTCTACGTATCGAAGCAATAGAGTTCTAATGCTTCTTAAATCGCGATATCGCATCACATTTCTATGTTTCGTGATAATATATAATATTCACTGCGAAGTGTCATGTATACCTCGCATACACTTCAAATGAATGTAAATGCGACACTTCCTTGCTAGGAAATAGCGTTTACAGATATCTACGTATCGTAGCAATAGAGTTCTAATGCATCTCATAACGCGATGTCGCATCTCATTTCTATGCTTCATGTTAAGATATAATATTCACTGCGAAGAGTCATGTATACCTCGCATACACTTCAAATGAATGTAAATGCGACACTTGCTTGCTAGGAAATAGTGTTTGCAGATTGCTTCTTATCGAAGCAATAGTTTTCTAATGCTTCTTAAATCGCGATATTGCATCTCATTTCTATGTTTGGTGACAACATATAATATTCATTGTGCAGTGTTATGTTTATCTCGTCTATACTTCAAATGAATGTAAATGCGACACTTCCTTGCTAGGAAGTAGCGTTTGCAGATATCTACGTATCGAAGCAATACAGTTCTAATGCTTCTTAAAACGGGATATCGCATCTCATTTCTTTGCTTCGTGGTATGATATAATATTAGTTGCGGTGTGTCATGTATACCTCGCATACACTTAAAATGAATGTAAATGCGACACTTCCTTGCTAGGAAGTAGCGTTTGCAGATGTCTACGTATGGAAGCAATAGGGATCTAATGCTTCTGAAATCGTCATATCGCATCTCATATCAGCGTTTCCTGATAAGATATAATATTCATTGCGAAGTGTCATGTATACATCGTATTCGTTTCTAAAGAATGTGAATGTGACAGTTCCTTGCTAGGAAATAGTGTTTGCAGATATCTACGTATCGAAGCAATAGAATTCCAAAGCTTCTTAAATCGCGATATCGCATCTCATATTTATGTTTCATGATAAGATATAATATTCATTGTGCAGTGTTATGAATATTTCGTATTCATTTCAAAAGAATGTAAATGCGACACTTCCTTGCTAGGAAGTAGCGTTTACAGATGTCTACGCATCGAAGCAATAGATTTCTAATGCTTCTTAAATCGTCATACCGCATCTCATATCTATGTTTCATGATAAGATATAATATTCATTGCGAAGTGTCATGTATCCCTCGCATTCCATTCAAAAGAATGTAAGTGCGACACTTCCTTGCTAGAAAGTAGCCTCTGCAGATGTCTTCGTATCGAACCATTGGACTTCTAATGCTTCTTAAATCGCCATATCGCATCTCGTTTCTATGTTTTGTGATAAGATATAATATCCGTTGTGCAGTGTTGTGTACATCTCGTCTATACTTCAAATGAATGTAAATGCGACACTTCCTTGCTAGGAAATAGCGTTTACAGATGTCTTCTGTTCGTGGCATTAGTGCTCTAATGCTTCTCAAAACGCGATATCGCTTCTCATTACTATGTTTCATGATAATATATAATTTTCATTGCGAAGTGTTATCTGTACCTCGTATTCACTTCAAATGAATGTAAACGCGACACTTCTTTGCCAGGAAATAGCGTTTGCAGATGTCTACGTATCGTACCATTAGAGTTCTAATGCTTCTCAAAACGCGATATCGCTTCTCTTTACCATGTTTCATTGTAATATATAATATTCATTGTGGAGTGTTATGTATACCTCGTATTCACTTCAAAAGAATGTAAATGCGACACTTGCTTGCTAGGAAATAGCGTTTGCAGATGTCTACGTATCGAAGCTGTAGGGATCTAATGCTTCTTAAATCGCCATATCGCATCTCATTTCTATGTTTCATGACAATATATAACATTCACTGCGAAGTGTCATGTATACCTCGCATACACATCAAATGAATGTAAATGCGACACTTCCTTGCTAGGAAGTAGCATTGGCAGATGTCTACGTATCGAAGCAATAGACATCTAATGCTTCATAAATCGCGATATCGCATCTCATTACTATGTTTCATGATAAGATATAATATTCATTTTGCAGTGTTATGAATACCTCGTATTCACTTCAAAAGAATGTAAATGCGACACTTCCTTGCTTGGAAATAGCGTTTGCAGATGTCTACGTATCGAAGCAATAGTTTTCTAATGCTTCTTAAGTCGTCATATCGCATCTCATTTCTATGTTTCATGATAAGATATAATATTCATTGCGAAGTGTCACGTATACCTCATATTCCTTTCAAAAGAATGTAAATGCGACACTTCCTTGCTAGGAAGTAGCGTTTGCAGATGTCTAGGTATCGAAGCAATAGAGTTCTAATGCTTCTTAAATCGCCATATTACATCACATTCCTATGTTTCATGACAATATATAATACTCATTGTGAAGTGTTATGTATACCTCGTATTTACTTCAAAAGAATGTAAATGCGACACTTCCTTCCTAGGAAGTAGCGTTTGCAGATGTCTACGCATCGAAGCAATAGATTTCTAATGCTTCTTAAATCGTCATACCGCATCTCATATCTATGTTTCATGGTAAGATATAATATTCATTGCGAAGTGTCATGTATACCTCGCATTCCATTCAAAAGAATGTAAATGCGACACTTCCTTGCTAGAAAGTAGCCTCTGCAGATGTCTTCGTATCGAACCATTAGACTTCTAATCCTTCTTAAATCGCCATTTCGCATCTCGTTTCTATGTTTTATGATAAGATATAATATCCGTTGTGCAGTGTTGCGTATATCTCGTCTATACTTCAAATGAATGTAAATGCGACACTTCCTTGCTAGGAAATAGCGTTTGCAGATGTCTACGTATCGAAGCAGTAGAGTTCTAATGCTTCTTAAATCGCCATATCGCATCTCATTTCTATGTTTCATGATAAGATATAATATTCATTGTGCAGTGTTATGTATATCTCGTCTATACTTCAAATGGATGTAAATGCGACACTTCCTTGCTAGGAAATAGCGTTTGCAGATGTCTACGTATCGAAGTTATAGTGTCCTAAAGCTTCTTAAATCGCCATATCGCTTCTCATTTCTATGTTTCATGATAATATATAATATTCACTGCGAAGTGTCATGTATACCTCGCATACACTTCAAATGACCGTAAATGCGACACTTCCTCGCTAGGAAGTAGCGTTTGCAGATGTCTACGTATCGAAGCAATAGTGTTCTAATGCTTCCTAAATCGCCATATTACATCACATTTCTATGTTTCATGATAAGATATAATATTCATTGTCGAGTGTTATGTATACCTCGTATTCACTTCAAAAGAATGCAAATGCGACACTTCCTTGCTAGGAAATAGCGTTTGCAGATGTCTACGTATCGAAGCAATAGAGTTCCAAAGCTTTCTAATTCGCGATATCGCATCTCATTTCTATGTTTGATGATAAGATATAATATTCATTGTCGAGTGTTATGTATACCTCGTATTCGATTCAAAAGAATGTAAATGCGACACGACCTTGCTAGGAAGTAGCGTTTGCAGATGTCTACGTGTCGAAGCAATAGTGTTCTAATAATTCTTAAATCGCGATACCGCATCTCATTTCTATATTTCATGACAATATATAATATTCATTGCGAAGGGTCATGTTTACTTCGCATACACTTAAAATGAATGTAAATGCGACACTTCCTTGCTAGGAAATAGCGTTTCCAGATGTCTACGTATCGAAGCAATAGTGTTCTAATGCTTCCTAAATCGCGATATCGCATCTCATATCTATGTTTCATGATAATATGTAACATTCATTGCGAATTGTCATGTATACCTCGCATACACTTCAAATGAATGTGAATGCGACAGTTCCTCGCTAGGAAATAGCGTTTGCAGATATCTACGTATCGAAGCAATAGAGTTCTAAAGCTTCTTAAATCGCGATATCGCATCTCATTTCTATGTTTCATGATAAGATATAATATTCATTTTGCAGTGTTATGAATACCTCGTATTCACTTCAAAAGAATGTAAATGCGACACTTCCTTGCTTGGAAGTAGCGTTTGCAGATGTCTACGTATCGAGGCAATAGTTTTCTAATGCTTCTTAAATCGTCATATCGCATCACATTTCTATGTTTCATGATAATATATAATACTCATTGTGAAGTGTTATGTATACCTCGTATTCACTTCAAAGGAATGTAAATGCGACACTTGCTTGCTAGGAAATAGCGTTTGCAGATGTCTACGTATCGAAGCTGTAGGGATCTAATGCTTCTTAAATCGCCATATCGCATCTCATTTCTATGTTTCATGACAATATATAACATTCACTGCGAAGTGTCATGTATACCTCGCATACACATCAAATGAATGTAAATGCGACACTTCCTTGCTAGGAAGTAGCATTGGCAGATGTCTACGTATCGAAGCAATAGACATCTAATGCTTCATAAATCGCGATATCGCATCTCATTACTATGTTTCATGATAAGATATAATATTCATTTTGCAGTGTTATGAATACCTCGTATTCACTTCAAAAGAATGTAAATGCGACACTTCCTTGCTTGGAAATAGCGTTTGCAGATGTCTACGTATCGAAGCAATAGTTTTCTAATGCTTCTTAAGTCGTCATATCGCATCTCATTTCTATGTTTCATGATAAGATATAATATTCATTGCGAAGTGTCACGTATACCTCATATTCCTTTCAAAAGAATGTAAATGCGACACTTCCTTGCTAGGAAGTAGCGTTTGCAGATGTCTAGGTATCGAAGCAATAGAGTTCTAATGCTTCTTAAATCGCCATATTACATCACATTCCTATGTTTCATGACAATATATAATACTCATTGTGAAGTGTTATGTATACCTCGTATTTACTTCAAAAGAATGTAAATGCGACACTTCCTTCCTAGGAAGTAGCGTTTGCAGATGTCTACGCATCGAAGCAATAGATTTCTAATGCTTCTTAAATCGTCATACCGCATCTCATATCTATGTTTCATGGTAAGATATAATATTCATTGCGAAGTGTCATGTATACCTCGCATTCCATTCAAAAGAATGTAAATGCGACACTTCCTTGCTAGAAAGTAGCCTCTGCAGATGTCTTCGTATCGAACCATTAGACTTCTAATCCTTCTTAAATCGCCATTTCGCATCTCGTTTCTATGTTTTATGATAAGATATAATATCCGTTGTGCAGTGTTGCGTATATCTCGTCTATACTTCAAATGAATGTAAATGCGACACTTCCTTGCTAGGAAATAGCGTTTGCAGATGTCTACGTATCGAAGCAGTAGAGTTATAATGCTTCTTAAATCGCCATATCGCATCTCATTTCTATGTTTCATGATAAGATATAATATTCATTGTGCAGTGTTATGTATATCTCGTCTATACTTCAAATGGATGTAAATGCGACACTTCCTTGCTAGGAAATAGCGTTTGCAGATGTCTACGTATCGAAGTTATAGTGTCCTAAAGCTTCTTAAATCGCCATATCGCTTCTCATTTCTATGTTTCATGATAATATATAATATTCACTGCGAAGTGTCATGTATACCTCGCATACACTTCAAATGACCGTAAATGCGACACTTCCTCGCTAGGAAGTAGCGTTTGCAGATGTCTACGTATCGAAGCAATAGTGTTCTAATGCTTCCTAAATCGCCATATTACATCACATTTCTATGTTTCATGATAAGATATAATATTCATTGTCGAGTGTTATGTATACCTCGTATTCACTTCAAAAGAATGCAAATGCGACACTTCCTTGCTAGGAAATAGCGTTTGCAGATGTCTACGTATCGAAGCAATAGAGTTCCAAAGATTTCTAATTCGCGATATCGCATCTCATTTCTATGTTTGATGATAAGATATAATATTCATTGTCGAGTGTTATGTATACCTCGTATTCGATTCAAAAGAATGTAAATGCGACACGACCTTGCTAGGAAGTAGCGTTTGCAGATGTCTACGTGTCGAAGCAATAGTGTTCTAATAATTCTTAAATCGCGATACCGCATCTCATTTCTATATTTCATGACAATATATAATATTCATTGCGAAGGGTCATGTTTACTTCGCATACACTTAAAATGAATGTAAATGCGACACTTCCTTGCTAGGAAATAGCGTTTCCAGATGTCTACGTATCGAAGCAATAGTGTTCTAATGCTTCCTAAATCGCGATATCGCATCTCATATCTATGTTTCATGATAATATGTAACATTCATTGCGAATTGTCATGTATACCTCGCATACACTTCAAATGAATGTGAATGCGACAGTTCCTCGCTAGGAAATAGCGTTTGCAGATATCTACGTATCGAAGCAATAGAGTTCTAAAGCTTCTTAAATCGCGATATCGCATCTCATTTCTATGTTTCATGATAAGATATAATATTCATTTTGCAGTGTTATGAATACCTCGTATTCACTTCAAAAGAATGTAAATGCGACACTTCCTTGCTTGGAAGTAGCGTTTGCAGATGTCTACGTATCGAGGCAATAGTTTTCTAATGCTTCTTAAATCGTCATATCGCATCACATTTCTATGTTTCATGATAATATATAATACTCATTGTGAAGTGTTATGTATACCTCGTATTCACTTCAAAGGAATGTAAATGTGACACTTCCTTGCTAGGAAATAGCGTTTGCAGATGTCTACGTATCGAACCAATAGACTTCTAATGCTTCTTAAATCGCCATATCGCATCTCATTTCTGTGTTTCATGATAAGATATAATATTAATTGTGCGGTGTTATGTATATCTCGTCTATACTTCAACTGAACGTAAATGCGATACTTCCTTGGTAGGAAATAGCGTTTGCAGATGTCTACGTTTCGTGGCATTAGAGTTCTAATGCTCCATAAATCGCCATATCGCATCTCATTTCTATGTTTTATGATAAGATATAATATTCATTGCCAAGTGTTATGTATACCTCGTGTTCACTTCAAAAGAATGTAAATGCGACACGTCCTTGCAAGGAAATAGCGTTTGCAGTGTCTGCGTATCGTGGCATTAGAGTCCTAATGCTTCTCAAACGCGATATCGCATCTCATTTCTATGTTTCATGATAAGATATAATATTCAGATTGCAGTGTTATGTATACCTCGTATTCACTTCAAAAGAATGTAAATGCGACACTTCCTTGCTAGGAAGTAGCGTTTGTAGATGTCTACGTATCGAAGCAATAGAGTTCTAATGCTTCTTAAATCGCCATATTACATCACATTTTTATGTTTCATGATAAGATATAATATTCATTGAGAAGTGTCATGTATACCTCGTACTCCTTTCAAAAGAATGTAAATGCGACACTTCCTTTCTAGGAAGTAGCGTTTGCAGATGTCTACGTATCGAAGCAGCAGAGTTCTAATGCTTCTTAAATCGCGATATCGCACCACATTTCTATGTTTCATGATAAGATATAATATTCATTGTGTAGTGTCATGTTTATCTCATCTATACTTCAAATGAATGTAAATGCGACACTTCCTTGCTAGGAAGTAGCGTTTGCAGATGTCTACGTATCGAAGCAATAGTGTTCTAATGCTTCTTAAATCGCGATATCGCATCTCATTTCTATGTTTCATGATAAGATATAATATTCACAGTGCAGTGTTATGTATACCTCGTATTCACTTCAAAAGAATGTAAATGCGATACTTCCTTGCTAGGAAGTAGCGTGTGCAGATGTCTACGTATCGAAGCAATAGATTTCTAAAGATTACTAATTCGCGGTATCGCATCTCATATCTATGTTTCATGATAATATATAATATTAATTGCGAAGTTTCATGTATACCTCGCATACAATTCAAACGAATGTGAATGCCACAGTTCCTTGCTGGGAAATAGTGTTTGCAGATGTCTACGTATCGAAGCAATAGTGTTGTAATGCTTCTTAAATCGCGATATCGCACCACATTTCTATGTTTCATGATAAGATATAATGTTCATTGTGTAGTGTCATGTTTATCTCATCTATACTTCAAATGAATGTAAATGCGACACTTCCTTGCTCGGAAATAGCGTTTGCAGGTGTCTACGTATCGAAGCAATAGTGTTCGAATGCTTCTCAAAACGCGATATCGCATCTCATTTCTGTGTTTCATGCTAAGATATAATATTCATTGCGATGTGTCTTGTATACCTCGTATACACTTCAAATGAATGTGAATGCGACAGTTCCTTGCTAGGATGTAGCGTTTGCAGATGTCTACGTATCGAACCAATAGATTTCTAATGCTTCTTAAATCGCCACATCGCATCTCATTTCTATGTTTCATGATAAGATATAGTATTCATTGTGCAGTGTTATGTTTACGTCTTATTCACTTCAAAAGAATGTAAATGCTACAATTTCTTGCTAGGAAATAGCGTTTGCAGATGTCTACGTATCGAAGTAATAGACATCAAACGATTCATATATCGCCATATCGCATCTCATTTCTATGTTTCATGATAAGATATAATATTCATTGCGAAGTGTCATGTATACCTCGTATTCATTTCAAAAGAATGTAAATGCGACACTCCCTTGCTAGGAAGTAGCGTTTGCAGATGTCTACGTATCGAAGCAATAGTGTTCTAATGCTTCTTAAATCGCGATATCGCATCTCATTTCTATGATTCATGACAAGATATAGTATTCATTGTGCAGTGTTATGTATACCTCTTATTCACTTCAAAAGAATGTAAATGCTACAATTTCTTGCTAGGAAATAGCGTTTGCAGATGTCTACGTGTCGAAGTAATAGACATCAAATGCTTCATATATCGCCATATCGCATCCCATTTCTATGTTTCATGATAAGATATAATATTCATTGCGAAGTGTCATGTATACCTCGTATTGGTTTCAAAAGAATGTAAATGCGACACTTCCTTGCTAGGAAGTAGCGTTTGCAGATGTCTACGTATCGAAGCAATAGATTTCTAAAGCCTGCTAATTCGCGATATCGCATCTCATATCTATGTTTCATGATAATATATAATATTCACAGTGCAGTGTTATGAATACTTCGTATTCACTTCAAATGAATGTAAATGCGACTTTTCCTTCCTAGGAAATAGCGTTTGCAGATGTCTACGTATCGAAGCAATAGTGTTCTAATGCTTCTTAAATCGCGATATTGCATCCCATTTCTATGTTTTATGATAAGATATAATATTAATTGTGCAGTGTTATGTATACCTCGTATTCACTTCAAAAGAATGTAAATGCGACACTTCCTTGTTAGGCAGTAGCGTTTGCAGATGTCTACGTATGGAAGCAATAGAGTTCTAATGCTCCTTAAATCGTCATATCGCATCTCATTTCTATGTTTCATGATAAGATATAATATTCATTGCGAGGTGTCATGTATACCTCGTATTCCTTTCAAAAGAATGTAAGTGCGACACTTCCTTGCTAGGAAATATCGTTTGCAGATGTCTGCGTATCGTGGAATTAGAGTTCTAATGCTTCTCAAAACGCGATATCGCATCTCATATCTATGTTTCATGATAAGATATAATATTCATTGTGGAGTGTTATGTATACCTCGTATTCCTTTCAAAAGAATGTAAATGCGACACTTCCCTGCTAGGAAGTAGCATTTGCAGATGTCTACGTATCGCAGCAATAGAGTTCTAATGCTTCTCAAAACGCGATATCGCTACACAATGCTATGTTTCATAATAATATATAACATTCATTGTGGAGTGTTATGTATACCTCGTATTCACTTCAAAAGAATGTAAATGCGACACTTCCTTGCTAGGTAATAGCGTTTGCAGATATCTACGTATCGAAGCTCTAGACATCTAATGCTTCATAAATCGCCATATCGCATCTCAATTCTATGTTTCATGATAAAATATAATACTCATTGCGGAGTGTTATGTATACCTCGTATTCACTCAAAAGAAAGTAAACGCGACACTTCCTTGCCAGGAAATAGCATTTGCAGATGTCTACGTATCGTAGCATTAGAGTTCTAATGCTTCTCAAAACGCGATATCGCTAATCAATGCTATGTTTCATGATAATATATAATATTCATTGCGGAGTGTTATGTATACCTCGTATTCACTTCAAAAGAATGTAAATGCGACACTTCCTTGCTTGGAAATAGAATTTGCAGATGTCTACGTATCGAAGCAATAGAGTTCTAAAGCTTGCTAATTCGCGATAACGCATCTCATTTCTATGTTTCATGATAAGATATAATATTCATTGCGGAGTGTTATGTATACCTCGTATTCACTCGAAGGAATGTAAACGCGACACTTCCTTGCCAGGATATAGCATTTGCAGATGTCCACGTATCGTAGCAACAGTATTCTAATGCTTGTCAAAACGCGATATAGCATCTCATTTCTATGTCTCATTATAAGATATAATATTCATTGCGATATGGCATGTATACCTCGCATTCACTTCAAAAGGATGTAAATGCTAAACTTCCTTGCAAGGAAGTTGCGTTTGCAGATGTCTACGTATCGTAGCAATAGAGTTCTAATGGTTCTTAAATCGCTATATTGCATCACATTTCTATGTTTCATGATAAGATATAATATTCATTGTGCAGTGTTATGTATACCTCGTATTCACTTCAGAAGAATGTAAATGCAACACTTCCTTGCTAAGAAATAGCGCTTGCAGATATCTACGTATCCAAGCAATGGGGTTCTAATGCTTCTCAAAACGCGATATCGCGTCTCATTTCTATGTTTCATGATATGATATAAAATCCCTATCGAAGTGTCATGTATACCTCGCATACACTTCAAATGAATGGGAATGCGACAGTTCCTTGCTAGGAAATAGTGTTTGCAGATATCTACGTATCGAAGCAATAGATTTCTAAAGCTTGCTAATTCGCGATATCGAATCTCATATCTGCGTTTTATGATAATATATAATATTCATTGCGAAGTTTCATGTGTACCTCGCATACAAATCAGACGAATGTGAATGCGACAGTTCCTTGCTAGGAAATAGTGATTGCTGATGTCTACGTATCGATGTAATAGAGTTCTAATGCTTCTTAAATCGCGATATCGCACCTCATTTCTATGTTTCATGATAAGATATAATATTCATTGTGTAGTGTTATGTTTATCTCATCTATACTTCAAATGAATGTAAATGCGGCACTTCCTTGCTAGGAAATAGCGTTTGCAGATGTCTGCGTATCGTGGCATTAGAGTTCTAACGCTTCTCAAAACGCGGTATCGCTTCTCATTTCTATGTTTCAAGATAGTATATAATATTCATCGGGTAGTGTCATGTATACCTTGCATACACTTCAATTGAATGTAAATGCGATATTTCCTTGCTAGGAAGTAGCGTTTACAGATGTCTACGTATGGATGCAATAGAATTCTAACGCTTCTTAGATCGTCATATCGCATCTCATTTCAATGTTCCATGATAATATATAATATTCACTGTGGAGTGTTCTGTACACCTCGTATTCACTTCAAAAGAATGCAAATGCGACACTACCTTGCTAGGAAGTAGCGTTTGCAGATATCTACGTATCGAAGCAATAGAGTTCTGATGCTTCTTAAATAGCCATATCGCATCTCATTTCTATGTTTCATGACAATATATAATATTCATTGCGAAGTGTCATGTATACCTCGCATACACTTAAAATGAACGTAAATGCGACACTTCCTTGCTAGGAAATAGCGTTTGCAGATGTCTACGTATCGTGGCATTAGAGTTCTAATGCTTCTCAAAACGCGATATCGCTACTCATTACTTTGTTTCATGATAATATATAATACTCATTGTGGAGTGTTATGTATACCTCGTATTCACTTCAATAGAATGTAAATGCGACACTTCCTTGCTAGGAAATAGCGTTTGCAGATGTCTACGTACCGAAGCAATAGATTTCTAAATCTTTCTAATTCGCGATATCGCACCTCATTTCTATGTTTCATGATAAGATATAATATTCATTGTGGAGTGTCATGTATACCTCGTATTCGTTTCAAAGGATTGTAAATGCGACACTTCCTTGCTAGGAAGTAGCGTTTGCAGATGTCTACGTATCGAAGCAATACTGTTCTAATGCTTCTTAAATCGCGATATCGCATCTCATTCCTATGTTTCATGACAAGATATAATATTCATTGTGGAGTGTTATGCTTCCCTCGTATTCACTTCATAAGAATGTAAATGCGACGCTTCCTTACTGGGAAATAGCGTTTGCAGATGTCTCCGTATAGAAGCAATAGTGATCTAATGCTTCTTAAATCGCGATATCGCATCTCATATACATGTTTCGTGATAAGATGCAATATTCATTGCGTAGTGGCTTGTATACCTCGTCTACACTTCAATTGAACGTAAATGCGACACTTCCTTGCTAGGAAATAGTGTTTGCAGATGTCTACGATTCGTGGCACTAGAGTTCTAATGCTTCATAAATCGCCATATCGCATCTCATTTCTATGTTTCATGATAAGATATAATATTCATTGCGAAGTGTTATGTATACCTCGTATTCACTTCAGAAGAATGTAAATGCGACACTTCCTTGCTAGGAAGTAGCGTTTGCAGATGTCTACGTATCGAAGCAATAGTGTTTTAATGCTTCTTAAATCGCCATATTACATCACATTTCTATGTTTCATGTTAAGATATAATATTCATTGTGGAGTGTTATGTATACCTCGTATTCACTTCAAATGGATGTAAATGCGACACTTCCTTGCTAGGAAATAGCGTTTGCAGATGTCTACGTACCGTGGCATTAGATTTCTAATGCTTTCAAAACGCGATATCATTACTCATTACTATGTTTAATGATAATATATAATATTCATTGTGGTGTGTTATGTATACCTCGTATTCACTTCAAAAGAATGTAAATGCGACACTTCCTTGGTAGGTAGTAGCGTTTGCAGATGTCTACGTATCGAAGCAATAGAGTTCTAATGCTTCTTAAATCGTCATATCGCATCACATATCTACGTTTCGTGATATGATATAATATTCATTGCTATGTGTCATGTATACCTCGTATTCCTTTCAAAAGAATGTAACTGCGACACTTCCTTGCTGGGAAATAGCGTTTGCTGATGTCTACGTATCGAAGCAATAGTGTTCTAATGATTCTTAAATCGCGATATCGCATCTCATTCCTATGTTTCTTGATATGATATAATATTCATTGTGCAGTGTTATGTATACCCCGTATTCACTTGAAAAGAATGTAAATGCTACACTTCCTTCCAAGGAAGTAGTGTTTGCAGCTGTCTACGTATCGAAGCAATACAGTTCTAATGCTTCTTAAATCGTCATATCGCATCTCATATATACGATTCACGATAAGATATAGTATTCACTGCGAAGTGTCATGTATACCTCGCATTCCTTTCAAAAGAATGTAAATGCGACACTTCCTTGCTAGGATGTAGCGATTGCAGATGTATACGTATCGAAGCAATAGGGATCTAATGCTTCTTAAATCGCCATATCGCTTCTCATTTCTACGTTTCATGATAATATATAATATTCACTGCGAAGTGTCATGTACACCTCGTACTCCTTTCAAAAGAATGTACATGCGACGCTTCCTTGCTAGGAAGTAGCGTTTGCAGATGTCTACGTATCGAAGCAATAGAGTTCTAGTGCTTCTCAAATAGCCATATCGCATCTCATTTCTATGTTTCATGATAAGATATAATATTCATTGTGCAGTGTTATGTATATTCCGTCTATGCTTCAAATGGATGTGAATGCGACACTTCCTTGCTAGGAAGTAGCCTTTGCAGATGTCTACGTATCGAAGCAATAGACATCTAATGCTTCATAAATCGCGATATCGCATCTCATTTCTATGTTCCATGATAAGATATAATATTCATTGCGAAGTGTCACGTATACCTCGCATTCCTTTCAAAAGAATGTAAATGCGACACTTCCTTGCTAGGAAGTAGCGTTTGCAGATGTCTACGTATCGAAGCAATAGTGTTCTAATGCTTCTTAAATCGCGATATCGCATCTCATTTCTATGTTTCATGATAAGATATAATATTCACAGTGCAGTGTTTTGTATACCTCGTATTCACTTCAAGAGTATGTAAACGCGACACTTCGATGCTAGGAAATAGCGTTTGCAGATGTCTACGTATCGAAGCAATAGAGTTCTAATGCTTCTTAAATCGCGATATCGTACCTCATTTCTATGTTTCATGATAAGATATAATATTCATTGTGTAGTGTTATGTTTATCTCATCTATACTTCAAATGAATGTAAATGCGACACTTCCTTGTTGGGAAATAGCGTTTGCAGATGTCTGCGTATCGTGGCATTAGAGTTCTAATGCTTCTCAAAACGCGATATCGCATCTCATTTCTATGTTTCATGATAAGATATAATATTCATTGTGCAGAGTTATGTATATCTCGTCTATACCTCAAATGGATGTAAATACGACACTTCCTTGCTAGGAAGTAGCGTTTGCAGATGTCTACGTATCGTGGCATTAGAGATTAATGCTTCTCAAAACGCGATATCGCTACTCATTACTATGTTTCATGATAATATATAATATTCATTGTGGAGTGTTATGTATACCTCGTATTCACTTGAAAAGAATGCAAATGCGACACTTCCTTGCTAGGAAATAGCGTTTGCAGATGTCTACGTATCGAAGCAATAGAGTTCTATATCTTTCTAATTCGCGATATCGCATCTCATTTATATGTTTCATGATAAGATATAATATTCATTGTGGAGTGTTATGTATACCTCGTATTCGTTTCAAAAGAATGTAAACGCGACACTTCCATGCTAGGAAATGGCGTTTGCAGATGTCTACGTATCGAAGCAGTAGAGTTCTAATGCTTCTTAAATCGCGATATCGCATCTCATTTCTATGTTCCATGATAAGATATAATATTCATTGCGAAGTGTCACGTATACCTCGCATTCCTTTCAAAAGAATGTAAATGCGACACTTCCTTGCTAGGAAGTAGCGTTTGCAGATGTCTACGTATCGAAGCAATAGTGTTCTAATGCTTCTTAAATCGCGATATCGCATCTCATCTCTATGTTTCATGATAAGATATAATATTCACAGTGCAGTGTTATGTATACCTCGTATTCACTTCAAGAGTATGTAAACGCGACACTTCGATGCTAGGAAATAGCGTTTGCAGATGTCTACCTATCGAAGCAATAGAGTTCTAATGCTTCTCAAAACGCGATATCGCATCTCATTTCTATGTTTCATGATAAGATATAATATTCACTGTGCAGAGTTATGTATATCTCGTCTATACTTCAAATGGATGTAAATACGACACTTCCTTGCTAGGAAGTAGCGTTTGCAGAGATATAATATTCACGTAGCGTTTGCATAAGATATAATATTCACTGTGCAGAGTTATGTATATCTCGTCTATACTTCAAATGGATGTAAATACGACACTTCCTTGCTAGGAAGTAGCGTTTGCAGATGTCTACGTATCGTGGCATTAGAGTTTAATGCTTCTCAAAGCGCGATATCGCTACTCATTACTATGTTTCATGATAATATATAATATTCATTGTGGAGTGTTATGTATACCTCGTATTCACTTGAAAAGAATGCAAATGCGACACTTCCTTGCTAGGAAATAGCGTTTGCAGATGTCTACGTATCGAAGCAATAGAGTTCTAAATCTTTCTAATTCGCGATATCGCATCTCATTTCTATGTTTCATGATAAGATGTAATATTCATAGTGGAGTGTTATGTATACCTCGTATTCGTTTCAAAAGAATGTAAATGCGACACTTCCTTGCTAGGAAGTAGCGTGTGCAGATGTCTACGTATCGAAGCAAGAGTGTTCTAATGCTTCTTAAATCGTCATATCGCATCTCATTCCTATGTTTCATGATAATATATAATATTCATTGTGGAGTGTTATGTATTCCTCGTATTCGTTTCAAAAGAATGTAAATGCGACACTTCCTTGCTAGGAAGTAGCGTTTGCAGATGTCTACGTATCGAAGCAGTAGTGTGCTAAAAGCAGTAATGCTTCTTAAATCGCGATATCGCATCTCATTTCTATGTTTCATGACAATATATAATATTCATTGCGAAGTGTCATGTATACCTCGCATGCACTTAAAATGAATGTAAATGCGACACTTCCTTGCAAGGAAATAGCGTTTGCAGATGTCTACGTATCGAAGCAATAGTGTTCTAATGCTTCTCAAATCGCCATATTACATCACATTTCTATGTTTCATGATAAGATATAATATTCATTGTGGAGTGTTATGTATACCTCGTATTCACTTCAAAAGAATGTAAATGCGACACTTCCTAGCTAGGAAATAGCGTTTGCAGATGTCTACGTATCGAAGCAATAGTTTTCTAATGCTTCTTAAATCATCATATCACATCTCATATCTACGTTTCGCGATAAGATATAGTATTCACTGCGAAGTGTCATGTATACCTCGTATTCCTTTCAAATAATGTAAATGCGACACTTCCTTGCTAGGATGTAGCGATTGCAGATGTATACGTATCGAAGCAATAGGGATTTAATGCTTCTTAAATCGCCATATCGCTCCTCATTTCTACGTTTCATGATAATATATAATATTCACTGCGAAGTGTCATGTATACTTCGCGTACAATTCAAGTGAACGTAAATGCGACACTTCCTTGCAAGGTAGTAGCCTTTGCAGATGTCTACGTATCGAAGCAATAGATTTCTAAATCTTGCTAATTCGCGGTATCGAATCTCACATCTATGTTAAATGATAATTTATAATATTCATTGCGAAATGTCATGTATACCTCGCATACACTTCAAATGAATGTGAATGCGACAGTTCCTTGCTAGGAAATAGTGATTGCTGATGTCTACGTATCGATGTAATAGAGTTCTAATGCTTCTTAAATCGCGATATAGCATCTCATTTCTATGTTTCATGATAAGATATAATATTCAGTGGGCAGTGTTATGCTTACCTCGGATTCACTTCAAAAGAATGTAAATGCGACACTTCCTTGCTAGGAAGTAGCGTTTGCAGATGTCTACGTATCGCACCAATAGACTTCTAATGCTTCTTAAATCGCCACATCGCATCTCATTTCTATGTTTCAGGATAAGATATAATATTCATTGTGCAGTGTCATGAATATCTCGTCTATACTTCAAATGAATGTAAATGCGACAATTCCTTCCTGGGAAATGTCGTTTGCAGATGTCTACGTATCGTGGCATTAGAGGTCTAATGCTTCTCAAAACGCGAAATCGCTACTCATTACAATGTTTCATGATAATATATAATATTCATTGCGGAGTGTTATGTATACCTCGCATACACTTAAAATGAATGTAAATGCGACACTTCCTTGCTAGGAAATAGCATTTGCAGATGTCTACGTATCGAAGTAATAGACATCTAATGCTTCATAAATCGCGATATCGCATCTCATTTCTATGTTTCATGGTAAGATATAATATTCATTGCGAAGTGTCATGTACACCTCGTACTCCTTTCAAAGGAATGTACATGCGACGCTTCCTTGCTAGGAAGTAGCGTTTGCAGGTATCTACGTATCGAACCAATAGAGTTCTAATGCTTCTTAAATAGCCATATCGCATCTCATTTCTATGTTTCATGATAAGATATAATAGTCATTGTGCAGTGTTATGTATATTCCGTCTATACTTCAAATGGATGTAAATGCGACACTTCCTTGCTAGGAAATAGCGTTTGCAGATGTATACGTATCGTGGCATTAGAGTTCCAATGCTTCTCAAAACGCGATATCGCTACTCATTACTCTGTTTCAAGATAATATATAATATTCATTGTGGAGTGTTATGTATACCTCGTATTCACTTCAATAGAATGTAAATGCGTCACTTCCTTGCTAGGAAATAGCGTTTGCAGATGTCTACGTACCGAAGCAATAGATTTCTAAATCTTTCTAATTCGCGATATCGCATCTCATTTCTATATTTCATGATAAGAAATAATATTCATTGTGGAGTGTCATGTATACCTCGTATTCGTCTCAAAAGTATGTAAATGCGACACTTCCTTGCTAGGAAGTAGCGTTTGCAGATGTCTGCGTATCGAAGCAATAGTGTTCTAATGCTTCTTAAATCGCGATATCGCATCTCATTTCTATGTTTCATGACAATATATAATATTCATTGCGAAGTGCCATGTATACCTCGCATACACTTAAAATGAATGTAAATGCGACAATTCCTTGCTAGGAAGTAGCGTTTGCAGATGTCTACGTATCGAAGCAATAGAATTCTAATGCTTCTTAAGTCGCCATATTACATCACATTTCTATGTTTCATGATAAGATATAATATTCATTGCGAAGGGTCATGTATACCTCGCATACACTTAAAATGGATGTAAATGCGACACTTCCTTGCTAGGAAATAGCGTTTGCAGATGTCTACGTATCGAAGCAATAGTGTTCTAATGCTTCTTAAATCGCGATATCGCATCTCATTTCTATGTTTCATGACAATATATAATATTCATTGCGAAGTGCCATGTATACCTCGCATGCACTTAAAATGAATGTAAATGCGACACTTCCTTGCTAGGAAGTAGCGTTTGCAGATGTCTACGTATCGAAGCAATAGAGTTCTAATGCTTCTTAAATCGCCATATTACATCACATTTCTATGTTTCATGATAAGATATAATATTCATTGCGAAGTGTCATGTACACCTCGTACTCCTTTCAAAACAATGTACATGCGACGCTTCCTTGCTAGGAAGTAGCGTTTGCAGATGTCTACGTATCGAAGCAATAGGGTTCTAATGCTTCTTAAATAGCCATAACGCATCTCATTTCTATGTTTCATGATAAGATATAATATTCATTGTGCAGTGTTATGTATATGCCGTCTATACTTCAAATGGATGTAAATACGACACTTCCTTGCTTGGAAATAGCGTTTGCAGATGTCTACGTATCGTGGCATTAGAGTTCTAATGCTTCTCAAAAGGCGATATCGCTACTCATTACTTTGTTTCATGATAATATATAATATTCACTGTGGAGTGTTATGTATACCTCGTATTCACTTCAATAGAATGTAAATGCGACACTTCCTTGCTAGGAAATAGCGTTTGCAGATGTCTACGTACCGAAGCAATAGATTTCTAAATCTTTCTAATTCGCGATATCGCATCTCATTTCTATGTTTCATGATAAGATATAATACTCATTGTGGAGTGTCATGTATAACTCGTATTCGTTTCAAAAGAATGTAAATGCGACACTTCCTTGCTAGGAAGTAGCGCTTGCAGATGTCTACGTATCGAAGCAATAGTGTTCTAATGCTTCTTAAATCGCGATATCGCATCTCATTTCTATGTTTCAAGACAATATATGATATTCATTGCGAAGTGTCATGTATATCTCGCATAAACTTAAAATGAATGTAAATGCGACACTTCCTTGCTAGGAAATAGCGATTGCAGATGTCTACGTATCGAAGTAATAGACATCTAATGCTTCATAAATCGCGATATCGCTACTCATTACTATGTTTCATGATAATATATAATATTCATTGTGGAGTGTTATGTATACCTCTTATTCACTTCAAAAGAATGCAAATGCGAAACATCCTTGCTAGGATATAGCGTTTGCAGATGTCTACGTATCGAAGCAATAGAGTTCTAAATATTTCTAATTCGCGATATCGCATCTCAATTCTATGTTTCATGATAAGATATAATATTCAATGTGGAGTGTTATGTATACCTCGTATTCGTTTCAAAAGAATGTAAATGCGACACTTCCTTGCTAGGAAGTAGCGTTTGCAGATGTCTACGTATCGAAGCAATAGTGTTCTAATGCTTCTTAAATCGCGATATCGCATCTCATTTCTATGTTTCATGACAATATATAATATTCATTGCGAAGTGCCATGTATACCTCGCATACACTTAAAATGAATGTAAATGCGACACTTCCTTGCTAGGAAGTAGCGTTTGCAGATGTCTACGTATGGTAGCATTAGAGTTCTAAAGCTTCTCAAAACGCGATATCGCATCTCATTTCTATGTTTCATGATAAGATATAATATTCATTGTGGAGTGTCATGTATACCTCGCATTCGTTTCAAAAGAATGTAAATGCGACACTTCCTTGCTAGGAAGTAGCGCTTGCAGATGTCTACGTATCGAAGCAATAGTGTTCTAATGCTTCTTAAATCGCGATATCGCATCTCATTTCTATGTTTCAAGACAATATATAATATTCATTGCGAAGTGTCATGTATATCTCGCATACACTTAAAATGAATGTAAATGCGACACTTCCTTGCTAGGAAATAGCGATTGCAGATGTCTACGTATCGAAGTAATAGACATCTAATGCTTCATAAATCGCGATATCGCTACTCATTACTATGTTTCATGATAATATATAATATTCATTGTGGAGTGTTATGTATACCTCTTATTCACTTCAAAAGAATGCAAATGCGAAACATCCTTGCTAGGATATAGCGTTTGCAGATGTCTACGTATCGAAGCAATAGAGTTCTAAATATTTCTAATTCGCGATATCGCATCTCAATTCTATGTTTCATGATAAGATATAATATTCAATGTGGAGTGTTATGTATACCTCGTATTCGTTTCAAAAGAATGTAAATGCGACACTTCCTAGCTAGGAAGTAGCGTTTGCAGATGTCTACGTATCGAAGCAATAGTGTTCTAATGCTTCTTAAATCGCGATATCGCATCTCATTTCTATGTTTCATGACAATATATAATATTCATTGCGAAGTGCCATGTATACCTCGCATACACTTAAAATGAATGTAAATGCGACACTTCCTTGCTAGGAAGTAGCGTTTGCAGATGTCTACGTATCGAAGCAATAGAGTTCTAAATCTTTCTAATTCGCGATATCGCATCTCATTTCTATGTTTCATGATAAGATATCATATTCATTGTGCAGTGTTATGAATACCTCGTATTCACTTCAAAAGAATATAAATGCCACACTTCCTTGCTAGGAAATAGCGTTTGCAGATGTCTACGTATCGAGGCAACAGTTGTCTAATGATTCTTAAATCGTCATATCGCATCTCATATCTACGTTTCTTGATAAGATATAATATTCATTGCGAAGTGTCATGTATGCCTCGTATTCCTTTCAAAAGAATGTTTGTGCGACACTTCCTTGCCAGGAAGTGGCGTTTGCAGATGTCTACGTATCGTGGTATTAGTGTTCCAATGCTTCTCAAAACGCGATATCGCTACTCATTACTATGTTTCATGATAATATATAATATTCATTGTGGAGTGTTATGTATACCTCGTATTCACTTCGAAAGAATGTAAACGCGACACTACCTTGCCAGCTAATAGCGTTTGCAGATGTCTACGTATCGTAGCATAAGTGTTCTAATGCTTCTTAAAACGCGATATCGCTACTCATTACTATGTTCCATGATAATATATAATACTCATTGCGAAGTGTCATGTTTACCTCGTACTCACTTCGAATGAATGTAAATGCGACTCTTCCTTGATAGGAAGTAGCGTTTGCAGATGTCTACGTATTGAAGCAATAGAGTTCTAATACTTCTTAAATCGCCATATTGCATCTCATTCCTATGTTTCATGATAAGATATAATATTTATTGTGGAGTGTTATGTATACCTCGTATTCACTTCAAATGTATGTAAATGCTACACTTCCTTGCCAGAAAATAGCGTTTGCAGATGTCTACGTATCGTAGCATTAGAGATCTAATGCTTCTCAAAACGCGATATCGCTATTTATTACTATGCTTCATGATAATATATAATATTCACTGTAGAGTGTTATGTATACCTCGTATTCATTTCAAAAGGATATAAATGCGACACTTCCTTGCTAGGAAATAGCGTTTGCAGATGTCTACGTATCGTAGAGTTAGTGCTCTAATGCTTCTCAAAACGCGACAGAGTTTCTCATTTCTATGTTACATGATAGTATATAATATTCATCGAGTATTGTCATGTATACCTTGCATGCACTTCAAATGAATGTAAATGCGACACTTCCTTGCTAGGAAATTGCGTTTGCTGATGTCTTCGTATCGAAGCAATAAAGTTCTAAAGCTTCTTATATCGCGATATCGCATCTCATTTCTATGTTTCATGATAAGATATAATATTCATTGTGCAGTGTTATGTACACCTCGCAAACGCTTCAAATGAATATAAATGCGACACTTCCTTAAAAGGAAATAGCGTTGGCAGATGTCTACGTATCGAAGGAATAGAATTCTAATCAGTGTTAAATCGCGATATCGCATCTCATTTCTATGTTTCATGATAAGATATAATATTCATTGTGCAGTGTTATGTATATCTCGCATAAACTTCAATTGAATGTAAATGCGACACTTCCTTGCTAGGAAATAGCGTTTGCAGATGTCTGCGTATCGTGGCATTAGAGTTCTAATGCTTCTCAAAACGCGGTATCGCTTCTCATTTCTATGTTTCGTGATAATATATAATATTCATAGTGAAGTGCCATGTATATCTCGCATACACTTCAATTGAATGTACACGCGACACTTCCTTGCTAGGAAGTAGCGATTGCAGATGTCTACGCATCGAAACAATGGAGTTCTAATGCTTCTTAAATCGCCATATCGCATCTCATTTCTATGTTTCATGATAAGATATAATATTCATTGTGCAGTGTTATGTATATCTCGTCTATACTTCAAATGAATGTATATGCGACACTTCCTTGCTAGGAAATAGCGTTTGCAGATGTCTACGTATCGAAGCAATGGAGTTCTAATGCTTCTTAAATCGCCATATTGCATCTCATTCCTATGTGTCATGATAAGATATAATATTTATTGTGGACTCTTATGTATACCTCGTATTCACTTCAAATGTATGTAAATGCGACACTTCCTTGCCAGGAAATAGCGTTTGCAGATGTCTACGTATCGTAGCATTAGAGTTCTAATGCTTCTCAAAACGCGATATCGCTACTCATTACTATGTTTCATGATAATATATGATATTCACTGTGGAGTGTTATGTATTCCTCGTATTCATTTCAAAGGAATGTAAATGCGACACTTCCTTGCTAGGAAATAGCGTTTGCAGATGTCTACGTATCGTAGCATTAGTGCTCTAATGCTTCTCATAACGCGACAGCGTTTCTCATTTCTATGTTTCATGATAGTATATAATATTCATCGAGTAGTGTCATGTATACCTTACATACACTTCAAATGAATGTAAATGCGACACTTCCTTGCTAGGAAATAGCGTTTGCTGATGTCTTCGTATCGAAGCAATAGGGTTCTAAAGCTTCCTTAATCGCGATATCGCATCTCATATCTACGTTTCATGATTCTATATAATATTCATTGCGAAGTGTCACGTATACCTCGCGTACACTTCAAACGAATGTAAATGCGACACTTCCTTGCTAGGAAATAGCGCTTGCAGATGTCTACGTATCGTAGCATTAGTGCTCTAATATTTCTCAAAACGCGACATCGTTTCTCCTTTCTATGTTTCATGATAGTATATAATTTTCATTGCGTAGTGTCATGTATACCTCGCATATACTTCAAATGAATGTAAATGCGACACTTCCTTGCTAGGAAATAGCGATTGCAGATGTCTACGTATCGAAGTAATAGACATCTAATGCTTCATAAATCGCGATATCGCTACTCATTACTATGTTTCATGATAATATATAATATTCATTGTGGAGTGTTATGTATACCTCTTATTCACTTCAAAAGAATGCAAATGCGAAACATCCTTGCTAGGATATAGCGTTTGCAGATGTCTACGTATCGAAGCAATAGAGTTCTAAATATTTCTAATTCGCGATATCGCATCTCAATTCTATGTTTCATGATAAGATATAATATTCAATGTGGAGTGTTATGTATACCTCGTATTCGTTTCAAAAGAATGTAAATGCGACACTTCCTTGCTAGGAAGTAGCGTTTGCAGATGTCTACGTATCGAAGCAATAGTGTTCTAATGCTTCTTAAATCGCGATATCGCATCTCATTTCTATGTTTCATGACAATATATAATATTCACTGCGAAGTGTCATGTATACCTCGCATACACTTAAAATGAATGTAAATGCGACACTTCCTTGCTAGGAAATAGCGTTTGCAGATGTCTACGTATCGAAGCAATAGATTTCTAAAGCTTGCTAATTCGCGATATTGCATCTCATATCTATGTTTCATGATAATATATAATATTCATTGCGAAGTGTCATGTACACCTCGTACTCCTTTCAAAAGAATGTACATGCGACGCTTCCTTGCTAGGAAGTAGCGTTTGCAGATGTCTACGTATCGAAGCAATAGGGTTCTAATGCTTCTTAAATAGCCATAACGCATCTCATTTCTATGTTTCATGATAAGATATAATATTCATTGTGCAGTGTCATGTATATGCCGTCTATACTTCAAATGGATGTAAATACGACACTTCCTTGCTCGGAAATAGCGTTTGCAGATGTCTACGTATCGAAGCAATAGAGTTCTAAATCTTTCTAATTCGCGATATCGCATCTCATTTCTATGTTTCATGATCAGATATCATATTCATTGTGCAGTGTTATGAATACCTCGTATTCACTTCAAAAGCATATAAATGCCACACTTCATTGCTAGGAAATAGCGTTTGCTGATGTCTACGTATCGAAGCAATAGTGTTCTAATGATTCTTAAATCGAGATATCGCATCTCATTCCTATGTTTCTTGATATGATATAATATTCATTGTGCAGTGTTATGTATACCTCGTATTCACTTGAAAAGAATGTAAATGCTACACTTCCCTCCAAGGAAGTAGTGTTTGCAGCTGTCTACGTATCGAAGCAATACAGTTCTAATGCTTCTTAAATCGTCATATCGCATCTCATATCTACGTTTCACGATAAGATATAGTATTCACTGCGAAGTGTCATGTATACCTCGCATTCCTTTCAAAAGAATGTAAATGCGACACTTCCTTGCTAGGATGTAGCGATTGCAGATGTATACGTATCGAAGCAATAGGGATCTAATGCTTCTTAAATCGCCATATCGCTTCTCATTTCTACGTTTCATGATAATATATAATATTCACTGCGAAGTGTCATGTACACCTCGTACTCCTTTCAAAAGAATGTACATGCGACGCTTCCTTGCTAGGAAGTAGCGTTTGCAGATGTCTACGTATCGAAGCAATAGAGTTCTAGTGCTTCTCAAATAGCCATATCGCATCTCATTTCTATGTTTCATGATAAGATATAATATTCATTGTGCAGTGTTATGTATATTCCGTCTATGCTTCAAATGGATGTGAATGCGACACTTCCTTGCTAGGAAGTAGCCTTTGCAGATGTCTACGTATCGAAGCAATAGACATCTAATGCTTCATAAATCGCGATATCGCATCTCATTTCTATGTTCCATGATAAGATATAATATTCATTGCGAAGTGTCACGTATACCTCGCATTCCTTTCAAAAGAATGTAAATGCGACACTTCCTTGCTAGGAAGTAGCGTTTGCAGATGTCTACGTATCGAAGCAATAGTGTTCTAATGCTTCTTAAATCGCGATATCGCATCTCATTTCTATGTTTCATGATAAGATATAATATTCACAGTGCAGTGTTTTGTATACCTCGTATTCACTTCAAGAGTATGTAAACGCGACACTTCGATGCTAGGAAATAGCGTTTGCAGATGTCTACGTATCGAAGCAATAGAGTTCTAATGCTTCTTAAATCGCGATATCGTACCTCATTTCTATGTTTCATGATAAGATATAATATTCATTGTGTAGTGTTATGTTTATCTCATCTATACTTCAAATGAATGTAAATGCGACACTTCCTTGTTGGGAAATAGCGTTTGCAGATGTCTGCGTATCGTGGCATTAGAGTTCTAATGCTTCTCAAAACGCGATATCGCATCTCATTTCTATGTTTCATGATAAGATATAATATTCATTGTGCAGAGTTATGTATATCTCGTCTATACCTCAAATGGATGTAAATACGACACTTCCTTGCTAGGAAGTAGCGTTTGCAGATGTCTACGTATCGTGGCATTAGAGATTAATGCTTCTCAAAACGCGATATCGCTACTCATTACTATGTTTCATGATAATATATAATATTCATTGTGGAGTGTTATGTATACCTCGTATTCACTTGAAAAGAATGCAAATGCGACACTTCCTTGCTAGGAAATAGCGTTTGCAGATGTCTACGTATCGAAGCAATAGAGTTCTATATCTTTCTAATTCGCGATATCGCATCTCATTTATATGTTTCATGATAAGATATAATATTCATTGTGGAGTGTTATGTATACCTCGTATTCGTTTCAAAAGAATGTAAACGCGACACTTCCATGCTAGGAAATGGCGTTTGCAGATGTCTACGTATCGAAGCAGTAGAGTTCTAATGCTTCTTAAATCGCGATATCGCATCTCATTTCTATGTTCCATGATAAGATATAATATTCATTGCGAAGTGTCACGTATACCTCGCATTCCTTTCAAAAGAATGTAAATGCGACACTTCCTTGCTAGGAAGTAGCGTTTGCAGATGTCTACGTATCGAAGCAATAGTGTTCTAATGCTTCTTAAATCGCGATATCGCATCTCATCTCTATGTTTCATGATAAGATATAATATTCACAGTGCAGTGTTATGTATACCTCGTATTCACTTCAAGAGTATGTAAACGCGACACTTCGATGCTAGGAAATAGCGTTTGCAGATGTCTACCTATCGAAGCAATAGAGTTCTAGTGCTTCTCAAAACGCGATATCGCATCTCATTTCTATGTTTCATGATAAGATATAATATTCACTGTGCAGAGTTATGTATATCTCGTCTATACTTCAAATGGATGTAAATACGACACTTCCTTGCTAGGAAGTAGCGTTTGCAGAGATATAATATTCACGTAGCGTTTGCATAAGATATAATATTCACTGTGCAGAGTTATGTATATCTCGTCTATACTTCAAATGGATGTAAATACGACACTTCCTTGCTAGGAAGTAGCGTTTGCAGATGTCTACGTATCGTGGCATTAGAGTTTAATGCTTCTCAAAGCGCGATATCGCTACTCATTACTATGTTTCATGATAATATATAATATTCATTGTGGAGTGTTATGTATACCTCGTATTCACTTGAAAAGAATGCAAATGCGACACTTCCTTGCTAGGAAATAGCGTTTGCAGATGTCTACGTATCGAAGCAATAGAGTTCTAAATCTTTCTAATTCGCGATATCGCATCTCATTTCTATGTTTCATGATAAGATGTAATATTCATAGTGGAGTGTTATGTATACCTCGTATTCGTTTCAAAAGAATGTAAATGCGACACTTCCTTGCTAGGAAGTAGCGTGTGCAGATGTCTACGTATCGAAGCAAGAGTGTTCTAATGCTTCTTAAATCGTCATATCGCATCTCATTCCTATGTTTCATGATAATATATAATATTCATTGTGGAGTGTTATGTATTCCTCGTATTCGTTTCAAAAGAATGTAAATGCGACACTTCCTTGCTAGGAAGTAGCGTTTGCAGATGTCTACGTATCGAAGCAGTAGTGTGCTAAAAGCAGTAATGCTTCTTAAATCGCGATATCGCATCTCATTTCTATGTTTCATGACAATATATAATATTCATTGCGAAGTGTCATGTATACCTCGCATGCACTTAAAATGAATGTAAATGCGACACTTCCTTGCAAGGAAATAGCGTTTGCAGATGTCTACGTATCGAAGCAATAGTGTTCTAATGCTTCTCAAATCGCCATATTACATCACATTTCTATGTTTCATGATAAGATATAATATTCATTGTGGAGTGTTATGTATACCTCGTATTCACTTCAAAAGAATGTAAATGCGACACTTCCTAGCTAGGAAATAGCGTTTGCAGATGTCTACGTATCGAAGCAATAGTTTTCTAATGCTTCTTAAATCATCATATCACATCTCATATCTACGTTTCGCGATAAGATATAGTATTCACTGCGAAGTGTCATGTATACCTCGTATTCCTTTCAAATAATGTAAATGCGACACTTCCTTGCTAGGATGTAGCGATTGCAGATGTATACGTATCGAAGCAATAGGGATTTAATGCTTCTTAAATCGCCATATCGCTCCTCATTTCTACGTTTCATGATAATATATAATATTCACTGCGAAGTGTCATGTATACTTCGCGTACAATTCAAGTGAACGTAAATGCGACACTTCCTTGCAAGGTAGTAGCCTTTGCAGATGTCTACGTATCGAAGCAATAGATTTCTAAATCTTGCTAATTCGCGGTATCGAATCTCACATCTATGTTAAATGATAATTTATAATATTCATTGCGAAATGTCATGTATACCTCGCATACACTTCAAATGAATGTGAATGCGACAGTTCCTTGCTAGGAAATAGTGATTGCTGATGTCTACGTATCGATGTAATAGAGTTCTAATGCTTCTTAAATCGCGATATAGCATCTCATTTCTATGTTTCATGATAAGATATAATATTCAGTGGGCAGTGTTATGCTTACCTCGGATTCACTTCAAAAGAATGTAAATGCGACACTTCCTTGCTAGGAAGTAGCGTTTGCAGATGTCTACGTATCGCACCAATAGACTTCTAATGCTTCTTAAATCGCCACATCGCATCTCATTTCTATGTTTCAGGATAAGATATAATATTCATTGTGCAGTGTCATGAATATCTCGTCTATACTTCAAATGAATGTAAATGCGACAATTCCTTCCTGGGAAATGTCGTTTGCAGATGTCTACGTATCGTGGCATTAGAGGTCTAATGCTTCTCAAAACGCGAAATCGCTACTCATTACAATGTTTCATGATAATATATAATATTCATTGCGGAGTGTTATGTATACCTCGCATACACTTAAAATGAATGTAAATGCGACACTTCCTTGCTAGGAAATAGCATTTGCAGATGTCTACGTATCGAAGTAATAGACATCTAATGCTTCATAAATCGCGATATCGCATCTCATTTCTATGTTTCATGGTAAGATATAATATTCATTGCGAAGTGTCATGTACACCTCGTACTCCTTTCAAAGGAATGTACATGCGACGCTTCCTTGCTAGGAAGTAGCGTTTGCAGGTATCTACGTATCGAACCAATAGAGTTCTAATGCTTCTTAAATAGCCATATCGCATCTCATTTCTATGTTTCATGATAAGATATAATAGTCATTGTGCAGTGTTATGTATATTCCGTCTATACTTCAAATGGATGTAAATGCGACACTTCCTTGCTAGGAAATAGCGTTTGCAGATGTATACGTATCGTGGCATTAGAGTTCCAATGCTTCTCAAAACGCGATATCGCTACTCATTACTCTGTTTCAAGATAATATATAATACTCATTGTGGAGTGTTATGTATACCTCGTATTCACTTCAATAGAATGTAAATGCGTCACTTCCTTGCTAGGAAATAGCGTTTGCAGATGTCTACGTACCGAAGCAATAGATTTCTAAATCTTTCTAATTCGCGATATCGCATCTCATTTCTATATTTCATGATAAGAAATAATATTCATTGTGGAGTGTCATGTATACCTCGTATTCGTCTCAAAAGTATGTAAATGCGACACTTCCTTGCTAGGAAGTAGCGTTTGCAGATGTCTGCGTATCGAAGCAATAGTGTTCTAATGCTTCTTAAATCGCGATATCGCATCTCATTTCTATGTTTCATGACAATATATAATATTCATTGCGAAGTGCCATGTATACCTCGCATACACTTAAAATGAATGTAAATGCGACAATTCCTTGCTAGGAAGTAGCGTTTGCAGATGTCTACGTATCGAAGCAATAGAATTCTAATGCTTCTTAAGTCGCCATATTACATCACATTTCTATGTTTCATGATAAGATATAATATTCATTGCGAAGGGTCATGTATACCTCGCATACACTTAAAATGGATGTAAATGCGACACTTCCTTGCTAGGAAATAGCGTTTGCAGATGTCTACGTATCGAAGCAATAGTGTTCTAATGCTTCTTAAATCGCGATATCGCATCTCATTTCTATGTTTCATGACAATATATAATATTCATTGCGAAGTGCCATGTATACCTCGCATGCACTTAAAATGAATGTAAATGCGACACTTCCTTGCTAGGAAGTAGCGTTTGCAGATGTCTACGTATCGAAGCAATAGAGTTCTAATGCTTCTTAAATCGCCATATTACATCACATTTCTATGTTTCATGATAAGATATAATATTCATTGCGAAGTGTCATGTACACCTCGTACTCCTTTCAAAACAATGTACATGCGACGCTTCCTTGCTAGGAAGTAGCGTTTGCAGATGTCTACGTATCGAAGCAATAGGGTTCTAATGCTTCTTAAATAGCCATAACGCATCTCATTTCTATGTTTCATGATAAGATATAATATTCATTGTGCAGTGTTATGTATATGCCGTCTATACTTCAAATGGATGTAAATACGACACTTCCTTGCTTGGAAATAGCGTTTGCAGATGTCTACGTATCGTGGCATTAGAGTTCTAATGCTTCTCAAAAGGCGATATCGCTACTCATTACTTTGTTTCATGATAATATATAATATTCACTGTGGAGTGTTATGTATACCTCGTATTCACTTCAATAGAATGTAAATGCGACACTTCCTTGCTAGGAAATAGCGTTTGCAGATGTCTACGTACCGAAGCAATAGATTTCTAAATCTTTCTAATTCGCGATATCGCATCTCATTTCTATGTTTCATGATAAGATATAATACTCATTGTGGAGTGTCATGTATAACTCGTATTCGTTTCAAAAGAATGTAAATGCGACACTTCCTTGCTAGGAAGTAGCGCTTGCAGATGTCTACGTATCGAAGCAATAGTGTTCTAATGCTTCTTAAATCGCGATATCGCATCTCATTTCTATGTTTCAAGACAATATATGATATTCATTGCGAAGTGTCATGTATATCTCGCATACACTTAAAATGAATGTAAATGCGACACTTCCTTGCTAGGAAATAGCGATTGCAGATGTCTACGTATCGAAGTAATAGACATCTAATGCTTCATAAATCGCGATATCGCTACTCATTACTATGTTTCATGATAATATATAATATTCATTGTGGAGTGTTATGTATACCTCTTATTCACTTCAAAAGAATGCAAATGCGAAACATCCTTGCTAGGATATAGCGTTTGCAGATGTCTACGTATCGAAGCAATAGAGTTCTAAATATTTCTAATTCGCGATATCGCATCTCAATTCTATGTTTCATGATAAGATATAATATTCAATGTGGAGTGTTATGTATACCTCGTATTCGTTTCAAAAGAATGTAAATGCGACACTTCCTTGCTAGGAAGTAGCGTTTGCAGATGTCTACGTATCGAAGCAATAGTGTTCTAATGCTTCTTAAATCGCGATATCGCATCTCATTTCTATGTTTCATGACAATATATAATATTCATTGCGAAGTGCCATGTATACCTCGCATACACTTAAAATGAATGTAAATGCGACACTTCCTTGCTAGGAAGTAGCGTTTGCAGATGTCTACGTATGGTAGCATTAGAGTTCTAAAGCTTCTCAAAACGCGATATCGCATCTCATTTCTATGTTTCATGATAAGATATAATATTCATTGTGGAGTGTCATGTATACCTCGCATTCGTTTCAAAAGAATGTAAATGCGACACTTCCTTGCTAGGAAGTAGCGCTTGCAGATGTCTACGTATCGAAGCAATAGTGTTCTAATGCTTCTTAAATCGCGATATCGCATCTCATTTCTATGTTTCAAGACAATATATAATATTCATTGCGAAGTGTCATGTATATCTCGCATACACTTAAAATGAATGTAAATGCGACACTTCCTTGATAGGAAATAGCGATTGCAGATGTCTACGTATCGAAGTAATAGACATCTAATGCTTCATAAATCGCGATATCGCTACTCATTACTATGTTTCATGATAATATATAATATTCATTGTGGAGTGTTATGTATACCTCTTATTCACTTCAAAAGAATGCAAATGCGAAACATCCTTGCTAGGATATAGCGTTTGCAGATGTCTACGTATCGAAGCAATAGAGTTCTAAATATTTCTAATTCGCGATATCGCATCTCAATTCTATGTTTCATGATAAGATATAATATTCAATGTGGAGTGTTATGTATACCTCGTATTCGTTTCAAAAGAATGTAAATGCGACACTTCCTAGCTAGGAAGTAGCGTTTGCAGATGTCTACGTATCGAAGCAATAGTGTTCTAATGCTTCTTAAATCGCGATATCGCATCTCATTTCTATGTTTCATGACAATATATAATATTCATTGCGAAGTGCCATGTATACCTCGCATACACTTAAAATGAATGTAAATGCGACACTTCCTTGCTAGGAAGTAGCGTTTGCAGATGTCTACGTATCGAAGCAATAGAGTTCTAAATCTTTCTAATTCGCGATATCGCATCTCATTTCTATGTTTCATGATAAGATATCATATTCATTGTGCAGTGTTATGAATACCTCGTATTCACTTCAAAAGAATATAAATGCCACACTTCCTTGCTAGGAAATAGCGTTTGCAGATGTCTACGTATCGAGGCAACAGTTGTCTAATGATTCTTAAATCGTCATATCGCATCTCATATCTACGTTTCTTGATAAGATATAATATTCATTGCGAAGTGTCATGTATGCCTCGTATTCCTTTCAAAAGAATGTTTGTGCGACACTTCCTTGCCAGGAAGTGGCGTTTGCAGATGTCTACGTATCGTGGTATTAGTGTTCCAATGCTTCTCAAAACGCGATATCGCTACTCATTACTATGTTTCATGATAATATATAATATTCATTGTGGAGTGTTATGTATACCTCGTATTCACTTCGAAAGAATGTAAACGCGACACTACCTTGCCAGCTAATAGCGTTTGCAGATGTCTACGTATCGTAGCATAAGTGTTCTAATGCTTCTTAAAACGCGATATCGCTACTCATTACTATGTTCCATGATAATATATAATACTCATTGCGAAGTGTCATGTTTACCTCGTACTCACTTCGAATGAATGTAAATGCGACTCTTCCTTGATAGGAAGTAGCGTTTGCAGATGTCTACGTATTGAAGCAATAGAGTTCTAATACTTCTTAAATCGCCATATTGCATCTCATTCCTATGTTTCATGATAAGATATAATATTTATTGTGGAGTGTTATGTATACCTCGTATTCACTTCAAATGTATGTAAATGCTACACTTCCTTGCCAGAAAATAGCGTTTGCAGATGTCTACGTATCGTAGCATTAGAGATCTAATGCTTCTCAAAACGCGATATCGCTATTTATTACTATGCTTCATGATAATATATAATATTCACTGTAGAGTGTTATGTATACCTCGTATTCATTTCAAAAGGATATAAATGCGACACTTCCTTGCTAGGAAATAGCGTTTGCAGATGTCTACGTATCGTAGAGTTAGTGCTCTAATGCTTCTCAAAACGCGACAGAGTTTCTCATTTCTATGTTACATGATAGTATATAATATTCATCGAGTATTGTCATGTATACCTTGCATGCACTTCAAATGAATGTAAATGCGACACTTCCTTGCTAGGAAATTGCGTTTGCTGATGTCTTCGTATCGAAGCAATAAAGTTCTAAAGCTTCTTATATCGCGATATCGCATCTCATTTCTATGTTTCATGATAAGATATAATATTCATTGTGCAGTGTTATGTACACCTCGCAAACGCTTCAAATGAATATAAATGCGACACTTCCTTAAAAGGAAATAGCGTTGGCAGATGTCTACGTATCGAAGGAATAGAATTCTAATCAGTGTTAAATCGCGATATCGCATCTCATTCCTATGTTTCATGATAAGATATAATATTCATTGTGCAGTGTTATGTATATCTCGCATAAACTTCAATTGAATGTAAATGCGACACTTCCTTGCTAGGAAATAGCGTTTGCAGATGTCTGCGTATCGTGGCATTAGAGTTCTAATGCTTCTCAAAACGCGGTATCGCTTCTCATTTCTATGTTTCGTGATAATATATAATATTCATAGTGAAGTGCCATGTATATCTCGCATACACTTCAATTGAATGTACACGCGACACTTCCTTGCTAGGAAGTAGCGATTGCAGATGTCTACGCATCGAAACAATGGAGTTCTAATGCTTCTTAAATCGCCATATCGCATCTCATTTCTATGTTTCATGATAAGATATAATATTCATTGTGCAGTGTTATGTATATCTCGTCTATACTTCAAATGAATGTATATGCGACACTTCCTTGCTAGGAAATAGCGTTTGCAGATGTCTACGTATCGAAGCAATGGAGTTCTAATGCTTCTTAAATCGCCATATTGCATCTCATTCCTATGTGTCATGATAAGATATAATATTTATTGTGGACTCTTATGTATACCTCGTATTCACTTCAAATGTATGTAAATGCGACACTTCCTTGCCAGGAAATAGCGTTTGCAGATGTCTACGTATCGTAGCATTAGAGTTCTAATGCTTCTCAAAACGCGATATCGCTACTCATTACTATGTTTCATGATAATATATGATATTCACTGTGGAGTGTTATGTATTCCTCGTATTCATTTCAAAGGAATGTAAATGCGACACTTCCTTGCTAGGAAATAGCGTTTGCAGATGTCTACGTATCGTAGCATTAGTGCTCTAATGCTTCTCATAACGCGACAGCGTTTCTCATTTCTATGTTTCATGATAGTATATAATATTCATCGAGTAGTGTCATGTATACCTTACATACACTTCAAATGAATGTAAATGCGACACTTCCTTGCTAGGAAATAGCGTTTGCTGATGTCTTCGTATCGAAGCAATAGGGTTCTAAAGCTTCCTTAATCGCGATATCGCATCTCATATCTACGTTTCATGATTCTATATAATATTCATTGCGAAGTGTCACGTATACCTCGCGTACACTTCAAACGAATGTAAATGCGACACTTCCTTGCTAGGAAATAGCGCTTGCAGATGTCTACGTATCGTAGCATTAGTGCTCTAATATTTCTCAAAACGCGACATCGTTTCTCCTTTCTATGTTTCATGATAGTATATAATTTTCATTGCGTAGTGTCATGTATACCTCGCATATACTTCAAATGAATGTAAATGCGACACTTCCTTGCTAGGAAATAGCGATTGCAGATGTCTACGTATCGAAGTAATAGACATCTAATGCTTCATAAATCGCGATATCGCTACTCATTACTATGTTTCATGATAATATATAATATTCATTGTGGAGTGTTATGTATACCTCTTATTCACTTCAAAAGAATGCAAATGCGAAACATCCTTGCTAGGATATAGCGTTTGCAGATGTCTACGTATCGAAGCAATAGAGTTCTAAATATTTCTAATTCGCGATATCGCATCTCAATTCTATGTTTCATGATAAGATATAATATTCAATGTGGAGTGTTATGTATACCTCGTATTCGTTTCAAAAGAATGTAAATGCGACACTTCCTTGCTAGGAAGTAGCGTTTGCAGATGTCTACGTATCGAAGCAATAGTGTTCTAATGCTTCTTAAATCGCGATATCGCATCTCATTTCTATGTTTCATGACAATATATAATATTCACTGCGAAGTGTCATGTATACCTCGCATACACTTAAAATGAATGTAAATGCGACACTTCCTTGCTAGGAAATAGCGTTTGCAGATGTCTACGTATCGAAGCAATAGATTTCTAAAGCTTGCTAATTCGCGATATTGCATCTCATATCTATGTTTCATGATAATATATAATATTCATTGCGAAGTGTCATGTACACCTCGTACTCCTTTCAAAAGAATGTACATGCGACGCTTCCTTGCTAGGAAGTAGCGTTTGCAGATGTCTACGTATCGAAGCAATAGGGTTCTAATGCTTCTTAAATAGCCATAACGCATCTCATTTCTATGTTTCATGATAAGATATAATATTCATTGTGCAGTGTCATGTATATGCCGTCTATACTTCAAATGGATGTAAATACGACACTTCCTTGCTCGGAAATAGCGTTTGCAGATGTCTACGTATCGAAGCAATAGAGTTCTAAATCTTTCTAATTCGCGATATCGCATCTCATTTCTATGTTTCATGATCAGATATCATATTCATTGTGCAGTGTTATGAATACCTCGTATTCACTTCAAAAGCATATAAATGCCACACTTCATTGCTAGGAAATAGCGTTTGCAGATGTCTACGTATCGAGGCAACAGTTGTCTAATGATTCTTAAATCGTCATATCGCATCTCATTTCTATGTTTCATGATAAGATATAATATTCATTGCGATGTGTCATGTATACCTCGCATACACTTAAAATGAATGTAAATGCGACACTTCCTTGCTAGGAAATAGCGTTTGCAGATGTCTACGTATCGAAGCAATAGATTTCTAAAGCTTGCTAATTCGCGATATTGCATCTCATATCTATGTTTCATGATAATATATAATATTCACAGTGCAGTGTTATGTATACCTCGTATTCACTTCAAAAGATTGTAAATGCGACACTTCCTTGCTAGGAAATATCGTTTGCAGATGTCTACGTATCGAAGCAATAGGGATCTAATGCTTCTTAAATTGCCATATCGCTTCTCATTTCTATGTTTCATGATTATATATAATATTCACTGCGAAGTGTCATGTATACCTCGCATACTCTTCAAATGCATGTAAATGCGGCACTTCCTTGCTAGGAAATAGCGTTGGTAGATGTCTACGTATCGAAGCAATAGTTTTCTAATGCTTCTTAAATCGTCATATCGCATCTCATATCTACGTTTCATGATAAGATATAATATTCATTCCGAAGTGTCATGTATACCTCGTATTCACTTCAAAGGAATGTAAATGCGACACTTCCATGCTAGGATATAGCGTTGGCGGATGTCTACGTATCGTACCAATAAATTTCTAATGCTTCTTAAAACGCGATATCGCATTTCATTTCTATGTTTCATGATAAGATATAATATTCATTGCGAAATGTCACTTACACCTCGCATACACTTCAAAAGAATGTAAACGCGACACATCCTTCCTAGGAAATAGCGCTTGCAGATGTCTACGTATCATAGCAATAGATTTCTAATGCTTCTTAAAACGCGATATCGCATCTCATTTCTATGTTTCATGATAAGATATAATATTCATTGCGAAATGTCACTTGTACCTCGCATATACTTCAAAAGAATATAAATGCGACACTTCTTTCCTAGGAAATAGCGTTTGCAGATGTCTATGTATCGAAGCAATGGAGTTCTAACGCTTCTTCTAACACGATATCGCATCTCTTTTCTATGTTTCATGATAAGATATAGTGTTCATTGCGAAATTTCATGTATACCTCGTAATCACTTCGAAAGAATGTAAACGCGACACTTCCTTGCTAGAAAATGTCGTTTGCAGATGTCTACGTATCGTAGCAATAGTATTCTAAAGCTTCTTAAATCGCGATATCCCTCCTAATTTTTATGTTTCATGACAAGATATAATATTCATTGCCAAGTGTCATGTATACCTCGTATTCACTTAAAAAGAATTAAATGCGACACTTCCTTGCTTGGAAATAGCGTTTGCAGATGTCTACGTATCGAAGCAATAGGGTTCTAATGCTTCTTAAAACGCCATATCGCATCTCGTTTCTATGTCTCGTGATAAGATATAATATTCACTGTGGAGTGTCATGTATACCTCGTATTCACATCAAAAGAATGTAAATGTGACACTTCCTTGCTAGGAAATTGCGTTCGCAGATGTCTACGTATCATAACAATAGTGTTCGAATGCTTCTTAAAACGCGATATCGGTCCTCATTTCTATGTTTCATGGTAAGATATAATATTCATTGTTGAGTGTTATGTATACCTCGTATTCACTTCAAAAGAATGTAAATCCGATACTTACTTGCTAGGAAGTAGCGTTTGCAAACGTCTACGTATCGAAGCAATAGATTTCTAATGCTTCTTAAATCGTCATATCGCATCTCATTTCTATGTTTCATGATAAGATATAGTATTCATTGCGAAGTGTCATGTATACCTCGTATTCACTTCAAAGGAATGTAAATGCGACATCCCGTGCTGGGATATAGCGTGTGCGGGAGTCTACGTATCGTAGCAATGGAATTCTAATGCTTCTTATAACGGGATATCGCAACACTTTTCTATGTGTCATGATAAGGTATAGTATTCATTGTGGATTGTTATGTATACCTCGTATTCACTTCGAAAGAATGTAAATGCGAAACTTCCTTCCTAGGAAATAGCGTTTGCAGATGTCTACGTATCGAAGCAATAGAGTTGTAATGCTTCTTCTAACGGGATATCGCATCTCTTTTCTATGTTTCATGATAAGATATGATATTCATTGCGAAGTGTCATGTATACCTCGTATTCACTTCAAAAGAATGTGAATGCGACACTTCCTTCCTAGGATATAGCGTTTGCAGATATCTACGTATCGTAGCAATAGACATCTAATGCTTCTCAATATGCGACATGGCTACTCATTACTATGTTTCATGATAATATATAATATTCATTGTGGAGTGTTATGTATACCTCGTATTCACTTCAAAAGAATGTAAATGCGACACTTCCTTGCTAGGAAATAGCAATTGCAGATGTCTACGTATAGAAGCAATAGATTTCCAATGCTTGCTAATCCGCGATATCGCATCTCATATCTATGTTTCATTATAATATATAATATTCATTGCGAAGTGTCATGTACACCTCGCAAATACTTCAAATGAATGTAAATGCGACACTTCCTTGCTAGGAAATAGCGTTGGCAGATGTCAACGTATCGTAGCATTAGTGCTCTAATGCTACTCAAAACGCGACATCGCTTCTCATTTCTATGTTTCCTGATAGTATATAATATTCATTGCCTAGTGTCATGTACACCTCGCATACACTTCAAATGAATGTAAATGCGACACTTCCTTCCTAGGAAGTATCGTCTGCAGATGTATACGTATCGAAGCAATAGTGTTCCAATGCATCTTAAATCGTCATATCGCACCTCATTTCTATGTTTCATGATAAGATATAATATTCATTGCGAAGTGTCATGTGTACCTCGTATTCCTTTCAAAACAATGTAAATGCGACACTTCCGCGCCAGGAAATAGCGTTGGCAGATGTCTACGTATCGAAGCACTAGAGTTCTAATTCTTCTCAAAACGCGATATCGTTTCTCATTTCTATGTTTCATGGTAATATATAATATTCATTGCTTAGTGTCATGTATACCTCGCATACACTTCAAATGAATTAAATGCGACACTTCCTTCCTGTGAAATAGTGTTTGCAGATGTCTACGTATCGAAGCAATAGAGTTCTGAAGCTTCTTAAATCGTCATATCGCATCTCATTCCTATGTTTCATGATAAGATATAATATTCATTGTGGAGTGTTATGTATACCTCGTATTCACTTCGAAAGAATGTAAACGCGACACTACCTTGCCAGCTAATAGCGTTTGCAGATGTCTACGTATCGTAGCATAAGTGTTCTAATGCTTCTTAAAACGCGATATCGCTACTCATTACTATGTTCCATGATAATATATAATACTCATTGCGAAGTGTCATGTTTACCTCGTACTCACTTCGAATGAATGTAAATGCGACTCTTCCTTGATAGGAAGTAGCGTTTGCAGATGTCTACGTATCGAAGCAATAGAGTTCTAATACTTCTTAAATCGCCATATTGCATCTCATTCCTATGTTTCATGATAAGATATAATATTTATTGTGGAGTGTTATGTATACCTCGTATTCACTTCAAATGTATGTAAATGCTACACTTCCTTGCCAGAAAATAGCGTTTGCAGATGTCTACGTATCGTAGCATTAGAGATCTAATGCTTCTCAAAACGCGATATCGCTATTTATTACTATGCTTCATGATAATATATAATATTCACTGTAGAGTGTTATGTATACCTCGTATTCATTTCAAAAGGATATAAATGCGACACTTCCTTGCTAGGAAATAGCGTTTGCAGATGTCTACGTATCGTAGAGTTAGTGCTCTAATGCTTCTCAAAACGCGACAGAGTTTCTCATTTCTATGTTACATGATAGTATATAATATTCATCGAGTATTGTCATGTATACCTTGCATGCACTTCAAATGAATGTAAATGCGACACTTCCTTGCTAGGAAATTGCGTTTGCTGATGTCTTCGTATCGAAGCAGTAAAGTTCTAAAGCTTCTTATATCGCGATATCGCATCTCATTTCTATGTTTCATGATAAGATATAATATTCATTGTGCAGTGTTATGTACACCTCGCAAACGCTTCAAATGAATATAAATGCGACACTTCCTTAAAAGGAAATAGCGTTGGCAGATGTCTACGTATCGAAGGAATAGAATTCTAATCAGTGTTAAATCGCGATATCGCATCTCATTCCTATGTTTCATGATAAGATATAATATTCATTGTGCAGTGTTATGTATATCTCGCATAAACTTCAATTGAATGTAAATGCGACACTTCCTTGCTAGGAAATAGCGTTTGCAGATGTCTGCGTATCGTGGCATTAGAGTTCTAATGCTTCTCAAAACGCGGTATCGCTTCTCATTTCTATGTTTCGTGATAATATATAATATTCATTGTGAAGTGCCATGTATATCTCGCATACACTTCAATTGAATGTACACGCGACACTTCCTTGCTAGGAAGTAGCGATTGCAGATGTCTACGTATCGAAACAATGGAGTTCTAATGCTTCTTAAATCGCCATATCGCATCTCATTTCTATGTTTCATGATAAGATATAATATTCATTGTGCAGTGTTATGTATATCTCGTCTATACTTCAAATGAATGTATATGCGACACTTCCTTGCTAGGAAATAGCGTTTGCAGATGTCTACGTATCGAAGCAATGGAGTTCTAATGCTTCTTAAATCGCCATATTGCATCTCATTCCTATGTGTCATGATAAGATATAATATTTATTGTGGACTCTTATGTATACCTCGTATTCACTTCAAATGTATGTAAATGCGACACTTCCTTGCCAGGAAATAGCGTTTGCAGATGTCTACGTATCGTAGCATTAGAGTTCTAATGCTTCTCAAAACGCGATATCGCTACTCATTACTATGTTTCATGATAATATATGATATTCACTGTGGAGTGTTATGTATACCTCGTATTCATTTCAAAGGAATGTAAATGCGACACTTCCTTGCTAGGAAATAGCGTTTGCAGATGTCTACATATCGTAGCATTAGTGCTCTAATGCTTCTCATAACGCGACAGCGTTTCTCATTTCTATGTTTCATGATAGTATATAATATTCATCGAGTAGTGTCATGTATACCTTACATACACTTCAAATGAATGTAAATGCGACACTTCCTTGCTAGGAAATAGCGTTTGCTGATGTCTTCGTATCGAAGCAATAGGGTTCTAAAGCTTCCTTAATCGCGATATCGCATCTCATATCTACGTTTCATGATTCTATATAATATTCATTGCGAAGTGTCACGTATACCTCGCGTACACTTCAAACGAATGTAAATGCGACACTTCCTTGCTAGGAAATAGCGCTTGCAGATGTCTACGTATCGTAGCATTAGTGCTCTAATATTTCTCAAAACGCGACATCGTTTCTCCTTTCTGTGTTTCATGATAGTATATAATATTCATTGCGTAGTGTCATGTATACCTCGCATATACTTCAAATGAATGTAAATGCGACAATTCCTTGCTTGGAAATAGCGCTTGCAGATGTCTAGGTATCGAAGCAATAGAGTTCTAATGCTTCTTAAATCGCCATATTGCATCTCATTGCTATGTTTCATTATAAGATATAATATTCATTGTTGAGTGTTATGTATAAATCGTATTCACTTCAAAAGTATGTAAATGCGACACTTCCTTGCCAGGAAATAGCGTTTGCAGATGTCTACGTATCGTAGCATTAGAGTTCTAATGCTTCTCAAAACGCGATATCGCTACACATTACTATATTTCATGATAATATATAATATTCACTGTGGAGTGTTATGTATACCTCGTATTCATTTCAAAAGAATGCGACACTTCCTTGCTAGGAAATAGCGTTTGCAGATGTCTACGTATCGTAGCATTAGTGCTCTAATGCTTCTTAAATCGCGATATCGCATCTCATTTCTATGTTTCATGACAATATATAATATTCACTGCGAAGTGTCATGTATACCTCGCATACACTTAAAATGAATGTAAATGCGACACTTCCTTGCTAGGAAATAGCGTTTGCAGATGTCTACGTATCGAAGCAATAGATTTCTAAAGCTTGCTAATTCGCGATATTGCATCTCATATCTATGTTTCATGATAAGATATAATATTCATCACGAAATGTCACTTACTCCTCGTATACACATCAAACGAATGTAATTGCGACACTTCCTTGCTAGGAAATAGTGTTTGCAGATTTCTACGTATCGAAGCAATGGAGTTCTAATGCTTCTTCTAACGGGATATCGCATCTCTTTTCTGTGTTTCGTGATAAGGTATAATATTCATTTCGAAGTGTCATGTATACCTCGTATTCATTTCAAAAGAAAGTAAATCCGACACTTCCTTCCTAGGAAATAGCGATTGCAGATGTCTACGTATCGTAGCAGTAGTGTTCAAATGCTTCTTAAAACGCGATATCGTATCTGGTTTCTATGTTTCATAATATGGTATAATATTCATTGGGAAGTGTCATGTACACCTCGTATTCACTTCGAAAGAATGTAAATGCGACACTTCCTTGCTAGGAAATAGCGTTAGCAGATGTCTCCGTATCGAAGCAATGGAGTTCTAATGCTTCTTATAACGGGATATCGCATCACGCTTCTATGTTTCGTGATAAGATATAATGTTCATTGCGAAGTGTCATGTATACCTCGTATTCACTTCAAAAGAATGTAAATGAGACACTTCCTTGCTAGGAAATAGCGTTTGCAGATGACTTCGCAACGAGGCAATAGGGTCCTAATTCTTCTTAAAACGCGATATCGCATCTCATTCCTATTTTTCATGATAACATATAACACACATTGCGAAGCCTTATGTGTACCTCGACTACACTTCAAATGAATGTAAATGCCACACTTTCTTGCAAGGATATGCGCTTCCATATGTCTACGAAGCGATAGAATTCTAATGCTTCTTTAAACGCGATATCACATCGCAGTTTGTTGTATCACGATAAGATACATTATTCATCGCGAAATGCTATGTATACCTCGTCTACACTTCAAAAGAATATAAATGCCACACTTCCTCGCTAGAAAATGCATTTCGAAGTGACTACGTATCGAAGCAATAGAGTTCTAATGCTTCTTAACACGCGATATCGCATCTCAATTCTATGTTTCATAATATGGTATAATATTCATTGCGAAGTGTCATGTATACCTCGCAATCACTTCGAAAGAATGTAAATGCGACACTTCCTTGCTAGGAAAGAGCGTTTGCAGAAGTCTACGTACCGTAGCAATAGGCTTGTAATGCTTCTCAAAACGCGATATCGCACCACATTCCTATGTTTCATGATAAGATATAATATTCATTGCGAAGAGTTATGTATGCCTCGTCGACACTTCAAAAGAATGTAAATGCGACACTTCCTTGCTAAGAAATAGCGTTCCCAGATGTCTACGTATCGAAGCAATGGAGTTCTAATGCTTTTTAAATCGTCATATTGCATCTTATTTCAATGTTTCATGATAAGATATAATATTCATTGCGAAGTGTCATATATACCTCGTATTCCTTTCAAAAGAATGTAAACGCGACACATCCTTGCTGGGAAGTAGCGCTTGCAGATGTCTACGTATCGAAGCAACAGAGTCCTAATGCTTCTTAAATCGTCATATCGCATCTAATTTCTACGTTTCATGGTAAGATATAATATTCAATGGGAAGTGTTATGCACAACTCGCATACACTTCATATGTATATAAATGCAATACTTCCTTGCTAGGAAATAGCGTTTCCAGATGTCTACGTATCGAAGCAATACAGTTCTAGTGCTTCTTAAAACGAGATGTCGCATCTCATTTCTATGTTTCATGATAAGATATATTATTCATCGTGCAGTGTTATGTATACCTCGCATATACTTCAAATGAATGTAAATGCGACACTTCCTTGCTAGGAAATAGCGTTTGCAGATATCTACGTATAGAAGTATTGTAGTTCAAATGCTTCTTAAAAGGAGATATCGCATCTCATTTCTAAGTTTCATGATAAGATATAATATTCATTGCGAAGTATCATGTATACATCGTATTCACTACAAAAGAATGTTAATGCGACACTTCCTTGCTAGGAAGTAGCGTTTGTAGATGTCTACGTATCGAAACATTGGAATTCAAAGCTTCTTAGTTCGTCATATCGCATCTTATTTCTATGTTTCATGACAAGATACAATATTCAATGCCTAGTGTCATGTATAATTCGTATTCCTATCAAAAGAATGTAAAAGCGACACTTCCTTGCTATCATATAGCGTTTGCAATTGTCTACGTATCGCAGCAATAGTGTTCTAATGCATCTTAAAACGAGATGTCGCATCTCATTCCTATGTCTCATGATAAGATATAATATTCATTGCGGAGTGCCATGTATACCTCATATTCAATTCAAAAGAATGTAAATGCGACACATCCTTGCTAGAAAATAGCGTTTGCAAATGTCTCCGTATCGAAGCAATAGGGTTCTAATGCTTCTTAAAACGCCATATCGCATCTCGTTTCTATGTCTCGTGATAAGATATAATATTCACTGTGGAGTGTCATGTATACCTCGTATTCACATCAAAAGAATGTAAATGTGACACTTCCTTGCTAGGAAATTGCGTTCGCAGATGTCTACGTATCATAACAATAGTGTTCTAATGCTTCTTAAAACGCGATATCGGTCCTCATTTCTATGTTTCATGGTAAGATATAATATTCATTGTTGAGTGTTATGTATACCTCGTATTAACTTCAAAAGAATGTAAATCCGATACTTACTTGCTAGGAAGTAGCGTTTGCAAAAGTCTACGTATCGAAGCAATAGAGTTCTAATGCCTCTTAAAACGCTATATCGCATTTCATTTTTATGTTTCGTGATAAGATATATTATACATTGCGTAGTGTCATGTATACCTCGTATTCACCTGAAAAGAATGTAAATGCGACACATCCTTGCTAGGAAATAGAGCTTGCAGATGTCTACGTATCGAAGCAATAGAGTTCCAAAGCTTGCTAATTCGCGATATCGCTCCTCATTACTATGTCTCATGATAATATATAATATTCATTGCGAAGTGTCATGTATACCTCGCATACACTTCACATGAATGTGAATGCGACAGTTCCTTGCTAGGAAATAGTGTTTGCAGATGTCTACGTATCGAAGCAATAGTGTTCTAATGCTTCTTAAATCCCGATATCGCATCTCATATCTATGTTTGATGATAATATATAATATTCATTGCGAAGTGTCATGTATACCTCGCATACACTTCAAATGAATGTGAATGCGATAATTCCTTGTTAGGAAATAGTGTTTGCAGATTTCTAGTATCGAAGCAATGGAGTTCTAAAGCTTCTTAAATCGCAATATCGCATCTCATTTCTATGTTTCATGATAAGATATAATATTCATTGTGCAGTGTTATGAATACCTCGTATTCACTTCATAAGAATGTAAATGCGACACTTCCTTGCTAGGAAATAGCGTTTGCAGATGTCTACGTATCGAAGCAATAGTGTCCTAATGCTTCTTAAATCGCGATATCGCATCTCATTTCTATGTTTTATGATAAGATATAATATTCATTGTGCAGTGTTATGTATACCTCGTATTCACTTCAAAAGAATGTAAACGCGACACTTCGTTGCCAGGAAATAGCATTTGCAGATGTCTACGTATCGTACCATTTGTATTCTAATGCTTCTCAAAACGCGATATCGCTACTCATTAACATGTTTCGTTATAATATATAATATTCGTTGTGGAGTGTTATGTATACCTCGTATTCACTTCAAAGGAATGTAAATGCGACACTTTCTTGCTAGGAAATAGCGTTTGCAGATGTCTACGTATCGAAGCAATAGAGTTCGAATGCTTCTTATAACGGGATATCGCATCTCCTTTCTATGTATCATGATAAGATATAATATTCATTTTGGATTGTAATGTATACCTCGTAATCACTTCAAAATAATGTAAATGCGACACTTCCTTGCTATTAAATAGCGTTTGCAGATGTCTACGTATCGAAGCAATAGAGTTCTACTGCTTCTTATAACGGGATATCGCATCTCCTTTCTATGTATCATGACAAGATATAATATTCATTTTGGATTGTAATGTATACCTCGTAATCACTTCAAAAGAATGTAAATGCGGCACTTCCTTGCTAGGAAATATCGTCTGCAGATGCCTACGTATCGTAGCAATAGAGTTCTAATGCTTCTCAAAACGCGATATCGCATCCCGTTTCTATGTTCCATGATAAGCTATAATTTTCATTGCGAAGTGTCATGCATACCTCTTATTCACTTCTAAAGAATGTAAATGAGCCACTTCCTTGCTAGAAAATAGCGTTTGCAGATGTCTACGCATCGTAGCAATAGTGTTCGAATGCTCTTTAAATCGCGATATCCCTCCTAATTTTTATGCTTCATGATAAGATGTAATATTCATTGCGAAGTTTCATGTATACCTCGTATTCACTTCAAAACAATGTAAATGCGACACTTCCTTGCCAGGAAGTAGCGTTTGCAGATGTCTACATATCGTAGCATGAGTGTTCTAATGCTTCTCAAAACGCGATATCGCTACTCATTACTATGTTTCATGATAATATATAATATTCATTGCGAAGTGTCATGTGTACCTCGCATAAACTTCAAATGAATGTGAGTGCGACATTTCCTTGCTAGGAAATAGTGTTTGCAGATGTCTACGTATGGAGGCAATAGTGTTCTAATGCTTCTTCAATCGCTATATTGCATCTCATTCCTATGTTTCATGATGAGATATAATAATCACTGTGCAGTGTTATGTATACCTCGTATTCACTTCAAAAGAATGTAAACGCGACACTTCCTTGCTTGGAAATAGCGTTTGCAGATGTCTACGTATCGAAGTAATAGATTTCTAAAACTTGCTAATTCGCGATATCGCATCTCATATCTATGTTTCACGATAATTTATAATATTCATTGCGATGTGTCATGTATACCTCGCATACACTTCAAACGAATGCGAATGCGACAGCTCCTTGCTAGGAAGTAGAGTTTGCAGATGTCTACGTATAGTAGCATTAGAGTTCTAATGCTTCTCAAAAAGCGATATCGCATCTCATTTCTGTGTTTCATGATGAGATACAATATTCATTGTGCAGTATTATGTGTACCTCGTATTCACATCAAAAGAATGTAAATGCGACACTTCCCTGCTAGGAAATAGCGTTTGCAGATGACTACGTACCGTAGCAATAGATTTCTAATGCTCCTCAAAACGCGATATCACATCTGATTTCTATGTTTCATGATAAGATATAATATTCAATGCGAACTTTTATGTATTCCACGTCCACACATCAAATGAATGTAAATGCGACACTTCCTTGCTAGGAAATAGCGTTTGCAGATGTCTACGTATCGTAGCAATAGCGTTTTAATGCTCCACAAAACGCGATATCGCATCCCGTTTCTATGTTCCATGATAAGATATAATTTACATTGTGAAGTGTCATGCATACCTCGCATCCACTTCAAATGTATGTAAATGCGACACTTGCTTTCTAGGAATTAGTGTTTGCAGATGTCTACGTATCGCAGCAATAGTGTTCTAATGCATCTTAAAACGAGATGTCGCATCTCATTCCTATGTCTCATGATAAGATATAATATTCATTGCGGAGTGCCATGTATACCTCATATTCACTTCAAAAGAATGTAAATGCGACACATCCTTGCTAGAAAATAGCGTTTGCAAATGTCTCCGTATCGAAGCAATAGGGTTCTAATGCTTCTTAAAACGCCATATCGCATCTCGTTTCTATGTCTCGTGATAAGATATAATATTCACTGTGGAGTGTCATGTATACCTCGTATTCACATCAAAAGAATGTAAATGTGACACTTCCTTGCTAGGAAATTGCGTTCGCAGATGTCTACGTATCATAACAATAGTGTTCTAATGCTTCTTAAAACGCGATATCGGTCCTCATTTCTATGTTTCATGGTAAGATATAATATTCATTGTTGAGTGTTATGTATACCTCGTATTAACTTCAAAAGAATGTAAATCCGATACTTACTTGCTAGGAAGTAGCGTTTGCAGAAGTCTACGTATCGAAGCAATAGAGTTCTAATGCCTCTTAAAACGCTATATCGCATTTCATTTTTATGTTTCGTGATAAGATATATTATACATTGCGTAGTGTCATGTATACCTCGTATTCACTTCTAAAGAATGTTAATGCGACACTTCCTTGCTAGGAAGTAGCGTTTGTAGATGTCTACGTATCGAAGCAATGGAATTCAAAGCTTCTTAAATCGTCATATCGCATCTCATTGATATGTTTCATGACAAGATATGATATTCAATGCCTAGTGTCACGTATAAGTCGTATTCCTTTCAAAAGAATGTAAAAGTGACACTTGCTTGCTATTATATAGCGTTTGCAATTGTCTACGTATCGTAGCAATTGTGATCTAATGCTTCTTAAAACGCAATATCGCATCTCATTTCTATGTTTCGTGATAAGATATAATATTCATTGTGGAGTGTTATGTCTACACATCAAAAGAATGTAAATGCGACACTTCCATACTAGGAAAGAGCGTTTGCAAATGTCTCCGTATCGAAGCAATAGGGTTCTAATGCTTCTTAAAACGCCATATCGCATCTCGTTTCTATGTCTCGTGATAAGATATAATATTCACTGTGGAGTGTCATGTATACCTCGTATTCACATCAAAAGAATGTAAATGTGACACTTCCTTGCTAGGAAATTGCGTTCGCAGATGTCTACGTATCATAACAATGGTGTTCTAATGCTTCTTAAAACGCGATATCGGTCCTCATTTCTATGTTTCATGGTAAGATATAATATTCATTGTTGAGTGTTATGTATACCTCGTATTCACTTCAAAAGAATGTAAATCCGATACTTACTTGCTAGGAAGTAGCGTTTGCAAACGTCTACGTATCGAAGCAATGGATTTCTAATGCTTCTTAAATCGTCATATCGCATCTCATTTCTATGTTTCATGATAAGATATAGTATTCATTGCGAAGTGTCATGTATACCTCGTATTCACTTCAAAGGAATGTAAATGCGACATCCCGTGCTGGGATATAGCGTGTGCGGGAGTCTACGTATCGTAGCAATGGAATTCTAATGCTTCTTATAACGGGATATCGCAACACTTTTCTATGTGTCATGATAAGGTATAGTATTCATTGTTGATTGTTATGTATACCTCGTATTCACTTCGAAAGAATGTAAATACGAAACTTCCTTCCTAGGAAATAGCGTTTGCAGATGTCTACGTATCGAAGCAATAGGGTTCTAATGCTTCTTCTAACGGGATATCGCATCTCTTTTCTATGTTTCATGATAAGATATGATATTCATTGCGGAGTGTCATGTATACGTCGTATTCACATCAAAAGAATGCAAATGCGACACTTCCTTGCTAGGAAATAGTGTTTCCAGATATCAACGTACCGTAGCTATAGAGTTCTAAATCTTCTTAAAGCAACATATAGCATTTCATTTCTATGTTTCATAATAAGATATAGTATTCATTGCGAAGTGTCATGTATACCTCGTAATCACTTCAAAAGAATGTAAACGCGACACTTCCTTGCTAGGAAATGTCATTTGCAGATGTCTACGTATCGTAGCAATAGAATTCTAATGCTTCTTAAATCGCGATATCGTTCCTAATTTCTATGTTTCATGATAAGATATAATATTCATTGCCTAGTGTCATGTACACCTCGCATACACTTCAAATGAATGTAAATGCGACACTTCCTTCCTAGGAAGTATCGTCTGCAGATGTATATGTATCGAAGCAATAGTGTTCCAATGCATCTTAAATCGTCATATCGCACCTCATTTCTATGTTTCATGATAAGATATGATATTCATTGCGAAGTGTCATGTGTACCTCGTATTCCTTTCAAAAGAATGTAAATGCGACACTTCCGCGCCAGGAAATAGCGTTGGCAGATGTCTACGTATCGAAGCACTAGAGTTCTAATTCTTCTCAAAACGCGATATCGTTTCTCATTTCTATGTTTCATGGTAATATATAATATTCATTGCTTAGTGTCATGTATACCTCGCATACACTTCAAATGAATTAAATGCGACACTTCCTTCCTGTGAAATAGTGTTTGCAGATGTCTACGTATCGAAGCAATAGAGTTCTGAAGCTTCTTAAATCGTCATATCGCATCTCATTCCTATGTTTCATGATAAGATATAATATTCATTGTGGAGTGTTATGTATACCTCGTATTCACTTCGAAAGAATGTAAACGCGACACTACCTTGCCAGCTAATAGCGTTTGCAGATGTCTACGTATCGTAGCATAAGTGTTCTAATGCTTCTTAAAACGCGATATCGCTACTCATTACTATGTTCCATGATAATATATAATACTCATTGCGAAGTGTCATGTTTACCTCGTACTCACTTCGAATGAATGTAAATGCGACTCTTCCTTGATAGGAAGTAGCGTTTGCAGATGTCTACGTATCGAAGCAATAGAGTTCTAATGCTTCTTAAATCGCCATATTGCATCTCATTCCTATGTTTCATGATAAGATATAATATTCATTGTGTAGTGTTATGTATACCTCGTATTTACTTCAAAAGAATGTAAAGGCGACACTTCCTTGCCAGGTAATAGAGTTTGCAGTTGTCTACGTATCGTAGCATTACAGCTCTAATGCTTCTCAAAACGCGATATCGCTACTCATTACTATGTTTCATGATAATATGTAACATTCATTGTGGAGTGTTATGTATACCTCGTATTCACTTCAAAAGAATGTTAATGCGACACTTCCTTGCTAGGAAATGGCGTTTGCAGATGTCTACGTATCGAAGCAATAGTGTTCTAATGCTTCTTAAATCGCCATATCGCTTCTCATTTCTATGTTTCCTGATAAGATAGAATATTCATTGCGAAGTGTCTTGTATACCTCGTATTCCTTTCAAAAGAATGTAAATGCGACACTTCGCTGCTAGGATGTAGCGTTTGCAGATGTCGACGTATCGAAGCAATAGTGTTCTAATGCTTCTTAAGTCGCCTTGTCGCATCTCGTTTCTGTGTTTCATGATGAGATATAATATTCATTGTGCAGTGTTATGTATATCTCGTCTATACTTCAAATGAATGTAAATGAGACACATCCTTGCTAGGAAATAGAGCTTGCAGATGTCTACGTATCGAAGCAATAGAGTTCCAAAGCTTGCTAATTCGCGATATCGCTCCTCATTACTATGTCTCATGATAATATATAATATTCATTGCGAAGTGTCATGTATACCTCGCATACACTTCACATGAATGTGAATGCGACAGTTCCTTGCTAGGAAATAGTGTTTGCAGATGTCTACGTATCGAAGCAATAGTGTTCTAATGCTTCTTAAATCCCGATATCGCATCTCATATCTATGTTTGATGATAATATATAATATTCATTGCGAAGTGTCATGTATACCTCGCATACACTTCAAATGAATGTGAATGCGATAATTCCTTGTTAGGAAATAGTGTTTGCAGATTTCTAGTATCGAAGCAATGGAGTTCTAAAGCTTCTTAAATCGCAATATCGCATCTCATTTCTATGTTTCATGATAAGATATAATATTCATTGTGCAGTGTTATGAATACCTCGTATTCACTTCATAAGAATGTAAATGCGACACTTCCTTGCTAGGAAATAGCGTTTGCAGATGTCTACGTATCGAAGCAATAGTGTCCTAATGCTTCTTAAATCGCGATATCGCATCTCATTTCTATGTTTTATGATAAGATATAATATTCATTGTGCAGTGTTATGTATACCTCGTATTCACTTCAAAAGAATGTAAACGCGACACTTCGTTGCCAGGAAATAGCATTTGCAGATGTCTACGTATCGTACCATTTGTATTCTAATGCTTCTCAAAACGCGATATCGCTACTCATTAACATGTTTCGTTATAATATATAATATTCGTTGTGGAGTGTTATGTATACCTCGTATTCACTTCAAAGGAATGTAAATGCGACACTTTCTTGCTAGGAAATAGCGTTTGCAGATGTCTACGTATCGAAGCAATAGAGTTCGAATGCTTCTTATAACGGGATATCGCATCTCCTTTCTATGTATCATGATAAGATATAATATTCATTTTGGATTGTAATGTATACCTCGTAATCACTTCAAAATAATGTAAATGCGACACTTCCTTGCTATTAAATAGCGTTTGCAGATGTCTACGTATCGAAGCAATAGAGTTCTACTGCTTCTTATAACGGGATATCGCATCTCCTTTCTATGTATCATGACAAGATATAATATTCATTTTGGATTGTAATGTATACCTCGTAATCACTTCAAAAGAATGTAAATGCGACACTTCCTTGCTAGGAAATATCGTCTGCAGATGCCTACGTATCGTAGCAATAGAGTTCTAATGCTCCACAAAACGCGATATCGCATCCCGTTTCTATGTTCCATGATAAGATATAATTTACATTGTGAAGTGTCATGCATACCTCGCATCCACTTCAAAGGTATGTAAATGCGACACTTGCTTTCTAGGAATTAGTGTTTGCAGATGTCTACGTATCGTAGCAATAGGCTTCTAATGCATCTTAAAGCTCGATATCGCACCTGATTCTTCTGTTTCGTGATAAGATATAATATTCAGTGCGAAGTGTCATGTTCTCCTCGTATTTACTTCAAAAGAATGTAAATGCGACACTTCCTTCCTAGGAAATAGCGTTTGCAGATGTCTACGTACCGTAGCAATAGCGTTCTAATGCTTCTCATAGCGCGATATCGCATCCCATTTCTATGTTCCATGATAAGCCATAATTTTCATTGTGAAGTGTCATGCATACCTCGTATTCAATTCTGAAGAATGTAAATGCGAAACTTCCTTGCTAGGAAATAGCGTTTACAGATGTCTACGTATAGTAGGAATAGCGTTCTAATGCTTCTCAAACCGCGATATCGCATCCCATTTCTATGTTCCATGATAAGCTATAATTTTCATTGCGAAGTGTCATGCATATCTCGTATTCACTTCTGAAGAATGTAAATGCGACACTTCCTTCCTAGGAAATAGCGTTGGCAGATGTCTACGTATCGAAGCAATAGCGTTCTAAAGCTTCTCAAAACGCGATATCGCATCCCGTTTCTATGTTCCATGATAAGCTATAATTTTCATTGCGAAGTGTCATGCACACCTCTTATTCACTTCTAAAGAATGTAAATGAGCCACTTCCTTGCTAGAAAATAGCGTTTGCAGATGTCTACGTATCGTAGCAATAGCGTTCTAATGCTCTTTAAATCGCGATATCCCTCCTAATTTTTATGCTTCATGATAAGATGTAATATTCATTGCGTAGTGTCATGTATACCTCGTATTCACTTCGAAAGAATGTAAATGCGACACTTCCTTGCTAGGAAATTGCGTTTGCAGTTGTCTACGTATCGTAGCAATAGAAACCTAATGCTTCTTAAAACGCGATATCGCATCCCATTTCTATGTTTCATAATCAGATATAATATTCAATGCGAAGTGTCATGTATACCTCGTATTCACTTCGGAGGAATGTAAATGTGACACTTCCATGCTAGGATATAGCGTTTGTGCATGTCTACGTATCGTACCAATAAATTTCTAATGCATCTTAAAACGCGATATCGCATCTCACTTCTATGTTTCATGATAAGATATAATATTCATTGCGAAATGTCACTTACACCTCGCATACACTTCAAAAGAATGTAAACGCGACACATCCTTCCTAGGAAATAGCGTTTGCAAATGTCTACGTATCGAAGCAATAGAGTTCTAATGGTTCTTCTAACACGACATCGCATCTCTTTTCTATGTTTCATGATAAGATATAGTATTCATTGCGAAGTGTCATGTATACCTCGTATTCACTTCAAAAGAATGTAAATGCGACAATTCCTTGCTAGGAAATAGCATTTGCAGATGTCTACGTATCGTAGCAATAGAATTCTAAAGCTTCTTAAATCGCGATATCCCTCCTAATTTTTATGTTTCATGATAAGTTGTAATATTCATTGCGAAGTGTCATGTATACCTCGCAATCACTTCAAAAGAATGTAAATGCGAAACTTCCTTGTTAGGAAATATCGCTTGCAGATGTCCACGTATCGTAGCAATAGAGTTCTAATGCTTCTTAAATCGCAATATCCCTCCTAATTTCTATGTTTCATGACAAGATATAATATTCATTGCGAAGTGTCATGTATACCTCGTATTCACTTAAAAAGAATTAAATGCGACACTTCCTTGCTTGGAAATAGCGTTTGCAGATGTTTACGTATCGTAGCAATAGAGTTCTAATGCTTCTTAAAACGCAATATCGCATCTCATTTCTATGTTTCATAATAAGGTATAATATTCAATGCGAAGTGTCATGTATACCTCGTATTCATTTCAAAAGAATGTAAATGCGACACTTCCTTGCTAGGAAATAGCGTCTGCAGATGTCTACGTATAGTAGCAATAGGGTTCTAATGCATCTAAATACGCGATATCGCATCTCATTTCTACGTCTCATGATAAGATATAATATTCATTGTGCAGTATTATGTATACCTCGTATTCACATCAACTGAATGTAAATGCGACACTTCCTTGCTAGGAAATAGCGTTTGCAGATGTCTACGTATCGTATGAATAGAGTTCCAATGCTTCTTAAAACGCGATATCGCATCTCATTTCTGTCTTTCATGATAAGATGTAATATTCGTTGCGAAGTGTTACGTATTCGTCGCCTACACTTCAAATGAATGTAAGTGCAACACTTCCTTGCTAGGATATAGCTGGTCCAGATGTCGATGTATCGAAACAATAGGGTTCTAATGCTTCTTAAATCGAGATATCGCATCGCATTTCTAAGTTTCAAGATAAGATGTAATATTCATTGTGCAGTGTTATGTATACCTCGTACTCAGTTCAAAAGAATGTAAATGCGACACTTCCTTGCTAGGAAATATCGTCTGCAGATGTCTACGTATCGAAGCAATAGAGTTCTAATTCTTCTCAAAACGCGATATCGTTTCTCATTTCTATGTTTTATGGTAATATATAATATTCATTGCTTAGTGTCATGTATACCTCGCATACACTTCAAATGAATTAAATGCGACACTTCCTTCCTGTGAAATAGCGTTTGCAGATGTCTACGTATCGTAGCATTAGAGTTCTAATGCTTCTTAGAACGCGATATCGCTACTCATTACTATGTTTCACGATAATATATAATATTCGTTGTGGAGTGTTATGTATACGTCGTATTCACTTCAAAAGAATGTAAGTGCGACACTGCCTTGCTTGGAAATAGCGTTTGCAGATGTCTACGTATCGAAGCAATAGAGTTCTAATGCTTCTTAAATCGCCATATTGCATCTCATTTCTATGTTTCATGATAATATATAATATTCACTGCTTAGTGTAACGTATACCTCGCATACGTTTCAAATGAATGTAAATGCGACACTTCCTTGCTAGTAAATAGCGTTTGCAGATGACTGCGTATCGAAGCAATAGGGATCTAATGCTTCTTAAACCGCCTTATCGCTTCTCATTTCTATGTTTCATGATAAGATATAATATTCATAGTGCAGTGTTATGTATACCTCGTATTCACTTGAAAAGAATGTAAATGCGACACTTCCTTCCTAGGAAGTAGCGTTTGCAGATGTATATGTATCGAAGCAATAGTGTTCCAATGCATCTTAAATCGTCATATCGAACCTCATTTCTATGTTTCATGATAATATATAATATTCATTGCGAAGTGTCATGTATACCTCGCATACACTTAAAATGAATGTAAGTGCGACTCTTCCTTGCTAGGATATAGCGTTTGCAGATGCCTACGTATCGAAACAATAGATTTATAATGCATGCAAATTCGCGTTATCGCATCTCATATCTATGTTTCATGATAATATATAATATTCATTGCGATGTGTCATATATACCTCGCATACACTTCAAATGAATGTGAATGCGGCATTTCCTTGCTAGGAAATAGTGTTTGCAGATGTCTACGTAACGAAGCAATAGAGTTCTAAAGCTTCTTAAATCGCGATATCGCATCACATTCCTATGTTTCATGATAAGATATAATATTCATTGCGAAGTGTCATGTATAGCTCGTATTCCTTTCAAATGAATGTAAACGCGACACTTCCTTGCCAGGAAATAGCGTTTGCAGATGTCTACGTATGGTAGCATTAGGGTTCTAATGCTTCTCAAAATGCGATATCGCTACTCATTACTATGTTTCATGATAGTATATAATACTCATTGTGGAGTGTTATGTATACCTCGTATTCACTTCAAAAGAATGTAAATGCGACACTTCCTTGCTTGGAAATAGCGTTTGCAGATGTCTACGTATCGAAGCAATATATTTCTAAAGCTTGCTAATTCGCGATAACGCATCTCATATATATGTTTCATGATAATATATAATATTCATTGCGAAGTGTCATGTATACCTCGCATACACTACAAATGAATGTGAATGCGACAGTTCCTTTCTAGGAAATAGTGTTTGCAGATATCTACGTATCGAAGCAATAGTGTTCTAATGCTTCTTAAATCGCGATATCGCATCTCATTTCTATGTTTCATGATAAGATATAATATTCATTGTGCAGTGTTATGTATACCTCGTACTCAGTTCAAAAGAATGTAAATGCGACACTTCCTTGCTAGGAAATAGCGTTTGCAGATGCCTACGTATCGAAGCAATAGGTTTCTAAAGCTTGCTAATTCGCGATATCGCATCACATATTTGTGTTTCATGATAATATATAATATTCATTGCGAACTGTCATGTATACCTCGCATACACTTCAAATGAATGTGAATGCGACAGTTCCTTGCTAGGAAATAGTGTTTGCAGATATCTACGTATCGAAGCAACAGATTTCTAAAGCTTCTTAAATCGTCATATCGCATCTCATTTCTATGTTTCATGATAAGATATAATATTCATTGTGGAGTGTTATGTATACCTCGTATTCAGTTCGAAAGAATGTAAACGCGACACTACCTTGCCAGCTAATAGTGTTTGCAGATATCTACGTATCAAAGCAATAGACTTCTAAAGCTTCTTAGATCGTCATATCGCATCTCATTTCTATGTTTCATGATAAGACATAATATTCATTGTGGAGTGTTCTGTATACCTCGTATTCACTTCCAAAGAATGTAAATGCGACACTTCCTTCCTTGGAAATAGCGTTTGCAGATGTCTACGTATCGAACCAATAGATTTCTAATGCTTCTTAAATGGCCATATCGCATCTCATTTCTATGTTTCATGATAAGATATAATATTCATTGTGCAGTGTTATGTATATCTAGTCTATATTTCAAATGAATGTAAATGCGACACTTCCTTGCTTGGAAATAGCGTTTGCAGATGTCTACGTATCGAAGCAATAGAGTTCTAATTCTTCTTAAATCACCATATTGCATCTCATTTCTATGTTTCATGATAAGATATAATATTCAATGTGGAGTGTTACGTATACCTCATTATTCACCTCAAGAGAATGTAAATGCGACACTTCCTTTCTAGGAAATAGCGTTTGCAGATGACTACGTATCGAAGCAATAGATTACTAAAGCTTGCTAATTCGCGATATCGCATCACATATCTGTGTTTCATGATAATATATAATATTCATTGCGAACTGTCATGTATACCTCGCATACACTTCAAATGAATGTGAATGCGACAGTTCCTTGCTAGGAAATAGTGTTTGCAGATATCTACGTATCGAAGCAATAGAGATCTAAAGCTTCTTAAATCGTCATATCGCATCCCATTTCTATGTTTCATGATAAGATATAATATTCATTGTGGAGTGTTATGTATACCTCGTATTCACTCCCAAAGAATGTAAATGCGACACTTCCTTGCTAGGAAATAGCGTTTGCTGATGTCTTCGTATCGAAGCAATAGATTTTAAAGCTTGCTAATTCGCGATATCGCATCTCATTTCTATGTTTCATGATAAGAAATAATATTCACTGTGCAGTGTTATATATACCTCGTATTCACATCAGAAGAATGTAAATGCGACACTTCCTTGCTAGGAAGTAGCGTTTGCAGATGTCTACGTATCGAAGCAATAGAGTTCTAATGCTTCTTAAATCGCCATATCGCATCTCATTCCTATGTTCCATGATAAGGTATAATATTCATTGTGCAGTGTTATGTATATCTAGTCTATACTTCAAATGAATGTAAATGCGACACTTCCTTGCTAGGAAATAGCGTTTGCAGGTGTCTACGTATCGAAGCAATAGAGTTCTAATGCTTCTTAAATCGCCATATCGCATCTCATTTCAATGTTTCATGATAAGATATAATATTCAATGTGCAGTTTTATGTATACCTCGTATTCACTTCAAAAGAATGTAAATGCGACACTTCCTTGCTAGGAAATAGCGTTTGCAGATGTCTACGTATCGTAGCATTAGTGCTCTAATGCTTCTCAATACGCGACATCGTTTCTCCTTTCTATGTTTCATGATAGTATATAATATTCATTGCGTAGTGCCATGTATACCTCGCATACACTTCAAATGAATGTAAATGCGACACTTCCTTGCCAGGAAATAGCGTTTGCAGATGTCTACGTATCGTAGCATTAGAGTTCTAATGCTTCTGAAAACGCGATATCGCTACACATTACTATGTTTCATGATAATATATAATATTCACTGTGGAGTGATATGTATACCTCGTATTCATTTCAAAAGAATGTAAATGCGACACTTCCTTGCTAGGAAATAGCGTTTGCAGATGTCTACGTATCGAAGCAATAGATTTTAAAGCTTGCTAATTCGCGATATCGCATCTCATATCTATGTTTCATGATAAGATATAATATTCACTGTGCAGTGTTATGTATACCTCGTATTCACTTCAAAGGAATGTAAATGCGACACTTCCTTGCTAGGAAATAGCGTTTGCAGATGTCAATGTATCGTAGAGTTAGTGCTCTAATGCTTCTCAAAACGCGACAGCGTTTCTCATTTCTATGTTTCATGATAGTATATAATATTCATCGAGTAGTGTCATGTATACCTTGCATACACTTCAAATGAATGTAAATGCGACACTTCCTTGCTAGGAAATAGCGTTTGCTGATGTCTTCGTATCGAAGCAATAACGTTCTAAAGCTTCTTAAATCGCCTTATCGCATCTCATTTCTATGTTTCATGATAAGAAATAATATTCACTGTGCAGTGTTATATATACCTCGCATTCACATCAGAAGAATGTAAATGCGACACTTCCTTGCTAGGAAGTAGCGTTTGCAGATGTCTACGTATCGAAGCAGTAGAGTTCTAATGCTTCTTAAATCGCCATATCGCATTTCATTCCTATGTTTCATGATAAGGTATAATATTCATTGTGCAGTGTTATGTATATCTAGTCTATACTTCAAATGAATGTAAATGCGACACTTCCTTGCTAGGAAATAGCGTTTGCAGATGTCTACGTATCGTAGCGTTAGTGCTCTAATGCTTCTCAATACGCGACATCGTTTCTCCTTTCTATGTTTCATGATAGTATATAATATTCATTGCGTAGTGCCATGTATACCTCGCATACACTTCAAATGAATGTAAATGCGACACTTCCTTGCCAGGAAATAGCGTTTGCAGATGTCTACGTATCGTAGCATTAGAGTTCTAATGCTTCTCAAAACGCGATATCGCTACTCATTACTATGTTTCATGATAATATATAATATTCATTGCTTAGTGTCATGTATACCTCGCATACACTTCAAATGAATTAAATGCGACACCTCCTTCCTGTGAAATAGCGTTTGCAGATGTCTACGTATCGTAGCATTAGAGTTCTAATGCTTCTTAGAACGCGATATCGCTACTCATTACTATGTTTCACGATAATATATAATATTCGTTGTGGAGTGTTATGTATACGTCGTATTCACTTCAAAAGAATGTAAGTGCGACACTGCCTTGCTTGGAAATAGCGTTTGCAGATGTCTACGTATCGAAGCAATAGAGTTCTAATGCTTCTTAAATCGCCATATTGCATCTCATTTCTATGTTTCATGATAATATATAATATTCACTGCTTAGTGTAACGTATACCTCGCATTCGTTTCAAATGAATGTAAATGCGACACTTCCTTGCTAGTAAATAGCGTTTGCAGATGACTGCGTATCGAAGCAATAGGGATCTAATGCTTCTTAAACCGCCTTATCGCTTCTCATTTCTATGTTTCATGATAAGATATAATATTCATAGTGCAGTGTTATGTATACCTCGTATTCACTTGAAAAGAATGTAAATGCGACACTTCCTTCCTAGGAAGTAGCGTTTGCAGATGTATATGTATCGAAGCAATAGTGTTCCAATGCATCTTAAATCGTCATATCGAACCTCATTTCTATGTTTCATGATAATATATAATATTCATTGCGAAGTGTCATGTATACCTCGCATACACTTAAAATGAATGTAAGTGCGACTCTTCCTTGCTAGGATATAGCGTTTGCAGATGCCTGCGTATCGAAACAATAGATTTATAATGCATGCAAATTCGCGTTATCGCATCTCATATCTATGTTTCATGATAATATATAGTATTCATTGCGATGTGTCATATATACCTCGCATACACTTCAAATGAATGTGAATGCGGCATTTCCTTGCTAGGAAATAGTGTTTGCAGATGTCTACGTAACGAAGCAATAGAGTTCTAAAGCTTCTTAAATCGCGATATCGCATCACATTCCTATGTTTCATGATAAGATATAATATTCATTGCGAAGTGTCATGTATAGCTCGTATTCCTTTCAAACGAATGTAAACGCGACACTTCCTTGCCAGGAAATAGCGTTTGCAGATGTCTACGTATGGTAGCATTAGGGTTCTAATGCTTCTCAAAACGCGATATCGCTACTCATTACTATGTTTCATGATAGTATATAATACTCATTGTGGAGTGTTATGTATACCTCGTATTCACTTCAAAAGAATGTAAATGCGACACTTCCTTGCTTGGAAATAGCGTTTGCAGATGTCTACGTATCGAAGCAATATATTTCTAAAGCTTGCTAATTCGCGATAACGCATCTCATATATATGTTTCATGATAATATATAATATTCATTGCGAAGTGTCATGTATACCTCGCATACACTACAAATGAATGTGAATGCGACAGTTCCTTTCTAGGAAATAGTGTTTGCAGATATCTACGTATCGAAGCAATAGTGTTCTAATGCTTCTTAAATCGCGATATCGCATCTCATTTCTATGTTTCATGATAAGATATAATATTCATTGTGCAGTGTTATGTATACCTCGTACTCAGTTCAAAAGAATGTAAATGCGACACTTCCTTGCTAGGAAATAGCGTTTGCAGATGCCTACGTATCGAAGCAATAGGTTTCTAAAGCTTGCTAATTCGCGATATCGCATCACATATTTGTGTTTCATGATAATATATAATATTCATTGCGAACTGTCATGTATACCTCGCATACACTTCAAATGAATGTGAATGCGACAGTTCCTTGCTAGGAAATAGCGTTTGCTGATGTCTTCGTATCGAAGCAATAGTGTTCTAATTCTTCTTAAATCGCGATATCGCCTCTCATTTCTATGTTTCATGATAAGATATAATATTCATTGTGCAGTGTTATGTATATCTGATCTATACTTCAAATGAATGTAAATGCGACACTTCCTTGCTAGGAAATAGCGTTTGCAGATGTCTGCGAATCGTGGCATTAGAGTTCTAATGCTTCTCAAAACGCAGTATCGCTACTCATTTCTATGTTTCGTCATAATATATAATATTCATTGCGAAGTGCCATGTATATCTCGCATACACTTCAACTGAATGTAAATGCGACACTTCCTTGCTAGGAAATAGCGTTCGCAGATGTCTGCGTATCGTGGCATTAGAGTTCTGATGCTTCTCAAAACGCGGTATCGCTTCTCATTTCTATGTTTCGTGATAATATATAATATTCATTGCGAAGTGCCGTGCATACCTCGCAAACACTTCAATTGAATGTACGTGCGACACTTCCTTGCTAGGAAGTAGCGTTTGCAGATGTCTACGTATCGAATCAATGGAGTTCTAATGCTTCTTAAATCGCCATATCGCATCTCATTTCTATGTTTCATGATAAGATATAATATTCTTTGTGGAGTACTATGTATACCTCGTATTCACTTCAAAAGAATGTAAACGCGACACTTCCTTGCTAGGAAGTAGCGTTTGCAGATGTCTACGTATCGAAGCAATAGATGCTTCTTAAATCGCCATATCGCATCTCATTCCTATGTTTCATGATAAGATATAATATTCACTGTGCAGTGTTATGTATACCTCGTATTCACTTAAAAGGAATGTAAATACGACACTTCCTTGCTAGGAAATAGCGTTTGCAGATGTCTATGTATCGTAGAGTTAGTGCTCTAATGCTTCTCAAAACGCGATATTGCTATTCGTTACTATGTTTCATGATAATATATAATATTCACTGTGGAGTGTTATGTATACCTCGTATTTACATCAGAAGAATGTAAATGCGACACTTCCTTGCTAGGAAGTAGCGTTTGCAGATGTCCACGTATCGAAGCAATAAAGTTCTAATGCTTCTTAAATCGCCATATCGCATCTCATTTCTATGTTTCATGATAAGAAATAATATTCACTGTGCAGTGTTATGTATACCTCGTAATCACATCAGAAGAATGTAAATGCGACACTTCCTTGCTAGGAAATTGCGTTTGCTGATGTCTTCGTATCGAAGCAATAAAGTTCTAAAGCTTCTTAAATCGCGATATCGCATCTCATTTCTATGTTTCATGATAAGATATAACATTCATTGTGCAGTGTTATGTACACCTCGCATACACTACAAATGAATATAAATGCGACACTTCCTTGCTAGGAAATAGCGTTGGCAGATGTCTACGTATCGAAGCAATAGAATTCTAATCATTGTTAAATCGCGATATCGCATCTCATTCCTATGTTTCATTATAAGATATAATATTCATTGTGCAGTGTTATGTATATCTCGCATACACTTCAATTGAATGTAAATGCAAAACTTCCTTGCTAGGAAATAGCGTTTGCAGATGTCTGCGTATCGTGGCATTAGAGTTCTAAGGCATCTCAAAACGCGATATAGCTATTCGTTACTATGTTTCATGATAATATATAATATTCATTGCGAAGTGGCATGTATACCTCGTATTCTCTCCAATAGAATGTAAATGTGACACTTCGTTGCTAGGAAATAGCGTTTGCAGATGTCTACGTATCGAAGCAATAGATTTCTAAAGCTTGCTAATACGCGATATCGCATCTCATATATATGTTTCATGATAATATATAATATTCATTGCGAAGTTTCATGTATACCTCGCATACAATTCAAACGAATGTGAATGCGACATAGTGAGTAATGCTAGGAAATAGTGTTTGCATATGTCTACGTATCGAAGCAATAGTGTTGTAATGCTTCCTAAATCGCGATATCGCATCTCATTTCTATGTTTCATGATAAGATATAATATTCATTGCGAAGTGTCATGTATACCTCGTATTCCTTTCAAAAGAATGTAAATGCGACACTTCCTTCCTAGGAAGTAGCGTTTCCAGATGTCTACGTATCGAACCAGTAGATTTCTAATGCTTCTTAAATCGCCATATCGCATCTCATTTCTATGTTTCATGATAAGATGTAATATTCTTTGCGGAGTGTCATGTATACCTCGTATTCCTTTCAGAAGAATGTAAATGCGGCACTACCTTGCTAGGTAATAGTGTTTGCAGATGTCTGCGTATCGTGGCATTACGGTTCTGATGCTTCTGAAAACGCGGTATCGCTTCTCATTTCTGTGATTCATGATAATATATAATATTCATTGCGAAGTGCCATGTATACCTCGCATACACTTCAAATGAATGTAAATGCGACACTTCCTTGCTAGGAAATAGCGCTTGCAGATGTCTACGAATCGAAGCAATAGAGTTCTAATGCTTCTTAAATCGCGATATCGCATCTCATTTCTATGTTTCATGATAAGATATAATATTCATTGTGCAGTGTTAGGTATATCTGATCTATACTTCAAATGAATGTAAATGCGACACTTCCTTGCTAGGAAATAGCGCTTGCAGATGTCTGCGTATCGTGGCAATAGGGTTCTAATGCTTCACAAAACGCGAGGTCGCATCTCATTTCTGTGTTTCATGATAATATATAATATTCATTGCGAATTGCCACGTATACCTCGTACCCACTTCCAAAGAACGCAAATGCGACACTTCCTTGCTAGGAAGTAGCGTTTGCAGATGTCTACGTATCGAAGCAATAGAGTTCTAATGCTTCTTAAACCGTCATATCGCATCTCATATCTACGTTTTCTGATAAGATATAATATTCATTGCGAAGTGTCATGTATACCTCGTATTCCTTTCAAAAGAATGTGAATGCGACAATTCCTTGCTAGGAAATAGTGTTTGCAGATATCTGCGTATCGAAGCAATAGTGTTCCAAAGCTACTTAAATCGCGGTATCGCATCTCATTTTTATGTTTCATGATAAGATATAATATTCATTGTGCAGTGTTATGTATACCTCGTATTCACTTCATAATAATGTAAATGCGACACTTCCTTGCTAGGAAATAGCGTTTGCAGATGTTTCCGTATCGAAGCAATAGATTTCTAAAGCTTGCTAATTCGCATTTCGCATCTCATATATATGTTTCATGATAACATATAATATTCATTGCGAAGTGTCATGTATTCATCGCATTCACTTCAAATGAATGTAAGAGCGTCACTTGCTTGCTAGGAAATAGCGTTTGCAGATGTCTACATATCGAAGCAATAGTGTTCTAATGCTTCTTAAAACGGGAAATCGCATCTCATTTCTATGTTTGACGATAAGATACAATATTCATTGCGAAGTGTTATGTATACCTCATATACGCCACAAATGAATGTAAATGCCACACTTCCCTGCTCGGAAATAGCGTTTGCAGATGTCTACGTATCGAAGCAATAGGGATCTAATGCTTCTTAAATCGCCTTATCGCTTGTCATTTCTATGTTTCATGAGAATATATATATTCACTGCGAAGTGTCATGTGTACCTCGCATACACTTCAAATAAATGTAAATGCGACACTTCCTTGCTAGGAAATAACGTTTGCAAATGTCTACGTATCGAAGCGATAGTGTTCTAATGCTACTTAATTTGCGATATCGCATATCATTTCTATGTTTCATGATAAGATATAATATTCATTGTGCAGTGTTATGTATACCTCATGTTCACTTCACAAGAATGTAAATGCGACACTTCCTTGCTAGGAAGTAGCGTTTGCAGATGTCTACGTATCGAAGCAATAGATTTCTAAAGCTTGCTAATTCACGATATCGCATCTCATAGCTATGTTTCATGATAATATATAATATTCATTGCGAAGTGTCATGTATACCTCGCATACACATCAAATGAATGTGAATGCGACTGTTCCTTGCTAGGAAATAGTATTTGCAGATATCTACGAATCGAGGCAATAGAGTTCTAAAGCTTCTTAAATCGCCATTTCGCATCTCATTTCTATGTTTCATGATAAGATATAATATTCATTTTGGAGTGTTATGTATACCTCGCATACACTTCAAATGAATGTAAATGCGACACTTACTTTCTAGGAAGTAGCGTTTGCAGATGTCTACGCATCGAAGCAATAGAGTTCTAATGCTTCTTAAATGGCTATATTGCATCTCATTTCTATGTTTCATGATAAGATATAATATTCATTGTGCAGTGTTATGTATATCTCGTCCATACTTCAATTGAATGTAAATGCGACACTTCCTTGCTTGGATATAGCGTTTGCAGATGTCTACGTATCGAGGCAATAGTTTTCTAATGCTTCTTAAATCGTCATATCGCATCACATTTCTATGTTTCATGATAATATATAATACTCATTGTGAACTGTCATGTATACCTCGCATACACTTCAAATGAATGTAAATGCGACACTTCCTTGCTAGAAAGTATGGTATGCAGATGTCTTCGTATCGAAGCAATAGAGTTCTAATGCTTCTTAAATCGTCATACCGCATCTCATTTCTATGTTTCATGATAAGATATAATATCCGTTGTGCAGTGTTATGTATATCTCGTCTATACGTCAAATGAATGGAATTGCGACACTTCCCTGCTAGTAAATAGAGTTTGCAGATGTCTACGTTTCGTGGCATTAGAGTTCTAATGCTTCTCAAAACGCGATATCGCTTCTCATTTCTATGTTTCATGATAATATACAATTTTCATTGCGATGTGTTATGTATACCTCGTATTCACTCCAAAAGAATGTAAACGCGACACTTCCTTGCCAGGAGATAGCGTTTGCAGATGTCTACGTATCGTAGAAATTGACATCTAATGCTTCTTAAATCGCCATATCGCTACTCATTACTATGTTTCATGATAACATATAATATTCATTGTGCAGTGTTATGTATACCTCATGTTCACTTCACAAGAATGTAAGTGCGACACTTCCTTGCTAGGAAGTAGCATTTGCAGATGTCTACGTATCGAAACAATAGACTTCTAATGCTTCTTAAATCGCCTTATCGCATCTCATTTCTGTGTTTCATGATAAGATATAATATTCATTGCGCAGTGTTATGTATATCTCGTCTACACTTCAAATGAATGTAAATACGACCCATCCTTGCTAGGAAATAGGGCTTGCAGATGTCTACGTATCGAAGCAATAGAGTTCCAAAGCTTGCTATTTCGCGATATCGCGACTCATTACTATGTTTCATGATAATATATAATATTCATTGCGAAGTGTCATGTATACCTCGTATTCACTTCAAAAGTATGTAAATGCGTCACTTCCTTGCTAGGAAATAGCGTTTGCAGATGTCTACGTATCGAAGCAGTAGTGTTCTAATGCTTCTAAAATCGCGATATCGCATCTCTTATCTATGTTTCATGATAATATATAATATTCACTGCGAAGTGTCATGTATACCTCGCATACACTTGAAATGAATGTGAATGCGACAGTTCCTGGCTAGGAAATAGTGTTTGCACATATCTAGTATCGATGCAATATAGTCCTAAAGCTTCTTAAATCGCGATATCGCATCTCATTTCTATGTTTCATGATAAGATATAGTATTCATTCTGCAGTGTTATGAATACCTCGTATTCACTTCAAAAGAATGTAAATGCGACACTTCCTTGCTTGGAAATAGCGTTTGCAGGTGTCTACGTATCGAAGCAATAGAGTTCTAATGCTTCTTAAATCGTCGTACCGGATCTCATTTCTATGTTTCATGATAAGTTATAATATTCATTGCGAACTGTCATGTATTCCTCGTATTCCTTTCAAAAGAATGTAAATGCGCCACTTCCTTGCTAGAACGTAGCGTTTGCACATGTCTTCGTGTCGAACCAATAGACTTCTAATGCTTCTTAAATCGCCATATCGCATCTCGTTTCTATGATTCATGATAGGATATAATATCCGTTGTGCAGTGTTATGTATATCTCGTCTATACTTCAAATGAATGTAAATGCGACACTTCCTTGCTAGGAAATTGCGTTTGCAGATGTCTACGTTTCGTGGCATTAGAGTTCTAATGCTTCTGAAAACGCGATATCGCTTCTCATTTCTATGTTTCATGATAATATATAATTTTCATTGCGATGTGTCATGTATACATCGCATATACTTCAAATGGATGTAAATGCGACAATTCCTTGCTAGGAAATAGCGTTTGCAGATGTCTACGTATCGAAGCAATAGGGTTCTAATGCTTCTTAAATCGTCATATCGCATCTTATATCTACGTTTCGTGATAATATATAATATTCACTGCGAAGTGTCTTGTATACCTCGTATTCCTTTCAAAAGAATGTAAATGCGACACTTCCTTGCAAGGAAGTAGCGTTTTCAGATGTCTAGGTATCGAAGCAACGGATTTCTAAAGCTTGCTAGTTCGCGATATCGCATCTCATATCTGTGTTTCATGATAATATATAATACTCATTGTGGAGTGTTATGTATACCTCGTATTCACTTCAAAAGAATGTGAATGCGACAGTTCCTTACTAGGAAATAGTGTTTGCAGATGTCTACGTATCGGAGCAATAGGGATCTAATGCTTCTTAAATCGCCATATCGCTTCTCATTTCTATGTTTCATGACAATATTTAATATTCATTGCGAAGTGTCATGTATACCTCGCATACACTTCAAATGAATGTAAATGCGACACTTCCTTGATAGGAAGTAGCGATGGCAGATGTCTACGTATCGAAGCAATAGACATCTAATGCTTCTCAAATCGCCATATCGCTACTCATTACTATGTTTCATGATAACATATAATATTCATTGTGGAGTGTTATGTATACCTCGTATTCCACTCAAAAGAATGTAAATGCGACACTTCGTTGCTAGGAAGTAGCGTTTGCAGATGTCTACGTACCGAAGCAATAGTGTTCTAATGCTTCTTAAATCGCCATATCGCTACTCATTGCTATGTTTCATGATAACATATAATATTCATTGTGGAGTGTTATGTATACCTCGTATTCACTTCAAAAGAATGTAAACGCGACACTACCTTGCTTGGAAATAGCGATTGCAGATGTCTACGTATCGAAGCAATAGTTTTCTAAAGCTTCTTAAATCGTCATTTTGCGTCTTATATCTACGATTCCTGATAAGATATAATATTCATTGCGAAGTGTCATGTATGCCACGTATTCCTTTCAAAAGAATGTAAATGCGACACTTGCTTGCTAGGAAGTAGCTTTTGCAGATGTCTACGTATCGAAACAATAGAATTCTAATGCTTCTTAAATCGCCTTATCGCATCTCATTTCTGTGTTTCATGATAAGATATAATATTCATTGTGCAGTGTTATGTATATCTCGTCTACACTTCAAATGAATGTAAATACGACCCATCCTTGCTAGGAAATAGCGCTTGCAGATGTCTACGTATCGAAGCAATAGAGTTCCAAAGCTTGCTAATTCGCGATATCGCTACTCATTACTATGTTTCATGATAATATATAATATTCATTGCGAAGTGTCATGTATACCTCGTATTCACTTCAAAAGTATGTAAATGCGACACTTCCTTGCTAGGAAATAGCGTTTGCAGATGTCTACCTATCGAAGCAATATTGTTCTAATGCTTCTTAAATCGCGATATCGCATCTCTTATCTATGTTTCATGATAATATATAATATTCACTGCGAAGTGTCATGTATACCTCGCATACACTTCAAATGAATGTGAATGCGACAGTTCCTTGCTAGGAAATAGTGTTTGCACATATCTAGTATCGGAGCAATATAGTCCTAAAGCTTCTTAAATCGCGATATCGCATCTCATTTCTATGTTTCATGATAAGATATAATATTCATTCTGCAGTGTTATGAATACCTCGTATTCACTTCAAAAGAATGTAAATGCGACACTTCCTTGCTTGGAAATAGCGTTTGCAGGTTTCTACGTATCGAAGCAATAGAGTTCTAATGCTTCTTAAATCGTCGTACCGGATCTCATTTCTATGTTTCATGATAAGATATAATACTCATTGCGAACTGTCATGTATTCCTCGTATTCCTTTCAAAAGAATGTAAATGCGACACTTCCTTGCTAGAAAGTAGCGTTTGCACATGTCTTCGTATCGAACCAATAGACTTCTAATGCTTCTTAAATCGCCATATCGCATCTCGTTTCTATGTTTCATGATAGGATATAATATCCGTTGTGCAGTGTTATGTATATCTCGTCTATACTTCAAATGAATGTAAATGCGACACTTCCTTGCTAGGAAATAGCGTTTGCAGATGTCTACGTATCGAAGAAATAGGGTTCTAATGCTTCTGAAATCGTCATATCGCATCTTATATCTACGTTTCCGGATAATATATAGTATTCACTGCGAAGTGTCTTGTATACCTCGTATTCCTTTCAAAAGAATGTAAATGCGACACTTCCTTGCTAGGAAGTAGCGTTTGCAGATGTCTACGTATCGAAGCAATAGAGTTCTAATGCTCCTTAAATCGCGATATCGCATCTCATTTCTATGTTTCATGATAAGATATAATATTCATTGTGGAGTAGTATGTATACCTCGTATTCACTTCAAGAGAATGTAAATGCGACACTTCCTTGCTAGGAAATAGCGTTTGCAGATGTCTACGTATCGTAGCATTAGTGCTCTAATGCTTCTCAATACGCGACATCGTTTCTCCTTTCTATGTTTCATGATAGTATATAATATTCATTGCGTAGTGCCATGTATACCTCGCATACGCTTCAAATAAATGTAAATGCGACACTTCCTTGCCAGGAAATAGCGTTTGCAGATGTCTACGTATCGTAGCATTAGAGTTCTAATGCTTCTCAATACGCGATATCGCTACTCATTACTATGTTTCATGATAATATATAATATTCACTGTGGAGTGTTATGTACACCTCGTATTCATTTCAAAAGAACGTAAATGCGACACTTCCTTGCTAGGAAATAGCGTTTGCAGATGTCTACGTATCGAAACAATAGATTTCTAAAGCTTGCTAATTCGCGATGTCGCATCTCATATCTATGTTTCATGATAATATGTAATATTCATTGCAATGTGTCACGTATACCTCGCATACACTTCAAACGAATGTAAATGCGACACTTCCTTGCTAGGAAATAGCGTTTGCAGATGTCTGCGTTTCGTGGCATTAGAGTTCTGATGCTTCTCAAAACGCGGTATCGCTTCTCATTTATATGTTTCGTGATAATATATAATATTCATTGCGAAGTGCCATGTATATCTCGCAAACACTTCAATTGAATGTACATGCGGCACTTCCTTGCTAGGAAATAGCGTTTGCAGATGTCTACGTATCGAAGCAATAGAGTTCTAATGCTTCTTAAATCGCCATATCGCATCTCATTTCTATGTTTCACGACAAGAAATAATATTCACTGTGCAGTGTTATGTATACCTCGTAATCACATCAGAAGAATGTAAATGCGACACTTCCTTGCTAGGAAGTAGCGTATGCAGATGTCTACGTATCGAAGCAATAGAGTTCTAATGCTTCTTAAATCGCCATATCGCATCTCATTCCTATGTTTCATGATAAGATATAATATTTATTGTGGAGTGTTATGTATACCTCGTATTCACATCAAATGTATGTAAATGCGACACTTCCTTGCCAGGAAATAGCGTTTGCAGATGTCTACGTATCGTAGCATTAGAGTTCTAATGCTTCTCAAAACGCAGTATCGCTACCCATTTCTATGTTTCGTCATAATATATAATATTCATTGCGAAGTGCCATGTATATCTCGCATACACTTCAATTGAATGTAAATGCGACACTTCCTTGATAGGAAATAGCGTTTCCAGATGTCTGCGTATCGTGGCATTAGAGTTCTAATGCTTCTCAATACGCGACATCGATTCTCCTTTCTATGTTTCATGATAGTATATAATATTCATTGCGTAGTGCCATGTATACCTCGCATACACTTCAAATAAATGTAAATGCGACACTTCCTTGCCAGGAAATAGCGTTTGCAGATGTCTACGTATCGATGCAGTAGAGTTCTAATGCTTCTCAAATCGCCATATTGCATCTCATTCCTATGTTTCATGATAAGATATAATATTCATTGTGGAGTGTTATGTATACCTCGTATTCACATCAGAAGAATGTAAATGCGACACTTCCTTGCTAGGAAGTAGCGTTTGCAGATGCCTACGTATCGAAGCAATAGAGTTCTAATGCTTCTTAAATCGCCATATCGCATCTCATTTCAATGTTTCATGATAAGATATAATATTCAATGTGCAGTTTTATGTATACCTCGTATTCACTTCAAAAGAATGTAAATGCGACACTTCCTTGCTAGGAAATAGCGTTTGCAGATGTCTACGTATCGTAGCATTAGTGCTCTAATGCTTCTCAAAACGCGATATTGCTATTCGTTACTATGTTTCATGATAATATATAATATTCACTGTGGAGTGTTATGTATACCTCGTATTCACATCAGAAGAATGTAAATGCGACACTTCCTTGCTAGGAAGTAGCGTTTCCAGATGTCTACGTATCGAACCAATAGATTTCTAATGCTTCTTAAATCGCCATATCGCATCTCATTTCTATGTTTCATGATAAGATGTAATATTCTTTGCGGAGCGTCATGTATACCTCGTATTCCTTTCAGAAGAATGTAAATGCGACACTACCTTGCTAGGTAATAGTGTTTGCAGATGTCTACGTATCGAAGCAATAGAATTCTAATCATTGTTAAATCGCGATATCGCATCTCATTCCTATGCTTCATTATAAGATATAATATTCATTGTGCAGTGTTATGTATATCTCGCATACACTTCAATTGAATGTAAATGCTACACTTCCTTGCTAGGAAATAGCGTTTGCAGATGTCTGCGTATCGTGGCATTAGAGTTCCGATGCTTCTCAAAACGCGGTATCGCTTCTCATTTCTATGTGTCGTGATAATATATTATATTCATTGCGAAGTGCCATGCATATCTCGCAAACACTTCAATTGAATGCACGTGCGACACTTCCTTGCTAGGAAATAGCGTATGCAGATGTCTACGTATCGAAGCAATAGAATTCCAAAGCTTCTTAAATCGCGATATCGCATCTCATTTCTATGTTTCATGATAAGATATAATATTCATTGTGGAGTATTATGTATACCTCGTATTCACTTCAAAAGAATGTAAACGCGATACTTCCTTGCTAGGAAGTAGCGTTTGCAGATGTCTACGTATCGAAGCAATAGATGCTTCTTAAATCCCCATATCGCATCTCATTCCTATGTTTCATGATAAGATAGAATATTCACTGTGCAGTGTTATGTATACCTCGTAATCACTTCAAAGGAATATAAATGCGACACATCCTTGCTAGGAAATAGCGTTTGCAGATGTCTATGTATCGTAGAGTTAGTGCTGTAATGCTTCTCAAAACGCGACAGCGTTTCTCATTTCTATGTTTCATGATAGTATACAATATTCATCGAGTAGTGTCATGTATACCTTGCATACACTTCAAATGAATGTAAATGCGACACTTCCTTGCTAGGAAATAGCGTTTGCTGATGTCTTCGTATTGAAGCAATAACGTTCTAAAGCTTCTTAAATCGCCTTATCGCATCTCATTTCTATGTTTCATGATAAGAAGTGATATTCACTGTGCAGTGTTATATATACCTCTTATTCACATCAGAAGAATGTAAATGCGACACTTCCTTGCTAGGAAGTAGCGTTTGCAGATGTCTACGTATCGAAGCAATAGAGTTCTAATGCTTCTTAAATCGCCATATCGCATCTCATTTCTATGTTTCATGATAAGATATAATATTCATTGTGCAGTGTTATGTATATCTCGTCTATACTTCAAATGAATGTAAATGCGACACTTCCTTGCTAGGAAATACCGTTTGCAGATGTCTACGTATCGTAGTGTTAGTGCTCTAATGCTTCTCAAAACGCGACAGCGTTTCTCATTTCCATGTTACATGATAGTATATAATATTCATCGAGTAGTGTCATGTATACCTTGCATACACTTCAAATGAATGTAAATGCGACACTTCCTTGCTAGGAAATTGCGTTTGCTGATGTCCTCGTATCGAAGCAATAATGTTCTAAAGCTTCTTAAATCGCGATATCGCATCTCATTTCTATGGTTCATGATAAGATATAATATTCATTGTGCAGTGTTATGTACACCTCGCATACACTTCAAATGAATATAAATGCGACACTTCCTTGCTAGGAAATAGCGTTGACAGATGTCTACGTATCGAAGCAATAGAATTCCAAAGCTTCTTAAATCGCGATATCGCATCTCATTTCTATGTTTCATGATAAGATATAATATTCATTGTGGAGTATTATGTATACCTCGTATTCACTTCAAAAGAATGTAAACGCGATACTTCCTTGCTAGGAAGTAGCGTTTGCAGATGTCTACGTATCGAAGCAATAGATGCTTCTTAAATCGCCATATCGCATCTCATTCCTATGTTTCATGATAAGATATAATATTCACTGTGCAGTGTTATGTATACCTCGTATTCACTTCAAAGGAATGTAAATGCGACACTTCCTTGCTAGGAAATAGCGTTTGCAGATGTCTATGTATCGTAGAGTTAGTGCTCTAATGCTTCTCAAAACGCGAAAGCGATTCCCATTTCTATGTTTCATGATAGTATATAATATTCATCGAGTAGTGTCATGTATACCTTGCATACACATCAAATGAATGTAAATGCGACACTTCCTTGCTAGGAAATAGCGTTTGCTGATGTCTTCGTATCGAAGCAATAACGTTCTAAAGCTTCTTAAATCGCCTTATCGCATCTCATTTCTATGTTTCATGATAAGAAGTGATATTCACTGTGCAGTGTTATATATACCTCTTATTCACATCAGAAGAATGTAAATGCGACACTTCCTTGCTAGGAAGTAGCGTTTGCAGATGTCCTCGTATCGAAGCAATAATGTTCTAAAGCTTCTTAAATCGCGATATCGCATCTCATTTCTATGGTTCATGATAAGATATAATATTCATTGTGCAGTGTTATGTACACCTCGCATACACTTCAAATGAATATAAATGCGACACTTCCTTGCTAGGAAATAGCGTTGGCAGATGTCTACGTATCGAAGCAATAGAATTCCAAAGCTTCTTAAATCGCGATATCGCATCTCATTTCTATGTTTCATGATAAGATATAATATTCATTGTGGAGTATTATGTATACCTCGTATTCACTTCAAAAGAATGTAAACGCGATACTTCCTTGCTAGGAAGTAGCGTTTGCAGATGTCTACGTATCGAAGCAATAGATGCTTCTTAAATCGCCATATCGCATCTCATTCCTACGTTTCATGATAAGATATAATATTCACTGTGCAGTGTTATGTATACCTCGTATTCACTTCAAAGGAATGTAAATGCTACACTTCCTTGCTAGGAAATAGCGTTTGCAGATGTCTATGTATCGTAGAGTTAGTGCTCTAATGCTTCTCAATACGCGAAAGCGTTTCCCATTTCTATATTTCATGATAGTATATAATATTCATCGAGTAGTGTCATGTATACCTTGCATACACATCAAATGAATGTAAATGCGACACTTCCTTGCTAGGAAATAGCGTTTGCTGATGTCTTCGTATCGAAGCAATAACGTTCTAAAGCTTCTTAAATCGCCTTATCGCATCTCATTTCTATGTTTCATGATAAGAAGTGAAATTCACTGTGCAGTGTTATATATACCTCTTATTCACATCAGAAGAATGTAAATGCGACACTTCCTTGCTAGGAAATAGCGATTGCAGATGTCTACGAATCGAAGCAATAGAGTTCTAATGCTTCTTAAATCGCCATATCGCATCTCATTTCTATGTTTCATGATAAGATATAATATTCATTGTGCAGTGTTATGTATATCTCGTCTATACTTCAAATGAATGTAAATGCGACACTTCCTTGCTAGGAAATACCGTTTGCAGATGTCTACGTATCGTAGTGTTAGTGCTCTAATGCTTCTCAAAACCCGACAGCGTTTCTCATTTCCATGTTACATGATAGTATATAATATTCATCGAGTAGTGTCATGTATACCTTGCATACACTTCAAATGAATGTAAATGCGACACTTCCTTGCTAGGAAATTGCGTTTGCTGATGTCCTCGTATCGAAGCAATAATGTTCTAAAGCTTCTTAAATCGCGATATCGCATCTCATTTCTATGTTTCATGATAAGATATAATATTCATTGTGCAGTGTTATGTACACCTCGCATACACTTCAAATGAATATAAATGCGACACTTCCTTGCTAGGAAATAGCGTTGGCAGATGTCTACGTATCGAAGCAATAGAATTCCAAAGCTTCTTAAATCGCGATATCGCATCTCATTTCTATGTTTCATGATAAGATATAATATTCATTGTGGAGTATTATGTATACCTCGTATTCACTTCAAAAGAATGTAAACGCGATACTTCCTTGCTAGGAAGTAGCGTTTGCAGATGTCTACGTATCGAAGCAATAGATGCTTCTTAAATCGCCATATCGCATCTCATTCCTATGTTTCATGATAAGATATAATATTCACTGTGCAGTGTTATGTATACCTCGTATTCACTTCAAAGGAATGTAAATGCGACATTTCCTTGCTAGGAAATAGCGCTTGCAGATGTCTGCGTATCGTGGCAATAGGGTTCTAATGCTTCACAAAACGCGAGGTCGCATCTCATTTCTGTGTTTCATGATAATATATAATATTCATTGCGAAGTGCCACGTATACCTCGTACCCACTTCCAAAGAATGTAAATGCGACACTTCCTTGCTAGGAAGTAGCGTTTGCAGATGTCTACGTATCGAAGCAATAGAGTTCTAATGCTTCTTAAACCGTCATATCGCATCTCATATCTACGTTTTCTGATAAGATATAATATTCATTGCGAAGTGTCATGTATACCTCGTATTCCTTTCAAAAGAATGTGAATGCGACAGTTCCTTGCTAGGAAATAGTGTTTGCAGATATCTGCGTATCGAAGCAATAGTGTTCCAAAGCTACTTAAATCGCGATATCGCATCTCATTTTTATGTTTCATGATAAGATATAATATTCATTGTGCAGTGTTATGTATACCTCGTATTCGCTTCATAATAATGTAAATGCGACACTTCCTTGCTAGGAAATAGCGTTTGCAGATGTCTACGTATCGAAGCAATAGGGATCTAATGCTTCTTAAATCGCCTTATCGCTTGTCATTTCTATGTTTCATGAGAATATATATATTCACTGCGAAGTGTCATGTGTACCTCGCATACACTTCAAATAAATGTAAATGCGACACTTCCTAGCTAGGAAATAACGTTTGCAAATGTCTATGTATCGAAGCGATAGTGTTCTAATGCTACTTAATTTGCGATATCGCATATCATTTCTATGTTTCATGATAAGATATAATATTCATTGTGCAGTGTTATGTATACCTCATGTTCACTTCACAAGAATGTAAATGCGACACTTCCTTGCTAGGAAGTAGCGTTTGCAGATGTCTACGTATCGAAGCAATAGATTTCTAAAGCTTGCTAATTCACGATGTCGCATCTCATATCTATGTTTCATGATAATATATAATATTCATTGCGAAGTGTCATGTATACCTCGCATACACTTCAAATGAATGTGAATGCGACTGTTCCTTGTTAGGAAATAGTATTTGCAGATATCTACGAATCGAGGCAATAGAGTTCTAAAGCTTCTTAAATCGCCATTTCGCATCTCATTTCTATGTTTCATGATAAGATATAATATTCATTTTGGAGTGTTATGTATACCTCGCATACACTTCAAATGAATGTAAATGCGACACTTACTTTCTAGGAAGTAGCGTTTGCAGATGTCTACGCATCGAAGCAATAGAGTTCTAATGCTTCTTAAATCGCTATATTGCATCTCATTTCTATGTTTCATGATAAGATATAATATTCATTGTGCAGTGTTATGTATATCTCGTCCATACTTCAAATGAATGTAAATGCGACACTTCCTTGCTTGGATATAGCGTTTGCAGATGTCTACGTATCGAGGCAATAGTTTTCTAATGCTTCTTAAATCGTCATATCGCATCACATTTCTATGTTTCATGATAATATATAATACTCATTGTGAACTGTCATGTATACCTCGCATACACTTCAAATGAATGTAAATGCGACACTTCCTTGCTAGAAAGTATGGTTTGCAGATGTCTTCGTATCGAAGCAATAGAGTTCTAATGCTTCTTAAATCGTCATACCGCAACTCATTTCTATGTTTCATGATAAGACATAATATCCGTTGTGCAGTGTTATGTATATCTCGTCTATACTTCAAATGAATGGAATTGCGACACTTCCCTGCTAGTAAATAGAGTTTGCAGATGTCTACGTTTCGTGGCTTTAGAGTTCTAATGCTTCTCAAAACGCGATATCGCTTCTCATTTCTATGTTTCATGATAATATACAATTTTCATTGCGATGTGTTATGTATACCTCGTATTCACTTCAAAGGAATGTAAACGCGACACTTCCTTGCCAGGAGATAGCGTTTGCAGATGTCTACGTATCGTAGAAATAGACATCTAATGCTTCTTAAATCGCCATATCGCTACTCATTACTATGTTTCATGATAACATATAATATTCATTGTGCAGTGTTATGTATACCTCATGTTCACTTCACAAGAATGTAAATGCGACACTTCCTTGCTAGGAAGTAGCTTTCGCAGATGTCTACGTATCGAAACAATAGACTTCTAATGCTTCTTAAATCGCCTTATCGCATCTCATTTCTGTGTTTCATGATAAGATATAATATTCATTGTGCAGTGTTATGTATATCTCGTCTACACTTCAAATGAATGTAAATACGACCCATCCTTGCTAGGAAATAGCGCTTGCAGATGTCTACGTATCGAAGCAATAGAGTTCCAAAGCTTGCTAATTCGCGATATCGCTACTCATTACTATGCTTCATGATAATATATAATATTCATTGCGAAGTGTCATGTATACCTCGTATTCACTTCAAAAGTATGTAAATGCGACACTTCCTTGCTAGGAAATAGCGTTTGCAGATGTCTACCTATCGAAGCAATAGTGTTCTAATGCTTCTTAAATCGCGATATCGCATCTCTTATCTATGTTTCATGATAATATATAATATTCATTGCGAAGTGTCATGTATACCTCGCATACACTTCAAATGAATGTGAATGCGACAGTTCCTTGCTAGGAAATAGTGTTTGCACATATTTAGTATCGGAGCAATATAGTCCTAAAGCTTCTTAAATCGCGATATCGCATCTCATTTCTATGTTTCATGATAAGATATAATATTCATTCTGCAGTGTTATGAATACCTCGTATTCACTTCAAGAGAATGTAAATGCGACACTTCCTTGCTTGGAAATAGCGTTTGCAGGTGTCTACGTATCGAAGCAATAGAGTTCTAATGCTTCTTAAATCGTTGTACCGGATCTCATTTCTATGTTTCATGATAAGATATAATACTCATTGCGAACTGTCATGTATTCCTCGTATTCCTTTCAAAAGAACGTAAATGCGACACTTCCTTGCTAGAAAGTAGCGTTTGCACATGTCTTCGTATCGAACCAATAGACTTCTAATGCTTCTTAAATCGCCATATCGCATCTCGTTTCTATGTTTCATGATAGGATATAATATCCGTTGTGCAGTGTTATGTATATCTCGTCTATACTTCAAATGAATGTAAATGCGACACTTCCTTGCTAGGAAATTGCGTTTGCAGATGTCTACGTTTCGTGGCATTAGAGTTCTAATGCTTCTCGAAACGCGTTATCGCTACTCATTACCATGTTTCATGATAATATATAATATTCATTGCGGAGTGTTATGTATACCTCGTATTCACTTTAAAAGAATGTACATGCGACACTTCCTTGCTAGGAAATAGCGTTTGCAGATGTCTCCGTATCGAAGCAATAGATTTCTAAACTTGCTAATTCGCGATATCGTATCTCATATCTATGTTTCACGATAATATATAATATTCACTGCGAAGTGTCATGTATACCTCGCATACACTCCAAATGTATGTGAATGCGACAGTTCCTTGCTAGGAAATAGTATTTGCAGATATCTACGTATCGAAGCAATAGTGTTCTAATGCTTCTTAAATCGCGAAATCGCATCTGATTTCTATGTTTCATGATAAGATATAATATTGATTGTGCAGTGTTATGTATATCTCGTCTATACTTCAAATGAATGTAAATGCGACACTTCCTTGCTAGGAAATAGCGTTTGCAGATGTCTACGTATCGAAGCAATGGAGTTCTAGTGCTTCTTAAATCGTCATATCGCATCTCACTACAATGTTTCATGGTAAGATATAATATTCATTGCGAAGTGTCATGTATACCTCGTATTCCATTCAAAAGAATGTAAATGCGACACTTCCTTGCTAGGAAGTAGCGTTTGCAGATGTCTACGTATCGAAGCAATAGGTATCTAATACTTCTTAAATAGCCATATCACTACTCATTTCTATGTTTCATGATGATATACAATATTGACTGCGAAGTGTCATGTATACCTCGCGCACACTTCAAGTGAATGTAAATGCGACACTTCCTTGCTAGGAAGTAGCGTTTGCAGATGCCTACGTATCGTAGCAATAGATTTCTAATGCTCCTCAAAACGCGATATTGCATCTGATTTCTATGTTTCATGATAAGATATAATATTCAATGCGAAGATTTATGTATTCCACGTCTACACATCAAATGAATGTAAGTGCGACACTTCCTTTCGAGCAAATAGCGTTTGCAGATTTCTACGTATCGTACCAGCAGAGCTCTAATGCTTCTTGAAACGCGATATCGCATCTCCTGCAATGTTTCATGAAAAGATACAATATTCATTGCGATGTGATATGTATTCCTCGTCTACACTTCAAATGAATGTAAATGCGACACTTCCCTGCTAGGAAATAGCGTTTGCAGATGTCTATGTATCGAAGCAGCGGAGCTCTAATGCATCTTAAAACGCGATATCGCATCTCACTTCAATGTTTCATGAAAAGATACAATATTCATAGCGAAGTGTTATGTAAACCTCGAATACACTTCAAATGAATGTAAACGCGACACTTCCTTGCTAGGAAATAGCGTTTGCAGATGTCTACCTATCGTAGCAATAAACTTCTTATGCTCCTCAAAACGCGATATCGCATCTGATTTCTATGTTTCATGATAAGATATAATATTCAATGCGAAGTTTTATGTATTCCTCGTCTTCACCTCAAAAGAATATAAATGCGACACTTCCTTGCTAGGAAGTAGCGCTTGCAGATGTCTACGTATCGTAGCAATAGGTTTCTAATGCTTCTTAAACCGCCATATCGCATCTTATTTCTATGTTTCACGATAAGATATAATATTCATAGCGAAGTGTCATGTATACCTCGCATACACTTCAAATGAATGTAAATGCAACACCTCCTTGCTAGGAAATAGCGTTTGCAGATGTCTACGTTTCGTGGCATTAGAGTTCTAATGCTTCTCAAAACGCGATATCGCTACTCATTACCATGTTACATTATAATATATAATATTCGTTGTGGAGTGTTATATATACCTCGTATTCACTTCAAAAGAATGTAAATGCGACACTTTCTTGCTAGGAAATAGCGTTTGCTGATGTCTCCGTATCGAAGCAATGGAGTTCTAGTGCTTCTTAAGTCGTCATATCGCATCTCATTTCTATGTTTCATGGTAAGATATAATATTCATTGCGAAGTGTCATGTATACCTCGTATTCCATTCAAAAGAATGTAAATGCGATACTTCCTTGCTAGGAAGTAGCGTTTGCAGATGTCTACGTATCGAAGCAATACGTATCTAATACTTCTTAAATAGCCATATCACTACTCATTTCTATGTTTCATGATGATATACAATATTGACTGCGAAGTGTCATGTATACCTCGCGCACACTTCAAGTGAATGTAAATGCGACACTTCCTTGCTAGGAAGTAGCGTTTGCAGATGCCTACGTATCGTAGCAATAGATTTCTAATGCTCCTCAAAACGCGATATTGCATCTGATTTCTATGTTTCATGATAAGATATAATATTCAATGCGAAGATTTATGTATTCCACGTCTACACATCAAATGAATGTAAGTGCGACACTTCCTTTCGAGTAAATAGCATTTGCAGATTTCTACGTATCGTACCAGCAGAGCTCTAATGCTTCTTGAAACGCGATATCGCATCTCACTGCAATGTTTCATGAAAAGATACAATATTCATTGCAATGTGATATGTATTCTTCGTCTACACTTCAAATGAATGTAAATGCGACACTTCCTTGCTAGGAAACAGCATTTGCAGATGTCTACGTATCGTAGCAATAGAATTCTGATGCATCTCAAAGCTCGATATCGCACCTGACTTTTCTGTTTCATGATAAGATATAATATTCGTTGCGAAGTGTCATGTGTTCCTCGTATTTACATCAAAAGAATGTAAATGCGACACTTCCTTCATAGGAAATAGCGTTTGCATCTCTTTAAATCGTGATATCGCATCTCATTTCATTGATTCATGAAAAGATATAATATTCTTTGTGGAGTGTTATGTATCCCTCGTATTCAGTTCAAAAGAATGTAAATGCGACACTTCCTTGCTACGAACTAGCGTTTCCAGATATCTGCGTATCGTAGCAATGGAGTTCTAACGCTTCTTAAAACGCGATATCGCATTTCATTTCTATGTTTCATGATGAGATATAATGTTTATTGCGAAGTGTCATGTATACCTCGTATTCACTTTGAATCAATGCAAATGCGACACCTACATGCTCGGAAATATCGTTTACAGATGTCTAAGTATCGAAGCAATAGAATTCTAATACTTCTTAAAACCTGATCCCGCTTCTATGTTTCATGATAAGACATAATATTCATTGCGAAGTGTCATGTATACCTCGTATTCCTTTCAAAAGAATGTAAATGCGACACTTCCTTGCTAGGAAGTAGCGTTTGCAGATGTCTACGTATCGAAGCAATAGGATTCTAATGCTTCTTAAATCGCCATATTACATCTCATTTCTATGTTTCATGATAAGATATAATATTTATTGTGGAGTGTTCTGTATACCTCGTATTCACTTCAAAATAATGTAAACGCGACACTTCCTTGCAAGGAAATAGCGTTTGCAGATGTCTACGTATCGAAGCAATAGAGTTCTAATGCTTCCTAAATCGTCATATCGCATCTCATTCCTATGTTTCATGATAAGATATAATATTCATTGTGCAGTGTTATGTATATCTCGTCTATACTTCAAATGAATGTAAATGCTACACTTCCTTATTAGGAAATATCTTTTGCAGATATCTACGTACCGTGGCATTAGAGTTCTAATGCTTCTCAAAACGCGATATCGCTACTGATTACTATGTTTTATGATAATATATAATATTCATTGTGGAGTATTATGTATTCCTCGTATTCCTTTCAAAGGAATGTAAATGCAACACTTCCTTGCTAGGAAGTAGCGTTTGCAGATGTCTACGTATCGAACCAATAGATTTCTGATGCTTCTTAAATCGCCATATCGCATCTCATTTCTATGTTTCATGATAAGATATAATATTCATTGTGCAGTGTTATGTATATCTCGTCTATACTTCAAATGAATGTAAATGCGACACTTCCTTGCTAGGAAATAGCCTTTGCAGATGTCTACGTAAGTGTGGCATTGGAGTTCTAATGCTTCTCAAAACGCGATATCGCTTCTCATTCCTATGTTTCATGATAACATATAATATTCACTTCGAGGTGTCATGTATACCTCGCATACACTTAAAATGAATGCAAATGCGAAACTTCCATGCTAGGTAATAGCGTTTGCAGATGTCTACGTAACGAAGCAATAGACATCCAATGCTCCATAAATCGCCATATCGCATCTCATTTCTATGTTTCATGATAAGATATAATATTCATTGCGAAGTGCCATGTATACCTCGTATTCCGTTCCAAAGAATGTAAATGCGACACTTCCTTGCTAGGAAGTAGCATTTGCTGATGTAAACGTATCGAAGCAATAGACATCTAATGCTTCACAAATCGCCTTATCGCATCTCATTTCTGTGTTTCATGATAATATATAATATTCACTGCGCAGTGTCATGTATACCTCGCATACACTTCAAATGAATGTAAATGCGACACTTCCTTGCTTGGAAATAGTGTTTACAGATGTTTACGTATCGAAGCAATAGTGTTCTAATGCTTCTTAAATCGCGATATCGCATCTCATTTCTATGATTCATGATAAGATATAATATTCATAGCGAAGTGTCATGTATACCTCGTATTCCTTTCAAAAGAATGTAAATGCGACACTTCCTTGCTAGGAAGTAGCGTTTGCAGATGTCTACGTATCGAACCAGTAGATTTCTAATGCTTCTTATATCGCCATATCGCATCTCATGTCTATGTTTCATGATAAGATATAATATTCATTGTGCAGTGTTATGTACGTCTCGTCTATACTTCTAATGAATGTAAATGCGACACTTCCTTGCTAGGAAATAGCGTTTGCAGATGTCTACGTATCGTGGAATTGGAGTTCTAATGCTTCTCAAAACGCGATATCGCTTCTCATTCCTATGTTTCATGATAACGTATAATATTCATTGCGAAGTGTCATGTATACCTCGCATACACTTAAAATGAATATATATGCGACACTTCTTTGCCAGGAAATAGCGTTTGCAGATGACTACGTATCGTAGCATTAGAGTTCCAATGCTTCTCAAAACGCGATACCGCTACTCATTACCATGTTACATGATAATATATAGTATTCATTGTAGAGTGGTATGTATACCACGTATTCACTTCAAAAGAATGTAAATGCGACACTTCCTTGCTAGGAAATAGCGTTTGCAGATGTCTACGTATCGAACGAATAGACTTCTAAAGCTTGCTAATTCACGATATCGCATCCCATATCTATGTTTCATGATAATATATAATATTCATTGCGAAGTGTCATGTAAGCTTCGCATACACTTCAAATGAATGTGAATGCGACAGTTCCTTGCTAGGAAATAGTGTTTGCAGATATCTACGTATCGAGGCAATAGTGTTCTAAAGCTTCTTAAATCGCGATATCGCATCTCATTTCTATGTTTCATGATAAAATATAATATTCATTGTGAAGTGTTATGAATACCTCGTATTCACTTCAAAAGTATGTAAATGCGACACTTCCTTGCTTGGAAATAGCGTTTGCAGATGTCTACGTATCGATGCAATAGGGTTCTAATGCTTCTTAAATCGCCATATTACATCTCATTTCTATGTTTCATGATAAGATATAATATTCATTGTGGAGTGTTCTGTATACCTCGTATTCACTTCAAAATAATGTAAACGCGACACTTCATTGCTAGGAAATAGCGTTTTGCAGATGTTTACGTATCGAAGCAATAGAGTTCTAATGTTTCCTGAAACGCGATATCGCATCTCATTTCTATGTTTCGCGAGAAGACACAATATTTATTGTGCAGTATTATGTATAACTCGTATTCACTTCAAAAGAATGTTAATGCGACACTTCCTTGCCAGGACGTAGCGTTTGCAGATGTCTACGTATCGAAGAAATAGAGTTCTAACGCTTGTCAAAACGCAATATCGCATCTCATTTCAATGTTTCATGATAAGATATAATATTCATTGCGAAGTGTCATGTGTACCTCGCATACACTTCAAATGAATGTAAATGCGACACTTCCATGCTAGGAGATAGCGTTTGCAGATGTCTAAGAATCGTAGCAATAGAGTTCTAATGCTCTTAAATCGCGATATCACATCTCATTTCTATGTTTCGGGATAAGATATAATATACATTGCGAAGTGTCATGCATACCTCGTATTCACTTCAAAAGAATGTAAATGCGACGTTTCCATCCTAGGAAATAGCGTTTGCCGATGTCTATGTATCGTAGCAATAGAGTCCTAATGCTTCTTAAAACGAGATGTCGCATTTCATTTCTATGTCTCGTGATAAGATATAATATTCTGTGCGAAGTGTCATGTATACCTCGTATTCACTTCAAAAGAATGTAAATGCGACACTTCCTTGCTAGGAAATAGCGTTTCCAAATGTTTACGTACCGAAACAATAGGGCTCTAATGCTTCCTAAAACGACAAGTCGCATCTCATTTCTATGTTTCATGGTAAGATATAATATTCATAGCGAAGTGTCATGTATACCTCGTATTCACTTCAAATGAATGTAAACGCGTCACTTCCTTGCTAGGAAATAGCGTTTGCACATGTTTGTGTATCAAAGCAATAGTGTTCTAGTGCTTCTTAAAACGCGATGTCGCATCTCATTTCTATGTTTCGTGATAATATATAATAATCATTGCGAATTGTCATGTATACCTCGTATTCACTTCAAATGAATGTAAACGCGACACTTCCTTGCTGGGAAATAGCGTTTGCACATGTTTGTGTATCGAAGCAATAGTGTTCTAGTGCTTCTAAAAACGTGATGTCGCGTCTTACTTCTACGTTTCATGATAAGATATAATATCCACTGCGAAGTGTCACGTATACCCCGTATTCACTTCAAAAGAATGTAAATGCGACACTTCCTTCCTAGGAAATAGCGTCTCCAGATATCTACGTATCGTAGCAATAGACTTCTAATGCATCTTAAAACGCGATATCGCATCTCATTTCTATGTTTCATGATCAGATATAATATTCATTGCGAAGTGTCATGTATAGCTCTTATTCACTTCAAAAGAATGTAAATGCGACTCCTCCTTGCAAGGAAATAACGTTTCCAGATGTCTACGTATCCAAACAATAGAGTTCCAATACTTCTTAAAACGAGATGTCGCATATCATTTCTATGTTTCGTGATAAGATATAATATTCATTGCGAAATGTCACGTATACCTCGTATTCACTTCAAAAGAAAGTAAATGCGACACTTCCATGCTAGGAAATAGCGTTTGCAGATGTCTACGTATCGTAGCAATAGTGTTCTAATACCGCTTAGAACGCGATATCGCATCTCATTTCTATGTTTCATGATAAGATATAATATCCACTGCGAATTGTCATGTATACCCGTATTCTCTTCAAAAGAATGTAAATGCGACACTTCCTTCCTAGGAAATAGCGTCTCCAGATATCTACGTATCGTAGCAATAGACTTCCAATGCATCTTAGAACGCGATATCGCATCTCATTTCTATGTTTCATGATCAGATATAATATTCATTGCGAAGTGTCATGTATAGCTCTTATTCACTTCAAAAGAATGTAAATGCGACTCTTCCTTGCAAGGAAATAACGTTTCCAGATGTCTACGTATCGAAACAATAGAGTTCCAATGCTTCTTAAAACGAGATGTCGCATATCATTTCTATGTTTCGTGATAAGATATAATATTCATTGCGAAATGTCACGTATACCTCGTATTCACTTCAAAAGAATGTAGATGCGACACTTCCTTGCTAGGAAATAGCGTTTGCAGGTGTCTACGTATCGAAGCAATAGAGTTCTAATGCTTCTTAAATCGCCTTATTGCATCTCATCTCTATGTTTCATGATAAGATATATTATTCATTGTGGAGTGTTATGTATACCTCGTCCATACTTCAAAAGGATGTAAACGTCACACATCCTTGCTAGGAAATGCGTTTCCATGTGTCTAGGTATCGAAGCAATGGAGTTCTAATGCTTCTTAAAACGCGATATCGCATCACATTTCTATGTTTCATGACAAGGCATAATATTCATTGTGAAATTTTAGGTATGCCTCGTCTACACTTCAAAGGAATGTAAATGCTACACATCCTTGCTAGGAAATGCGTTTCCAGATGCATACGTATCGAAGCAATATAGTTCTAATGCTTCTTAAAACGTGATATCGCATCTCATTTCTATGTTGCATAATAAGATATAATATTCATTGCGAAGTGTTATGTATACCTCGTCTACACTCCAAAAGGATGTAAATGCCACACTTCCTTTCTAGGAAATAGCGTTTCCAGTTGTTTACTTATCGGATCAATGGAGTTCTATTGCTTCATTCAACACGATGTCGCAAGTCATTTCAATGATTCATGGTAAATTGCATTGTTCTATGCAATATCTTACATTTGTCTGCATCTAGTCCTTAGAAGGATGTGAATCCTATTCTTACTTGCAACAGAATATCTTTTCCAGATCTCTACGTGTCCAAGCAAGACATTTATAATACTTCATGCAGCGCTATGTCGCATCTCATTTCAACGTTTCAAAGCAAAGTATCTGTAATCATATATCCATAACATTATGCTTAACTGTTAGAGGTCTTCAATAGAATGTGAACTATATAATTCCATGCAACGGCATGGCGCTCCGTGGTGTCTGTCTGTTAAAGCAGTCGAGCTAGAATTCTCCATGCAATGCGCTAGCGCATCCCATTTCATCGTTTTAATGTAAGAATGCTGTAATCTCTTATGCATAGCTCTATGCTTATCTGCTTTAAAACTTCATAAAAATGTAAATTCTACAGCTCCATGCAACAGGTGTCGTAGTGTCTACATGTCGAGACAATAGAGTACTAATGCATTACACAATGCCATGACTCATCTCATTTCAACGTTTCGAATTAAGTAAGCTGTAATCTTCTATGAAAAGCATGACAATTATCTGCTTCTACTCTACAATAGAATGTGAATTCTATAGATCCAAGCAACAGGAGGGCAGGCCCTCCACCATCCTACTGCCTGCCCTGATGCGGGCAAAGGATTCCCAGGGCCACTCAAACCGCGACCAACTTCTATCTTATACTCTAATCGATTCATCGTTATGCGTTTTCCATTAAGCTTGCCGGGATCAGTGATATTGATTCGCTCAATCTAAATTATTATTTTCTGTTTAAGTTTCTCGATTTTTTTAGTTTCTCTCACGATATCGTCTATTTCGTTGTACCTTACACTTACAGTATGGTATATAATCTGTTGTTTGATATTTCTAGGATTTCCTCTTAATAAATGCAATGCTTCCACATATTTTCTTTCTCTTTCTCTTTAGTTACATTGTTGTTATTTTATGCTTTTCACCCTCCACATTCCCTCTCTACACCATCTCGGAACAGGCGTTATACGATTACTGCAGGATGACGCCCCGGTCTCGTTAAACCGAGATCGAGTGTTCTCTCTTGCATCCGTTGATTTATATATGTTATATATTGGAGAATATTTCCTCTTATCCTTTGTATTTTTCGAATGAAATTACATTGACAGAAATACGAGCTAGTTCTGCACGCCTATTTGAAACAACATTAAATCACATTGTTAAACAATAATATATTAAATGTGACTTGGACTTTTAAATTTGAATTTATAAACATCTAACAGGTAAATATGTTTTTCTTACTATTCATATCATTATACATTCAGTGATTTATTGTGTGCTGTGATTTGATATATTAACTGCTTGATTATATTTTGCAATGAACTTTGCGTACCAAACATTGTTTTTACTCCTGATGGGAGTGGATAGTTCTTCGTTTTATATTCTTATATCGCATTCATTATAAAAGTATATGATATCCTTCTTATGCAGTCATGTATAATTATGTACTGTGACGGTTTTTCCCGTTTCAATCCTCAAGAAAAGGGTATATAGAACCAATAATAACGGGGTATCCAGAAGTTTAATCCGGGGTTATATCGGGGTACAGAAAATCCGCGTGATTCGGCAACGCGAAGTATAGAACAATAAATTTCCTATCCAGCGAGTATTTCGAAGCTGCGAGGCTGGGACTTTTTGGGCGCCAGCTACTCAAAAAGTAGCAAAAACTAGTAAACCACGCAACCCGGGGAAACCCGGTTCAAGATAACCCTCGAAATTTCGAAATACTCTTTCGCTCGACTGCTTCTAGCCGAGTGCGCAAATTAGGGTCGCGGGATACTGAACTCACGGCTTCTTTCTAGATTGCCTCGACGTGGTATTACAAAAGGGTATACGACACGCCGCGAATGACCGTGGATCACCACCCGTTATACAATACAAATTACAATACGCGATATCACAATTGCGGCAGGCAACAAATGGGACGCTTTAGCGTATAAGGACTCACGTTCTCGTTTCCAACAATTCTGGATCTCGCTCCGTCTTTCTCTCTCTTTCTCTCTCTCTCTCTCCTCCAAATCGCTTCGTACAATCGTTTGCTAGGTTGCTCGCTATGTCTTCGCTAAGTCTTCGCTAAGTCGTCGCTAAGTAGTCGCTAAGAAGCCGCTAAGATGTAGAGGCTGTCTTCATGCTGGCGAGCTGGTTATATAGGTTTGCTGGGGGTCTTCGGATCCCCTTAGATCCTCCTTAAGGCTCCTTGGTGGTGTAGGACTATATGCTTCGGTATTGTTCGGGGCATCGATCGGTGGATTTCGGTGATCTTCCCTGATCGCCCCCTCTGGTGTGTCTAGAGGGAGTCCTCTGGATTATTTGAACTGCGGCGCGTGTCGCGCGCCGCGCATTCCACGGCTCACCTGCAGTTCCGCAGCGCATCTTGCATTTTCCTCTTCATGGGCTCAGGGGAGGGGTGGAGGTTCTTCTCACACCCGGAGTCCATCCTGTTCGTCTCCATGGACTGTGGCAACGGTCGTATCGTTGCAGGGCCTTGGATCGTATCCCTTGGGCTTCAGGGTCTGTTCTTGCTCACTTCCCGACTCCGCCACCGTCGAGCCCGTCACGCTACCTCGGCGCACAGTACTTCCGAGAACCTGTGGTATTTTAATTCGCCGAAGGGGTGTCACCTGGGTCGCTTCTTCAATCAGCTCGCGAGTCTAATCCGTAGAACGGAGAGAGAAAAAAGAACGAGGGGGGGATTGTCCGTGTCGCGCTTCTCGCATGGGTGGTGATCAGCGAGATAGTCTAACCGAAGCAGGGGGGAGAGGTGAGCAAGCCTTGTGACGTCACCACGTCACACTACATGTCGAAGCAATAGTGTTCTAATTCTTCATAAAACGCGATATCGCATCTCATTTCTATGTCTCATGATCAGATGTAATATTCAATGCAACCCGTTATGTATATCTCGTCTGCATGTCAAAAGAATGTAAATCCCACTCTTCCTTGCGACGTAATAGAGTTTCTAGATGTCTGCGTATCGATGCAACAGAGTTCTAATACTTGTTTAAAAACAATATCGCATCTCAATTCTATGTCTCATGATAAGATACAATATTCACTGCGAAGTGTTACGTATGCCTCGCCTACACTTCAATATAATGTAAATGCCACACTTCCTCGCCAGGAAATAGCGTTTCGAGATGTCTTCGTATCGAAGGAATAGAGTTCTAATGCTTCTATCAACACGATACCGTATCTCAATTCTATGTTTCATGATAAGATATAATCTTCATTGAGAAGTGTCATGTATACCTCGTATCGCTTTCAAAAGAATGTAAATGCGACACTTCCTTGCTAGGAAGTAGCGTTTACAGATGTCTACGTATCGAACCAATAGACTTCTAATGCTTCTTAAATCGTCATATCGCATCTCATATCTATGTTTCATGATAAGATATAATATTCATTGCGAACTGTCATGTATACCTCGCATACACTTCAAATGAATGTGAATGCGACAGTTCCTTGCTAGGAAATAGTGTTTGCAGATATCTACGTATCGAAGCAATAGAGTTCTAAAGCTTCTTAAATCGTCATATCGCATCTCATTTCCATGTTTCATGATAAGATATAATTTTCATTGTGGAGTGTTATGTATACCTCGTATTCACTTCGAAAGAATGTAAACGCGACACTACCTTGCCAGCTAATAGTGTTTGCAGATATCTACGTATCGAAGCAATAGATTTCTAAAGCTTCCTAGATCGTCATATCGCATCTCATTTCTATGTTTCATGATAAGACATAATATTCATTGTGGAGTGTTCTGTATACCTCGTATTCACTTCCAAAGAATGTAAATGCGACACTTCCTTCCTTGGAAATAGCGTTTGCAGATGTCTACGTATCGTAGCAATAGAGTTCTAACGCTTGTCAAAACGCAATATCGCATCTCATTTCAATGTTTCATGATAAGATATAATATTCATTGCGAAGTGTCATGTGTACCTCGCATACACTTCAAATGAATGTAAATGCGACACTTCCATGCTAGGAAATAGCGTTTGCAGATGTCTAAGAATCGTAGCAATAGAGTTCTAATGCTCTTAAATCGCGATATCGCTACTCATTTCTATGTTTCATGATAAGATATAATATTCATTGTGCAGTGTTATGTATATCTAGTCTATACTTCAAATGAATGTAAATGCGACACTTCCTTGCTTGGAAATAGCGTTTGCAGATGTCTACGTATCGAAGCAATAGAGTTCTAATGCTTCTTAAATCGCCATATTGCATCTCATTTCTATGTTTCATGATAAGATATAATATTCAATGTGGAGTGTTATGTATACCTCGTATTCACTTCGAAAGAATGTAAACGCGACACTACCTTGCCATCTAATAGCGTTTGCAGATGTCTACGTATCGTAGCATAAGTGTTCTAATGCTTCTCAAAACGCGATATCGCTACTCATTACTATGTTCCATGATAATATATAATACTCATTGTGGAGTGTTATGTGTACCTCGTATTCACTTCCAAAGAATGTAAATGCGACACTTCCTTCCCTGGAAATAGCGTTTGCAGATGTCTACGTATCGAAGCAATAGAGTTCTAATGCTTCTTAAATCGCCATATTGCATCTCATTTCTATGTTTCATGATAAGATATAATATTCAATGTGGAGTGTTATGTCTACCTCGTATTCACTTCAAAAGAATGTATACGCGACACTACCTTGCCAGGAAATAGCGTTTGCAGATGGCTACGTATCGTAGCATAAGGGTTCTAATGCTTCCCAAAACGTGATATCGCATCTCACTTCTATGTTTCATGATAAGATATAGTATTCATTGGGGAGTGTTATGTATACCTCGTATTCACTTCAAAAGAATGTAAATGCGACACTTCCTTGCTTGGAAATAGCGTTTGCAGATGTCTACGTATCGAAGCAATAGATTTCTGAAGCTTGCTAATTCGCGATAACGCATCTCATATATATGTTTCATGATAATATATAATATTCATTGCGAAGTGTCATGTATACCTCGCATACACTACAAATGAATGTGAATGCCGCAGTTCCTTTCTAGGAAATAGTGTTTGCAGATATCTACGTATCGAAGCAATAGATTTCTAAAGCTTCTTAGATCGTCATATCGCATCTCATTTCTATGTTTCATGATAAGATATAATATTCATTGTGGAATGTTATGTATACCTCGTATTCACTTCAAAAGAATGTAAACGCGACACTTCCTTGCCAGGAAATATCGTTTGCAGATGTCTACGTATGGTAGCATTAGAGTTCTAATGCTTCTCAAAACGCGATATCGCTACTCATTACTATGTTTCATGATAATATATAATACTCATTGTGGAGTGTTCTGTATACCTCGTATTCACTTCCAAAGAATATAAATGCGACCCTTCCTTGCTTGGAAATAGCTTTTGCAGATGTCTACGTATCGAAGCAATAGATTTCTAAAGCTTGCTAATTCGCGTTAACGCATCTCATATATATGTTTCATGATAATATATAATATTCATTGCGAAGTGTCATGTATACCTCGCACACACTTCAAATGAATGTGAATGCGACAGTTCCTTGCTAGGAAATAATGTTTGAAGATATCTACGTATCGAAGCAATAGTGTTCTAAGGCTTCTTAAATCGTCATATCGCATCACATTTCTATGTTTCATGATAAGATATAATATTCATTGTGGAGTGTTATGTATACCTCGTATTCACCTCAAAGGAATGTAAACGCGACACTTCCTTGCTAGGAAGTAGCGTTTGCAGATGTCTACGTATGGTAGCATTAGAGTTCTAATGCTTCTCAAAACGCGATATCGCTACACATTACTATGTTTGATGATAATATATAATACTCATTGTGGAGTGTTATGTATACCTCGTATTCACGTCCAAAAAATGTAAATGCGACACTTCCTTGCTTGGAAATAGCGTTTGCAGATGTCTAAGTATCGAAGCAATAGATTACTAAAGCTTGCTAATTCGCGATATCGCATCTCATATATATGTTTCATGATAATATATAATATTCATTGCGAAGTGTCATGTATACCTCGTATTCACCTCAAGAGAATGTAAATGCGACACTTCCTTGCTAGGAAATAGCGCTTGCAGATGTCTACGTATCGAAGCAATAGATTTCTAAAGCTTGCTAATTCGCGATATCGCATCTCATATATATGTTTCATGATAATATATAATATTCATTGCGAAGTGTCATGTATACCTCGCATACGCTTCAAATGAATGTAATTGCGACAGTTCCTTGCTAGGGAATAGCGATTTCAGATGTCTACGTTACGAAGCAATAGAGTTCTAATGCTTCTTAATACGCGATATCGCAACTCATATCTATGTTTCATGATAAGATATAATATTCATTGCGATGTGTCATGTATACCTCGTATTCCTTTCAAAAGATTGTAAATGCGACACTTGCTTGCTAGGAAGTAGCGCTTGCAGATGTTTACGTTTCGAAGCAATAGGGATCTAATGCTTCTTAAACCGCCTTATCGCTTCTCATTTCTATGTTTCATGATAAGATATAATATTCATAGTGCAGTGTTATGTATACCTCGTATTCACTTGAAAAGAATGCAAATGCGACACTTCCTTCCTAGGAAGTAGCGTTTGCAGATGTATATGTATCGAAGCATTAGTGTTCCAATGCATCTTAAATCGTCATATCGCAACTCATTTCTGTGTTTCATGATAAGATATAATATTCATTGCGAAGTGTCATGTATACCTCGCATAAACTTAAAATGAATGTAAGTGCGATTCTTCCTTGCTAGGATATAGTGTTTGCAGATGCCTACGCATCGAAACAATAGATTTCTAAAGCATGCTAATTCGCGTTATCGCATCTCATATCTATGTTTCATGATAATATATAATATTCATTGCGATGTGTCATATATACCTCGCATAAACTTCAAATGAATGTGAATGCGGCATTTCCTTGCTAGGAAATAGTGTTTGCAGGTGTCTACGTATCGATGCAATAGAGTTCTAATGCTTCTTAAATCGCGATATCGCATCACATTCCTATGTTTCATGATAAGATATAATATTCATTGCGAAGTGTCATGTATACCTCGTATTCCTTTCAAAAGAATGTAAACGCGACACTTCCTTGCCAGGAAATAGCGTTTGCAGATGTCTACGTATGGTAGCATTAGGGTTCTAATGCTTCTCAAAGCGCGATATCGCTACTCATTACTATGTTTCATGATAATATATAATATTCATTGTGGAGTGTTATGTGTACCTCGTATTCAATTCAAAAGAAAGTAAATACGACACTTCCTTGCTAGGAGATAGCGTTTGCTGATGTCTACGTATCGAAGCAATAGTGTTCTAATGCTTCTAAAATCGCGCTATCGCATCTCACTTCTATGTTTCATGATAAGATATAATATTCATTGGGGAGTGTTCTGTATACCTCGTATTCACTTCCAAAAAATGTAAATGCGACCCTTCCTTGCTTGGAAATAGCTTTTGCAGATGTCTACTTATCGAAGCAATAGATTTCTAAAGCTTGCTAATTCGCGATATCGCATCTCTTATATATGTTTCATGATAATATATAATTTTCATTGCGAAGTGTCATGTATACCTCGTATTCACCTCAAGAGAATGTAAATGCGACACTTCCTTGCTAGGAAATAGCGCTTGCCGATATCTACGTATCGAAGCAACAGATTTCTAAAGCTTGCTAATACGCGATATCGCATCTCATATATATGTTCATTATAATATATAATATTCATTGCGAAGTGTCATGTATACCTCGCATACACCTCAAATGAATGTGAATGCGACAGTTCCTTGCTGGGAAATAGTGTTTGCAGATATCTATGTATCGAAGCAATAGAGTTCTAAAACTTCTTAAATCGTCATATCGCATCTCACTTCTATGTTTCATGATAAGATATAATATTCATTGCGAAATGTCAGGTATACCTCGAATTCCTTTCAAAAGAATGTAAATGCGACACTTCCTTGCTAGGAAGTAGCGTTTGCAGATATCTACGTATCGAAGCAATAGAATTCTAATGCTTCTTAAATCGTCATATCGCATCTCATTTCTATGTTTCACGTTGAGATATAATATTCATTGTGGAGTGTTATGTATACCTCGTATTCACTTCCAAAGAATGTAAACGCGACACATCCTTGGCAGGAAATAGCGTTTGCAGATGTCTACGTATCGAAGCAATAGAATTCTAATGCTTCTTAAATCGTCATATCGCATCTCATTTCTATGTTTCATGTTAAGATATAATATTCATTGTGGAGTGTTATATATACCTCGTATTCACTTCCAAAGAATGTAAACGCGAGACATCCTTGCCAGGAAATAGCGTTTGCAGATGTCTACGTATGGTAGCATTAGAGTTCTAATGCAACTCAAAACGCGATATCGCTACTCATTACTATGTTTCATGATAATATATAATACACATTGTGGAGTGTTATGTATACCTCGTATTCACTTCCAAAGAATGTAAATGCGACACTTCCTTGCTTGGAAATAACGTTTGCAGATGTCTACGTATCGAAGCAATAGATTTCTAAAGCTTGCTAATTCGCGTTAACGCATCTCATATATATGTTTCATGATAATATATAATATCATTGCGAAGTGTCATGTATACCTCGCACACACTTCAAATGAATGTGAATGCGACAGTTCCTTGCTAGGAAATAGTGTTTGCAGATATCTACGTATCGAAGCAATAGTGTTCTAAGGCTTCTTAAATCGTCATATCGCATCTCATTTTTTATGGTTTCATGATAAGATATAATATTCATTGTGGAGTGTTATGTATACCTCGTATTCACCTCAAAGGAATGTAAACGCGACACTTCCCTGCTAGGAAGTAGCGTTTGCAGATGTCTACGTATGGTAGCATTAGAGTTCTAATGCTTCTCAAAACGCGATATCGCTACACATTACTATGTTTGATGATAATATATAATACTCATTGTGGAGTGTTATGTATACCTCGTATTCACTTCCAAAGAATGTAAATGCGACACTTCCTTGCTTGGAAATAGCGTTTGCAGATGTCTACGTATCGAAGCAATAGATTTCTAAAGCTTGCTAATTCGCGATATCGCATCTCATATATATGTTTCATGATAATATATAATATTCATTGCGAAGTGTCATGTATACCTCGCACACACTTCAAATGAATGTGAATGCGACAGTTCCTTGCTAGGAAATACTGTTTGCAGATATCTACGTATCGAAGCAGTAGTGTTCTAAGGCTTCTTAAATCGTCATATCGCATCTCATTTTTATGTTTCATGATAAGATATAATATTCATTGTGGAGTGTTATGTATACCTCGTATTCACCTCAAAGGAATGTAAACGCGACACTTCCCTGCTAGGAAGTAGCGTTTGCAGATGTCTACGTATGGTAGCATTAGAGTTCTAATGCTTCTCAAAACGCGATATCGCTACACATTACTATGTTTGATGATAATATATAATACTCATTGTGGAGTGTTATGTATACCTCGTATTCACTTCCAAAGAATGTAAATGCGACACTTCCTTGCTTGGAAATAGCGTTTGCAGATGTCTACGTATCGAAGCAATAGATTTCTAAAGCTTGCTAATTCGCGATATCGCATCTCATATATATGTCTCATGATAATATATAATATTCATTGCGAAGTGTCATGTATACCTCGTATTCACCTCAAGAGAATGTAAATGCGACACTTCCTTGCTAGGAAATAGCGCTTGCAGATGTCTACGTATCGAAGCAATAGATTTCTAAAGCTTGCTAATTCGCGATATCGCATCTCATATATATGTTTCATGATAATATATAATATTCATTGCGAAGTGTCATGTATACCTCGCATACGCTTCAAATGAATGTAATTGCGACAGTTCCTTGCTAGGGAATAGCGATTTCAGATGTCTACGTTACGAAGCAGTAGAGTTCTAATGCTTCTTAATACGCGATATCGCAACACATATCTATGTTTCATGATAAGATATAATATTCATTGCGATGTGTCATGTATACCTCGTATTCCTTTCAAAAGAATGTAAATGCGACACTTCCTTGCTAGGAAGTAGCGCTTGCAGATGTTTACGTTTCGAAGCAATAGGGATCTAATGCTTCTTAAACCGCCTTATCGCTTCTCATTTCTATGTTTCATGATAAGATATAATATTCATAGTGCAGTGTTATGTATACCTCGTATTCACTTGAAAAGAATGCAAATGCGACACTTCCTTCCTAGGAAGTAGCGTTTGCAGATGTATATGTATCGAAGCAATAGTGTTCCAATGCATCTTAAATCGTCATATCGCACCTCATTTCTATGTTTCATGATAAGATATAATATTCATTGCGAAGTGTCATGTATCCCTCGTATTCACCTCAAGAGAATGTAAATGCGACACTTCCTTGCTAGGAAATAGCGTTTGCAGATGTCTACGTATCGAAGCAATAGGTTACTAAAGCTTGCTAATTCGCGATATCGCATCACATATCTGTGTTTCATGATAATATATAATATTCATTGCGAACTGTCATGTATACCTCGCATACACTTCAAATGAATGTGAATGCGACAGTTCCTTGCTAGGAAATAGTGTTTGCAGATATCTACGTATCGAAGCAATAGAGTTCTAAAGCTTCTTAAATCGTCATATCGCATCCCATTTCTATGTTTCATGATAAGATATAATATTCATTGTGGAGTGTTATGTATACCTCGTATTCACTTCGAAAGAATGTAAACGCGACACTACCTTGCCAGCTAATAGCGTTTGCAGATGTCTACGTATCGTAGCATAAGTGTTCTAATGCTTCTCAAAACGCGATATCGCTACTCATTACTATGTTCCATGATAATATATAATACTCATTGTGGAGTATTATGTGTACCTCGTATTCACTTCCAAAGAATGTAAATGCGACACTTCCTTCCCTGGAAATAGCGTTTGCAGATGTCTACGTATCGAAGCAATAGAGTTCTAATGCTTCTTAAATCGCCATATTGCATCTCATTTCTATGTTTCATGATAAGCTATAATATTCAATGTCGAGTGTTATGTCTACCTCGTATTCACTTCAAAAGAATGTAAACGCGACACTAACTTGCCAGGAAATAGCGTTTGCAGATGGCTACGTATCGTAGCATAAGTGTTCTAATGCTTCTCAAAACGTGATATCGCTACTCATTACTATGTTTCATGATAATATATAATATTCATTGTGGAGTGTTATGTGTACCTCGTATTCACTTCAAAAGAAAGTAAATACGACACTTCCTTGCTAGGAAATAGCGTTTGCTGATGTCTGCGTATCGAAGCAATAGATTTCTAAAGCTTCTTAGATCGTCAAATCGCATCTCATTTCTATGTTTCATGATAAGATATAATATTCATTGTGGAGTGTTATGTATACCTCGTATTCACTTCAAAAGAATGTAAACGCGAAACTTCCTTGCCAGGAAATAGCGTTTGCAGATGTCTACGTATGGTAGCATTAGAGTTCTAATGCTTCTCAAAACGCGATATCGCTACACATTACTATGTTTCATGATAACATATAATACTCATTGTGGAGTGTTATGTATTCCTCGTATTCACTTCCAAAGAATGTAAATGCGACACTTCCTTGCTTGGAAATAGCGTTTGCAGATGTCTACGTATCAAAGCAATAGATTTCTAAAGCTTGCTAATTCGTGATATCGCATCTCATATATATGTTTCATGATAATATATAATATTCATTGCGAAGTGTCATGTAGACCTCGTATTCACCTCAAGAGAATGTAAATGCGACACTTCCTTGCTAGGAAATAGCGCTTGCAGATGTCTACGTATCGAAGCAATAGACTTCTGAAGCTTGCTAATTCGCGATATCGCATCTCATATACATGTTTCATGATAATATATAATATTCATTGCGAAGTGTCATGTATACCTCGCATACGCCTCAAATGAATGTAATTGCGACAGTTCCTTGCTAGGGAATAGCGATTTCAGATGTCTACGTTACGAAGCAATAGAGTTCTAATGCTTCTTAATACGCGATATCGCATCTCATATCTATATTTCATGATAAAATATAATATTCATTGCGAAGTGTCATGTATACCTCGCATACACTTCAAATGAATGTGAATGCGACAATTCCTTGCTGGGAAATAGTGTTTGCAGATATCTACGTATCGAAGCAATAGAGTTCTAAAGCTTCTTAAATCGTCATATCGTATCTCACTTCTATGTTTCATGATAAGATATGATATTCATTGCGAAGTGTCAGGTATACCTCGAATTCCTTTCAAAAGAATGTAAATGCGACACTTCCTTGCTAGGAAGTAGCGTTTGCAGATGTCTACGTATCGAAGCAATAGAATTCTAATGCTTCTTAAATCGTCATATCGCATCTCATTTCTATGTTTCATGTTAAGATATAATATTCATTGTGGAGTGTTATGTATACCTCGTCTTCACTTCCAAAGAATGTAAACGCGACACATCCTTGCCAGGAAATAGCGTTTGCAGATGTCTACGTATGGTAGCATTAGAGTTCTAATGCTTCTCAAAACGCGATATCGCTACTCATTACTATGTTTCATGATAATATATATTACACATTGTGGAGTGTTATGTATACCTCGTATTCACTTCCAAAGAATGTAAATGCGACACTTCCTTGCTTGGAAATAGCGTTTGCAGATGTCTACGTATCGAAGCAATAGATTTCTAAAGCTTGCTAATTCGCGATATCGCATCTCTTATATATGTTTCATGATAATATATAATATTTATTGCGAAGTGTCATGTATACCTCGTATTCACCTCAGGAGAATGTAAATGCGACACTTCCTTGCTAGGAAATAGCGCTTGCAGATATCTATGTATCGATGCAATAGATTTCTAAAGCTTGCTAATTCGCGATATCGCACCTCATATCTATGTTTCATGATAATATATAATATTCATTGCGAAGTGTCACGTATACCTCGCATACACTTCAAACGAATGTAAATGCGACACTTCCTTGCTAGGAAATAGCGTTTGCAGATGTCTAAGTATCGAAGCAATAGTGTTCTAATTCTTCTTAAATCGCGATATCGCCTCTCATTTCTATGTTTCATGATAATATATAATATTCATTGTGCAGTGTTATGTATATCTCGCATACACTTCAATTGAATGTAAACGCGACACTTCCTTGCTAGGAAATAGCGTTTGCAGATGTCTGCGTTTCGTGGCATTAGAGTTCTGATGCTTCTCAAAACGCGGTATCGCTTCTCATTTATATGTTTCGTGATAATATATAATATTCATTGCGAAGTGCCATGTATATCTCGCAAACACTTCAATTGAATGTACATGCGGCACTTCCTTGCTAGGAAATAGCGTTTGCAGATGTCTACGTATCGAAGCAATAGAATTCCAAAGCTTCTTAAATCGCGATATCACATCTCATTTCTATGTTTCACGATAAGAAATAATATTCACTGTGCAGTGTTATGTATACCTCGTAATCACATCAGAAGAATGTAAATGCGACACTTCCTTGCTAGGAAGTAGCGTTTGCAGATGTCTACGTATCGAAGAAATAGAGTTCTAATGCTTCTTAAATCTCCATATCGCATCTCATTCCTATGTTTCATGATAAGATATAATATTTATTGTGGAGTGTTATATATACCTAGTATTCACTTCAAATGTATGTAAATGCTACACTTCCTTGCCAGGAAATAGCGTTTGTAGATGTCTACGTATCGTAGCAATAGAGATCTAATGCTTCTCAAAACGCGATATCGCTATTCATTACTATGTTTCATGATAATATATAATATTCACTGTGGAGTGTTATGTATACCTCGTATTCATTTCAAAAGAATGTAAATGCGACACTTCCTTGCTAGGCAATAGCGTTTGCAGATGTCTACGTATCGTAGAGTTAGTGCTCTAATGCTTCTCGAAACGCGACAGCGTTTCTCATTTCCATGTTACGTGATAGTATATAATATTCATCGAGTAGTGTCATGTATACCTTGCATACACTACAAATGAATGTAAATGCGACACTACCTTGCTAGGAAATTGCGTTTGCTGATGTCCTCGTATCGAAGCAATAATGTTCTAAAGCCTCTTAAATCGCGATATCGCATCTCATTTCTATGTTTCATGATAAGATATAATATTCACTGTGCAGTGTTATGTATACCTCGTATTCACTTCAAAAGAATGTAAACGCGACACTTCCTTGCTAGAAAGTAGCTTTTGCAGATGTCTACGTATCGAAGCAATAGATTTCTAATGCTTCTTAAATCGCCATATCGCATCTCCTTTCTATGTTTCATGATAAGATATAATAATCACTGTGCAGTGTTATGTATACCTCGTATTCACATCAGAGGAATGTAAACGCGACACTTCCTTGCTAGGAAGTAGCGTTTGCAGATGTCTACGTATCGAAGCAATAGAGTTCTAATGCTTCTTAAATCGCCATATCGCATCTCATTCCTATGTTTCATGATAAGCTATAATATTCATTGTGCAGTGTTATGTATATCTCGTCTCTACTTCAAATGAATGTAAATGCGACACTTCCTTGCTAGGAAATAGCGTTGGCAGATGTCTACTTATCGAAGCAATAGAATTCCAAAGCTTCTTAAATCGCGATATCGCATCTCATTTCTATGTTTCATGATAAGATATAATATTCATTGTGGAGTATTATGTATACCTCGTATTCACTTCAAAAGAATGTAAACGCGACACTTCCTTGCTAGGAAGTAGCGTTTGCAGATGTCTACGTATCGAAGCAATAGATGCTTCTTAAATCGCCATATCGCATCTCATTCCTATGTTTCATGATAAGATATAATATTCACTGTGCAGTGTTATGTATACCTCGTATTCACTTCAAGGTAATGTAAATGCGACACTTCCTTGCTAGGAAATAGCGTTTGCTGATGTCTTCGTATCGAAGCAATAACGTTCTAAAGCTTCTTAAATCGCCTTATCGCATCTCATTTCTATGTTTCATGATAAGAAATAATATTCATTGTGCAGTGTTATATATACCTCGTATTCACATCAGAAGAATGTAAATGCGACACTTCCTTGCTAGGAAGTAGCGTTTGCAGATGCCTACGTATCGAAGCAATAGTGTTCTAATGCTTTTTAAATCGCCATATCGCATCTCATTTCAATGTTTCATGATAAGATATAATATTCAATGTGCAGTTTTATGTATACCTCGTATTCACTTCAAAAGAATGTAAATGCGACACTTCCTTGCTAGGAAATAACTTTTCCAGATGTCTACGTATCGTAGCAATAGTGCTCTAATGCTTCTCAATAAGCGACATCGTTTCTCCTTTCTATGTTTCATGATAGTATATAATATTCATTGCGTAGTGCCATGTATACCTCGCATACACTTCAAATGAATGTAAATGCGACAATTCCTTGCTTGGAAATAGCGTTTGCAGATGTCTACGTATCGTAGCATTAGAGTTCTAATGCTTCTCAAAACGCGATATCGCTACTCATTACTATGTTTCATGATAATATATAATATTCACTGTGGAGTGTTATGTTTACCTCGTATTCATTTCAAAGGAATGTAAATGCGACACTTCCTTGCTAGGAAATAGCGTTTGCAGATGTCTACGTATCGAAACAATAGATTTCTAAAGCTTGCTAATTCGCGATATCGCATCTCATATCTATGTTTCATGATAATATATAATATTCATTGCGAAGTGTCATGTATAGATCGTATTCCTTTCAAAAGAATGTACATGCGACACTTCCTTGCTAGAGAGTGACGTTTGCAGATGTCTACGTATCGAAGCAATAGTGTTCTAATTCTTCTTAAATCGCGATATCGCCTCTCATTTCTATGTTTCATGATAAGATATAATATTCATTGTGCAGTGTTATATATATCTGATCTATACTTCAAATGAATGTAAATGCGACACTTCCTTGCTAGGAAATAGCGTTTGCAGATGTCTGCGAATCGTGGCATTAGAGTTCTAATGCTTCTCAAAACGCGGTATCGCTATTCATTTCTATGTTTCGTGATAATATATAATATTCATTGCGAAGTGCCATGAATATCTCGCATACTCTTCAATTGAATGTAAATGCGACACTTCCTTGCTAGGAAATAGCGTTTGCAGATGTCTGCGTATCGTGGCATTAGATTTCTAATGCTTCTCAAAACGCGGTATCGCTTCTCATGTCTATGTTTCGTGATAATATATAATATTCATTGCGAAGTGCCTTGTATATCTCACATACACTTCAATTGAATGTACATGCGACACTTCCTTGCTCGGAAGTAGCGTTTGCAGATGTCTACGTATCGAAGCAATGGAGTTCTAATGCTTCTTAAATCGCCATATCGCATCTCATTTCTATGTTTCATGATATGATATAATATTCACTGTGCAGTGTTATGTATATCTCGTCTATACTTCAAATGAATGTAAATGCGACACTTCCTTGCTAGGAAATAGAGTTTGCAAATGTCTACGTATCGAAGCAATAGAGTTATAATGCTTCTTAAATCGCCATATTGCATCTCATTCCAATGTTTCATGGTAAGATATAATATTTATTGTGGACTCTTATGTATACCTCGTATTCACTTCAAATGTATATAAATGCGACACTTCCTTGCCAGGAAATAGCGTTTGCAGGTGTCTACGTATCGTAGCATTAGAGTTCTGATGCTTCTCAAAACGCGATATAGCTATTCGTTACTATGTTTCATGATAGTATATAATATTCATCGAGTAGTGTCATGTATACCTTGCATACACTTCAAATGATTGTAAATGCGACACTTCCTTGCTAGGAAATAGCGTTTGCAGATGTCTACGTATCGCGGCATTAGAGTTCTATATCTTCTAAAAACGCGATATCGCTTCTCATTTCTATGTTTCTTTATAATATATAGTATTCATTGCGACGTGTCATGTATACCTTGTATTCCTTTCAGAAGAATGTAAATGCGACACTTGTTTGCTTGGAAGTAGCGTTTGCAGATGTCTACGTATCGTGGCATTAGAGTTCTATATCTTCTCAAAACGCGATATCGCTTCTCATTTCTATGTTTTTTTATAATATATAATTTTCATTGCGAAGTGTCATGTATACCTCGCATACACTTAAAATGAATTAAATGCGACACTTCCTTGCTAGGAAATATCGTTTGCAGATGTCTACGTATCGAAGCAATAGCGTTCCAATGCTTCTTAAATCGCCATATTGCATCTCATTTCTATTCTTCATGATAAGATATAATATTCATAGTGGAGTGTTATGTATACCTCGCATTCACTTCAAAAGAATGTACATGCGACACTTCCTTGCTAGGAAATAGCGTTTGCAGATGTCTACGTATCGAAGCAATAGATTTCTATAGCTTGCTAATTCGCGATATCGCATCTCATATCTATGTTTCATGATAATATATAATATTCATTGCGAAGTGTCACGTATACCTCGCATACACTTCAAACGAATGTAAATGCGACACTTCCTTGCTAGGAAATAACGTTTGCAGATGTCTACGTATCGTAGCATTAGAGTTCTAATGCTTCTCAAAACTATATATAGCTATTCGTTACTATGTTTCATGATAATATATAAAATTCATTGCGAAGTGTCATGTATACCTCGCATACACATCAAATGAATGTAAATGCGACACATCCTTGCTAGGATATAGCGTTTCCAGATGTGTACGTATCGAAGCAACAGAGTTCTAATGCTTCCAAAAACGCGATATCGCATCACATTTCTATGTTTCATGATAAGAGATAATATTCATTGCAGAGAGTAATGTATAACTCGTATTCACTTTAAAGGAATGGAAATGCGACTCATCTTTGATAGGAAATAGCGTTTCCAGATGTCTACGTATCGAAGCAATAGTTATAATGCTTCTTAAAGAGGGATCTAGCATCTAATTTCTAGGTTTCATGATAAGATACAATATTCATAGCTAAGTGTCATGTATACGTCGTATTCTTCTCAAAATAGTGTAATTGCGACACTTCCATGCTAGGAAATAGCGTTTGCAGACGTCTACGTATCGAAGCAATAGAGTTCTAAAGCTTGCTAATTCGCGATATCGTATCTCATTTCTATGTTCCATGATAATATATAATATTCATTGCGAAGTGTCATGTATACCTAGCATACACTTCAAATGAAAGTAAATGCGACAGTTCCTTGCTAGGAAGTAGCGTTTGCAGATATCAACGTATCGTAGCAATAGTGTTCTGATGCTTCTTAAAACGCGATATCGCATCTCATTTCTATGTTTCGTGATAAGATATAATATTCATTGTGCAGTGTTACGTATATCTCGTCTATACTTCAAATGAATGTAAATGCGACACTTCCTTGTTAGGAAATAGCGTATGCAGATGTCTACGTATCGAAGCAATAGAGTTCTAATGCTTCTTAAATCGCCATATTGCATCTCATTCCTATGTTTCATGATAAGATATAATATTTATTGTGGAGTGTTGTGTATACCTCGTATTCACTTCAAGTGTATGTAAATGCGACACTTCCTTGCCAGGAAATAGCGTTTGCAGATGTCTACGTATCGTAGCATTAGAGTTCTAATGCTTCTCAAAACTATATATAGCTATTCGTTACTATGTTTCATGATAATATATAATGCGTTTGCAGTTATCAACGTATCGTAGCTATAGTGTTCTGAAAACTGCTTCTTAAAACGCGATATCGCATCTCATTTCTATGTTTCGTGATAAGATATAATATTCATTGTGTAATGTTACGTATCCCTCGTACTCACTTCAAAAGAATGTAAATGCGACACTTCCTTGCTAGGAAATAGTGTTTGCAGACATCTACGTATCGTGGCATTAGTGTTCTAGTGCTTCTCAAAACGTGATTTCGCATCTCATTTCTTTGTCTCATGATAAGATATAATATTCACTGCGAAGTGTTATGTGTTCCTCGTCTACACTTCAAACGAAAGTAAATGCGACACTTCCTTGCTAGGAAGAAGCGTTTGCAGTCGTCTACGTATCGTAGCTAGAGAGTTCTAATGCTTCTCAAAACGCGATATCGCATCTCATTTCTATGTTTCATGATAAGATATAATAGTCATTGTGCAGTGTTATCTATACGTCGTATCCACTTCAAAAGAATGTAAATGCGACACTTCCTTGCTAGGAAATAGCGTTTGCAGATGTCTCCGTATCGAAGCAATAGAGATTTAGTGCCTCCTAAATCGCGATATCGCATTTCATTTCTATGTTTCATGATAAGATATAATATTCATTGCGAAGAGCCATGTATTCATCGCATTCACTTCAAATGAATGTAAAAGCGACACTACCTTTCTAGGAAATAACGTTCCCAGATGTGTCTGTATCGAAATCATAGAGATCCAATGCTTCTCAAATCGCCATATCGCATCTCATTTTTATGTCTCATGATAAGATATAATATTCATTGCGAAATGTCATTTATACCTCGTATTCACTTCAAAAGAATGTAAATGCGACACTTCCTTACTAGGAAGTAGCATTTGTAGATGTATACGTATCGTAGCAATAGAGTTCTAATGCTTGTTAGAACGAGATATCGCATCTCATTTGTATGTTTCATGATTAGATATAATATTCATTGCGAAGTGTTATGTATTGCTCGTCTACGCTTCAATTGAATGTAAATGCGACACTTCCTTTCTAGAAAATTGTGTTTCCAGATGTCTACTGACCGCAGCAATATAGTTCTAATGCTTCTAACAACGCGCTATCTCATCTCATTCCTAAGTCTCATGATAAGATATAATATTCAATGTGGTGTGTTATGTATACCTCGTAATCACTTCAAAAGAATGTAAATGCAACACTTCCTTGCTAGGAAATAGCGTTTGCCGATGTCTACGTATCGAGGCAGTAGAGTTCTAATGATTCTTAAAACGCGATATCGCATCTCATTCCTATGTTTCGTGATAAGATATAATATTCATTGTGGAGTGTTACGTCTACTTCGTATTCACGTCAAAAGAATGTAAATGCGAAACTTCCTTCTTAGGAAATAGCGTTTGCAGATATCTACGTATCGAAGCAATAGAGTGCTAAAGCTTCTTAAAACAAGATATCGCATCTCATTTCTATGTTTCATGATAAGATATAATATTCATTATTCAGTGTTATCTATACCTCGTATTAGCTTCAGAAGAATGTAAATCCGACACTTCCTTGCTAGGAAATAGCGTTTGCAGATGTCTACGTATCATAGCATTGGAGTTCTAATGCTTCTCAAAACGCGATATCGTATCCCATTTCTATGTTTCGTGATAAGATATAATATTCATTGCGACGTGTTATGTATACCTCGTCTACATTTCAAAAGAAAGTAAATGTCACACATCCCTGCTAGGAAAAGCGTTTCCAGGTGTCTACGTATCGAAGCAATAGCGTTCTAATGCTTCTCAAAACGCGATATCGCATTTCATTTCTACGTTTCATGACAAAATATAATATTCATTGCGAAGTGTCATGTATACCTCGCATGCACTTCAAATGAATGTAAATGCGACACTTGCTTTCTAGAATATAGCGCTTGCAGATGTCTACGTATCGTATCATTAGAGTTCTAATGCTTCGCAAAACGCGATATCGCATCTCATTTCTGTGTTCAATGATAAGATGTAATATTCATTGCGAAGTGTCATGTATACCACACATCCACTTCAAATGAATGTAAATCCGACACTTCCTGTCTAGGAAATAGCGTTTGCAGATGTCTGTGTATCAAAGCAATAGAGTTCTAATGCTTCTTAAATCGCGATATCGTATCTCATTTCTATGTTTCATGATGAGATGTAATAGTCAAAGCAACACGTTACGTATATCTTGTCTACACTTCAAATGAATGTAAATCCCACTCTTCCTTGCTACGGAATATAGCTTGCAGATGTCTACGTGTCGGGGCAATAGAGTTGTAATGCTTCGTTAAACGCGATTTCGCAGATGATTTCTGTGAAAAATGACAAGATGTATTTGTATGTAACGCGTTATGTATATCTCGGCAACGCTTAAGAGGAATGTAAATCTGACACTTCCTTGCTACGGAATAGCGCTTCTAGATGACCAGATATCGATGCATTAGAGTTCTAATGCTACATAAAGTGCGATGTTGCATCATATTTCTATGTTTTATGTTGAAATGTATATCAATGCATCGTGTTAATTATATCTTGTCAGCACTTCGAAGGAATGTAAATCTCACGCTTCTTTACGACGAAATCGCGTTTCTAGATATCTGCGTATCGAAGCATTAGAGTTCTAACGCTTCATAAAACGCAATATCACATCTCATTTCTATGTCTCCCAATAGGATGTACTATTCATTGCAAAAAGTTATGTATCTCTCATCTAGACTTCAAACTAATGTAAGTGCCTCACTTCCTTGCTTCGGAGTAGCGTTTCCAGAATTCTGCATATCGATGCAATAGATTTCTAATACTTCATGTAGCGCTATATCGCATCTCATATCTATGTCTCATGTTAAGATGCAACGTCAACGCAAGCGTTACGTATATCTCGTCTGCACTTGAAAATAATGCAAATACCGCACTTGCTTGCTACGGAACAGTGTTTCTACATGTCTACGAATCGAGGCGTAGGAGTTCTAATGCTTCATGGAACGCGATATAGCATTTCATATCAATAGTTCGAAGTATGTATATGGATTTTTATGCACTGTATATATCATTATGCTCATCTGCTTCTGCGCCTCAAAAGTGTGGTTTCCACACTTCCTGACAAGAGGATGGCAATTCTGGTTGTAAATGTGTCGAAGCAATAGAGTTCTAATACATCATTCATCACGATCTCGCATCACATTTCAATGTGTAATGTAAGATGTAGTATTCAATGCAGCGCGTTAAGTTTAACTTTTCAACACTTCTAGCGAATTTGAACCCTACACTCCCTTGCAGGGGAATAGCGTTTTTAGATATCTACTTGTCCAAGCAATAAAGTTCTATTACTTTATTCAGATCGATGTCGCATCTCATTTCAATGCCGCGTGTTGAGATTTAACATTCAATGAAACGCGTTACGTTTATCTGCTTCTACACGTCAACAGTATAAAAGTCCTACAATATCTTGCCAGGAGGTAGCGTTTCTAGATGTGCACGTATTAAAGCAATAGATTTCTAATGCTATATAAAACGCGATATCGCATTTGATATCAACAGTTCGAAGTATGTAAGTAGATAAAAATACTCTACACATCTCGTTATGCTTGTCTGCATATACACGCCAAAAGACTGTGATTTCTACACTTCCTTGCGAGGGAATTGCGTTCTTAGATGTCTACTTTTCGAAGCAATAGAGTTCTATTGCTTCATTCAACACGATGTCGCAAGTCATTTCAATGATTCATGGTAAATTGCAATGTTCTATGCAATATGTTACATTTGTCTGCATCTAGACCTTAGAAGGATGTGAATCCTATACTTACATGCAACAGAATATCGTTTCCAGATCTCTACGTGTCCAAGCAAGACATTTCTAATACTTCATGCAGCGCAATGACGCATCTCATTTACACGTTTCAAAGCAAAGAATCTGTAATCATATATCCATAACATTATGCTTAACTGTTAGAGGTCTTCAATAGAATGTGAACTATATAATTCCATACAACGGCATGGCGCTCCGTAGTTTCTGTCTGTTAAAGCAATCGAGCTAGAATTCTCTATGCAATGCGCTGGCGCATCCCATTTCATCGTTTTAAAGTAAGAATGCTGTAATCTCTTATGCATAGCTCTATGCTTATCTGCTTTAAAACTTCATAAGAATGTAAATTCTACAGCTCCATGCAACAGGATTGCCCTTCGTAGTGTCTACATGTCGAGACAATAGAGTACTAATGCATCATACCATGCCATGACTCATCTCATTTCAACGTTTCGAATTAAGTAAGCTTTAATCTTCTATGAAAAGCATTATAATTATCTGCTTCTACTCTACAAAAGAATGAGAATTCTATAGACCCAAGCAACAGGAGGGCAGGCCCTCCACCATCCTACTGCTTACCCTGATGCGGGCAAAGGATTCCCAGGGCCACTCAAACCACGACCAACATCTATCTTATACTCTAACCGATTCATCGTTATGCGTTTTCCATTAAGCTTGCCGGGATCAGTGGTATTGATTCGCTCAATATAAATTATTATTTTCTCTTTAAGTTTCTCGATTTTTTTTAGTTTCTCTCACGATATCGTCTATTTCGTTGTACCTTACCCTTGCAGTATAATATATAATCTGTTGTTTGATATTTCTAGGATTTCCTCTTAATAAATGCAATGCTTCCACATATTTTCTTTCTCTTTCTCTTTAGTTACATTGTTGTTATTTTATGCTTTTCACCCTCCACATTCCCTCTCTACACCATCTCGGAACAGGCGTTATACGATTACTGCAGGATGACGCCCCGGTCTCGTTATACCGAGATCGAGTGTTCTCTCTTGCATCCGTTGATTTATATATGTTATATGTTGGAGAATATTTCCTCTTATCCTTTGTATTTTTCGAATGAAATTACATTGACAGAAGTACGAGTTAGTTCTGCACGCCTATTTGAAACAACATTAAATCACCTTGTTAAACAATAATATATTAAATGTGACTTGGACTTTTAAATTTGAATTTATAAACATTTAACAGGTAAATATGTTTTTCTTACTATTCATATCGTTATACATTCAGTGATTTATTGTGTGCTGTGATTTGATATATTAACTGCTTGATTATATTTTACAATGAACTTTCCGTACCAAACATTGTTTTTACTCCTGATGGGAGTGGATAGTTCTTCATTTTATATTCTTATATCGGACTGATTATAAAAGTATATGATATCCTTTTTATGCAGTCATGTATAATTATGTACATACAAATTCGCGATTAAGTAGCTATGTGTTTAAATTAAATTCCGAATAATGCACTAAAAAGCATCCCAGATAACAAACGGCAAGATGGTAGCGACACCATGCCGGCACTATATTGCCACTTCCGAGGAGTGTCAACTGATTCGTAGTCATCTGTGACCGGATTCGTTAACTAAAATGCCAGAACGTGTTACCAGCACGTTCTAGACAAGCGAATCGCGCAGTACCAGCACCACGGTGACACATGTATCATCGCTCCATTCATGAATCTCCTCAGCAATTACGCAGGATCACATTTGGCAATGGGGAACCTGTGCTTTCATACAAATTAGAACCGTTAGATGTCAGTAGATGTTCAGCATATGAGTATTGATAGACATTTTGATGGTCGTTTTCCTATATTTATAGTTATTGAGCGAGTCGTATATGTTTCTTTCAATCCATCATAGACTAAAAATATTATTTATAAAAAAATATTACTTATAAAACAAAAATTCATGCTGTTGCGTCCCTAACTTCGCCTTGTGTAATTTTTGAAGTAACATGCTCTCATCGTATTTAATGTAACCCCCAATTGCATGAATTTTTAACAATAAATTGAAGAAAATATATATAAAATAAGTGTATATATTTTTATGACAAAGTAATTATCGACTTTATGGAAAAAATCGCCCTATCGAACTAGTTTATAGAAAATAATAAAATCGAGTTCTTATATCTTTGTTTTGTGCCGGTGTATCTATTTTGGAATCAAAATAAATAAATTGCGCAGTTTAGTCATTTTTCATATTTGCTTATAATTTTTATGGAAACAGCTTCCCCATTAGTAATTGTCAGCCTATGCCACAACCACGCGTGTAGCTATGGTGAGCTGATAGTGTCATTGTCACGGCCGTGTAGCCCGTGTGCTGTACCTCGGTGCTTTAATGTGCCGTGATACGAATGCCGCCCCAGCACTAACAGTATGCCATTTCGAAAGCTGAGTAGGAGCACTTTGTTAGCACAGTTCTGTCACGAAATTCGTTCCATCCATTGTCATTGGCGTGCCAATCGCTGGCTGTTTGGGATATTGTAGTGCATGAGGCAGACTTGTTCCTTATCATCGTCAAGGAGATGGATTTTCACTCCCCCCTTCTTGAATTTTTTAAATTATTGTTTGGAATTTTTGCCGTTTCTGTAACTCTATGACCGCATTGTGGATTCAACTTATGTACGATCTTTTTGGTCTTCATCTTTTGTTACATGTAATATTATATATGTGATGCACGTTTGTTATGTAATGCTCCGATTTGTAAGCCTCAGATACTTTTATTCTTTGGTAAAGCAACTTATTCGATTAATATATATTTATTAGACATAGATATAAACAATTAGAAAAATGTTATTAAAACGCTATTAAATATGTTGTTGCAATCATATATTTAAGGTCTGAAGATGTAGATGCAATTAATGTCCGATATTTTACGTGATCCAATCGACGTATCGAGTGAGGCTATGAAATATAAAAATCTTTTACTATTCTTCGACCCCTTTACATGTTAAATGAATGATTAGTTCTGCAAGACAAGAAGCCTGAATTAGTGAGATATCTAGGAACATAAGTAATTTGTAAGTAACACATCTCTTCTCTTCGAAATATTTGCCTTTGCATAGAATAGAACGTATAGATATAATTGCCTGTTTTGTACCCATTTCGGTCCAATTCTATTATAGCCTTTGAGCAGAAGTAATATTGATTATAGTTGATTTTTGCAATAGTTCTTTGATTAACAGATTTTATTAACCTAGAATCATCATTTGACGGATGTATCAATCTACTTTGTAGCTCCATCAGTTTCTTTTTCTGCTCGCTACTTTCCATTTTCAGTTCCGTATACTTATTCTTTATCATCATCATATATGTTGCGTAAAATTACAATAACTTTTTGTCCTCAAATTTTGCGGATATTTCAATTAAATTTCCTTTGATTAAATAAACGGAAATTAAAAAACAGTGGCACGTACCATTTCTTGGAAACGTTGTATCGTAATTTGCATCAGACTGTTTTGAAAGGCACGCACTTTACTTAACGCTTGCAATGATTCGGTTAGCGAAGTAAAGAAATATTCTACTTTCGAAATTGTTGGCTCTTGTAATTCTAAGGCAAATATATTCATCTGTCGACATCGTGAACATTGTTTTTTGGCAAAATTTCAGAAAAACAAATATATTATACGTAAAATAATAAACATCATAATATTAAATTTAACTCTGTTCATCGTTGCCTTGTTGGACACATCAATAACAATATACAGGGTGGGGCAGTAATAATTAGCACCTCAGATATCCACGAAACTATAAGTTTCATAGAAGTTTTTGCTAATATAAAATTGCATAGTACAAAGGGCCCATCCGTTGATGAAAATAGTTTTTTTGTAAGTGGAGTTATGTTGGACATATGAAGGTTACCTTCATTTTTTAAAATGAATTGGTATATCCATTCTTCCGTAATACGATAGAGCATTTTAAAGCAAGTTTAACGATCTGTAACATGAAGGCATTGAAGGTTACAAAAAGTAAAGAAAGGCGATAGTACTCACGGTTTTGATAGGAAGTGAAACATACGTATTGTAAACAGTGGTGGAAGGCGTAACATTTACCGTTTACTTCACTGTGAATAAACACTTTTCGAAGGGCATTTCAATAGTTTGCAGCATAAATTAAACATGATAAGATTAGTATTGAAAAATTGGTTCGAATACGTTTGGTTAGGCTGTTCTTTGTGTCGTTCATTTTATAAGTACTGAGCTGCGGATTCCCGAGGACAGCGCACAAAATTGTTGAACTATCGAAGATTATCATTGTGAATTTGAATCAAAAGGTAATTAAATTCCATTAGATTGTAAACAGATCTCAATGTTTCATTTTAGATAGTAAGATTAAATACTCTTGACAAAACTCCAAGAATGGATACATACCTTTCTGTTATTATTATTTCATAAAGAATTATAATTGCAATTATATAGTTCATTACGATAAAAAATATTTCTCAGAAAATTCTAAATATTAAATTAAAGAATCAAGTAAAACATTTTTAATAATTACGAATATGAAAAATACTTGAACATTCCAGAATTCATCTATAAGAGGTAAAATGTTTTGAAAGCTTTAATTACAGTCTTTAATGCAAGCAGTTGGGCAGTATTTCAATTTTTAAGAAAATTGATGAAAGTCAACCATTTTGAAGTGGTCAGAATCTTTGTCGTTTGAGCAATAAATGAATAACAAATAACTGCATAAATTCCAGGCTTTAAAACTTATGGATTATATCCTATGCAGACTCGTTTATGAGCTAGTTACTAAATAGTAATCCACACTAAGTAATCATTTTAAAACTTAAACGATTCCATCTCGCGAACTTTCAAAGATATCAGAAGTGTGAAAAGTATGTGGTTTATCAAAAACTCTTCTAAGAGAACGGACGAAGCCAATAGAAATCTTTGTTGGAGTAAGCAAGTTCTAAAGTTCTAAGCAACGCGATGGCCCTTATCTGCCTATGTTTCATAGCAAGTAAGTTCTGAATTTCTATGAAATCCGATGGAATTCCTCACTACTAACGTTTCAAAGTAAGTTCTCAAATTCTCAGTTCTACGTTTAAAACTATGTGTGTTCTATATATCTATGTAAAGTGATGGTTCCTATTAGTTGTGACGGTAACCTCTATATAGTAAGTCAGGGAAGCTCGAAGGGGTTAATTATCTAAATGCTTTAAGGTGTAAAACGTACTTTAATCTAAAGCGATCTATCGTTCCAAGGTATCCGCTCACGTACAACTTTTCTTGGGCGCCAGCTGCTCAGAAAGTAGCAAAGGGATAGACTACACGACCCCGGGAACCCTGGGGCGGAACAACTCTTGAAACTTCGAAATGCTCCTCCTCTCGACTATGACTAGCCAAGCACACACACTCAGATCGCGAGATACTGAAGTCACGGCATGTTTATTTATGGTATTGACGTGGGTTTAACTAACAAGGGTTACGGGAAACTACGCAACACGCCGCGAATTACCGGGTATCATAACTCGCTTCACGATATAAGAGACAATATACAATATGCGACACAAGAAATGGGACGCTTTAGCGAATAAGCTCTCACGTTCCCTTCTTCAGGTTCCTTGAATTCGCTGATGGTCCTCGGGTCTCCTGGATCCTCCTCGGGGCTCCTTGGTGGAGTGGGCTGTAGGCTTCGGTATTGTTCGGGTCCATCGATCAGTGGACTTCGGCGATTTCCTCTTCTCGCCTTCTTGGGTGTCCCTGAGGGGATACTCCTGATCATTTAAATTGCGTAGCGCCTCGCGCGCCGCGCTCCCATGGCCCACCTGCAGGGCCGCTGGACTTTTGACTTCCCTTTAGGGGGTTAAGGATGGTTGAGGACCTTCTCACATCCCAGAGCATTATAAAGCACAGAAGCAGATAAACATAATGCGATGCATAGAGCTTTACAACCTTCTAACTTACTTTGAACTGTTTATATGAAATGCGGCTTATATGATATTGCGGTGCATGAAGCATGACAAATTAAATGCTTCGGCACCTGGACATCTAGAAACGCTATCCCCGGGCAAGAAATTACAGGGTTTACACTCAATTCATGTGCAGAAGCAGATAAACTTAATGCGATGCCATGAATATTACATCTTATCATGAAATATAGAAGTAAGATGCGCAGCCGCGTTTTACGAAGCATTAGAACTCTATTGCTTCCAAACCTTCAGATATAGAAACGATATTCCGTAGCAAGGAAGTGATGCATTTACATTCATTTGAAGTGTAGAGGAGAGATATACATTACGCGATGCATTGAAATTACATCTTATCATGTGACATAGTACTGATGTGCGATATCGCGTTTTATAAAGAGATAGAAATCTATTGCTTCGATGCGTAGACATCTAGAAACGCTATTCCGTCGCAAGGAAGTGTGGCATTTACATTCTTTTGAAGTCTAGACAAGGTATACATAACACTTCGTAATGAATATTATATCTTACCAGCAAACATAGAAAAGAGCTGCGACATCGTGTTTTAAGAAGCATTACAACTCTATTGCTTCGATACGTAGACATCTGGAAACGCTATTTCCTAGCCAAGAAGAGTGACTAGAGTATTCATTACAATTCGCAATGAATGTTATATCTTATAATGAAACATAGGAATGAGGTGCGACATCGCGATTTAAGAAGCATTAGAACTCTATTGCTTCGATACATAGACATCTGGAAACGTTATTTCTTAGCAAGGAAGTGTGGCATTTACATTCTTTTGAAGTGTAGACGAGGTACACCTAACACTTCGCAATGAATATTATATCTTGTCATGAAACGTAGGAATGGGATGCGATATCGTGTCCTAAAAAGCATTAGAACTCTATTGCTTCGATACGCAGACATCTGGAAACGCTATTTCCTAGCAAAGAAGTGTGACATTTACATTCCTTTGAAATGTAGACGAGGTACACATAACACTTCGTAATGAATATTACATCTTACCATCAAACATAGAACAGAGATGCTATATCGCGTTTTAAGAAGCATTACAACTCTATTGCTTCGAAACTTAGACACCTGGAAACGCTATTTCCTAGCAAGGAATTATGGCATTTACATTCTTCTGAAGTGTAGACGAGGTATGCATAACACTTCGCAATGAATATTACATATTATCATGAAACATAGAAATGAGATGCGATATCGCATTTTCAGTAGCCTTAGTACTCTATTGCTTCGTTACGTAGACATCTGGAAACGCTATTTCCTAGCAAGAAAGTGTCGCATTTACATTCTTTTGAATTGAATACGAGGTACACATGACACTTCGCAAAGAATATTATATCCAATCATGAAACATAGATATGAGATGCGATGTCCCGCTTTAAGAAGCATTAGAACCCTATTGCTACGATACGTAGACATCTGCCAACGTTACTTCCTAGCAAGGAAGTGTCGCATTTACATTCTTTTGAAGTGAATACGGGGTATACATGACACTTCGCAATGAATATTATATCGTATAATGAAACATAGAAATGAAATGCGATATCTCATTTGAACAAGCATTAGAACTCTCTTGCTTCGATACGTAGACATCTGCAATCGCTACATCCTAGCAAGGAAGTGTCGCATTTACATTCTATTGATGAAGTGAATACGAGGTATACATGACACTTCGCAATGAATATTATGTCTTTTCATGAAACATAGAAATGAGATGCAATATCGCGTTATATGAAGCATTAGAATTCTATTGCTACGATACGTAGACATCTGCAAACGCTATTTCCTAGCAAGGAAGTGTCGCATTTACATTCTATTGATGAAGTGAATACGAGGTATACATGACACTTCGCAATGAATATTATGTCTTTTCATGAAACATAGAAATGAGATGCAATATCGCGTTTTATGAAGCATTAGAATTCTATTGCTACGATACGTAGACATCTGCAAACGCTATTTCCTAGCAAGGAATTGTCTCATTTACAATCTTTTGAAGTGAATAGGAGGAAGACATAACGCTCCACAATGAATATTATACCTTATCATGAAACATAGAAAGGAGATGCGATATCGCGTTTTAAGAAGCATTAGAACTCTATTGCTACGATACGTAGACATCTGCAAACAATATTTCCTAGCATCGAAGTGTCGCAATTTCATTCTATTGAAGTGAATACGAGGTATACTAGACACTTCGCAATGAATATTATATCTTATCATGAAACATAGAAATGAGATGCGATATCGCGTTTTTAGAAGCATAAAACTCTATTACTACGATACGTAGCCATATGCAATTGCTATTTCCTAGCAAGGAAGTGTCGCATTTACATTCTTTTGAGGTGAATACGAGATATACATAGCACACTACAATGAATACTATATCTTATCACGAAACATAGAATGAGATGCGATATCTCCTTTTGAGAAGCATTAGAACTCTTTTGCTTCGATACGTAGACATCTGGAAACGTAATTTCCTAGCAAGGAAGTGTCGCATTTACATTCTTTTGAAGTGAATACGAGGTATACATAACACCCCACAATGAATATTATACCTTATCCTGAAACATAGAAAGGAGATGCGATATGGCGCTTTGAGAAGCATTAGAACTCTATTGCTACGATACGTAGACATCTGCAATCGCTATTTCCTAGTATGGTAGTGTTGCATTTACATTGTTGTGAAGTAAATACGAGGTATACATGACACTTCGCAATGAATATTATATCTTATTATGAAACATAGAAATGAGATGCGACATCTCGTTTTAAGAAGCATTAGATCTCTATTGTCTCGATACCTAGACATCTGCAAACGCTATTTCCTAGTAAGGAAGTGTCGCATTTACATTCATTTGAAATGAATAAGAGGTATACATGACACTTCGCAATGAATGTTATATCTTATGATGAAACATAGAAGTGAGATGCGATATCGCGTTTTGAGAAGCATTAGAACTCTATTACTACGATACGTAGACATTTGCCAACGCTATTTCCTAGCAAGGAAGTGTCGCATTTACATTCATTTGAAGTGTAGACGTGGAGTACATAACACTTCGCAATGAATATTATATCTTATCATGAAACATAGTAATGAGATGCGATATCGCGTTTTAAGAAGCATTAGAAGTTTATTGCATCGATACGTAGACATCTGCAAACGCTATGTCCTAGGAGGGAAGTTTCGCATTTACATTCATATGAAGTGCACACGAGCAATACATAAGACTTCGCAATGAATATTATATGTTATCATGAAGCATAGAAATGAGATGCGATATCGCGTTTTAAGAAGCATAAAACTGTATTACTGCGATACGTAGCCATATGCAATCGCTATTTCCTAGCAAGGAAGTGTCGCATTTACATTCTTTTGAGGTGAGTACGAGGTGTCACGTCCGGCGAAACTATTTTCCGTTGCTCCATAGGCTTTACAACACCAGCCTATTTTTCGGTAATTCGGTCCGCGGGATCGCGTTAAGACCGGGTCCGACAATTTCGGCTGACGCGACACTAGCGAAAACACTCGCGATGGTAAGGGAATGACCCTACCTTTCGGTGACTTCTATCTCGATTTGTACGTAGAAACGGCGTCGAGGATCGTTCGCTGGGATCGTAGCGGAGTTCGGTCGGTTGGCTGCTACGGAAATCCGGATCAGTCGCCAGCGAAGAGGAGGGCGGCGGTCGGAATTCAGCGATGATGCAGAGGAACCAGCGGAGATAGTAGCAGCTTCGGCTGCGAATGTGGCAGAATCGGCGTGATGCGTCGTGGTGTCTGGATCGGAAGCGTCGACGGTCGCTTGGGAAAGCGGCGGCTGGGCTGGTGCGAAGGCAGGTCGCTGGTATACGAGGACTCTCGGAATGTCCTCCAAATATTCACGCACAAGTGATCGTAAGAAATTCTTCCTACCCGCACGTCGCGTTCTTCACAAACCGGAAGCACGATTCATTCATCAAGTTTTCCTGTACTTTCGACTAAGATCTGAAGGATAAGCGGCGATCCGCTCTATCTCAACGTCACAAAGCCGTTTTCTATACTCCTTCAAGGTGATGAAGAGCAACCCCAGTTGTATGGAAGAACCCGTGGAAGAATTCGTAGTTAAATGTAATGGTAAAAGTAGAACTAGTATTATAAACACTTGATAAAATTAATGGATGTGGAAATAGTAGACTTGGTAAAAGAAATTGTACTTGGATATAGTAAAGGTAAAAATAAAATATATTCTAGGTGTAAAATATACATGAACTGGAATTATTCTAAGACTAAGACTAAGTTAAAATGGAAATAGAAACACGATGTCTGAACCCCACATTGAGGTGGCTAACGATCTAGAACTAGAGGTTTCGACTCCTCGGTAGGAGATCTCAAGTCAGAGTGTGTGCTCTGGAGAAGCGTCTCGGTCCTCCTCGGTTCGCGAGGCGCTACGGTCGCGGACGCTCGTGGTAGGGAGATCGCGGTACCGCGAGTGGGGAACTCGAGTCTCGTGGCGGTGAGCGCGCGGTCCAGCGAGTGGGGACTCGCGGCTGGTGGTGGGGCTAGCGGCGCATGCCGCTGGCCGGACGCATCTTACGCGTTTCACTTATGAGCAAATACAATATGGACTTAGAATTATGTGTGTGTTGTTTGTGTCTTACATTCGTGTCGTGTGTAACTTAGATCTAGGGTTTCTTATATATGCGTCATGATATGGTATGTATGTGCTAGCTTAGAAGTAATATATAGGTTCTAGCAGATTCTGTTCCCGGAACTGGAAAAGTCACCATTCAGGTGATGGGCTGCTGCTACGTCTTCCTGCAGGACGGAATCCTCGGTGCGAGTGAGATGGGGCTGCCCGTGCTTGGTGCGGGCGAGACAGGTATACTCGGTGGTGCGAATGAGACACTGCCCGTTACGAGCGAGACAGGTATACTCGGCGGTGCGAGTGAGGCAGCGGAACTCGGTAGGAGTAAGCGCGTGCAGGTATGCGCGCGCGAACACTTCCAGTTGCTGGATCTGCAGGCGAGTTTGACTGGTTGCATGCGTCCAGGGGTTGATGCTGGGGGGTGCGAGGAGGTTGATGGGTGGCAGGCGGTACGCCTGACGTCACAAAATGCGATATTTCCTTTCTGTGAAATTACGTTCCCAGATATCTCTGTATCGAAGCTACAGAGACCTAATGCCCCTTAAAACGCGATATCGCATCTCATTTCTATGTTCCGTGATAAGATATAATATTCATTGCTGAGTGTTATCTATACCTCGCCTTCACATCAAATGAATGTAAATGCGACATTTCCTTCCTAGGAAATAGCGTCTGCAGATGTCTATGTATCGTAGCAATAGAGTTCTAAAGCTCCTTAAAACGCGATTTCGCATCTCATTTCTATGATTCGTGATAAGATATAATATTCATTGCGAAGTGTCATGCTTACCTCGTACTCACTTCAAAATAATGTAAATGCGTCACTTGCTTGCTAGGAAATAGCGTTTGCAGATGTCTTCGTATCGAAGCAATAGTGTTCTAATGCTTCATGAATCGTCATATCGCATCTCATATATACGTTTCATGATAAGACATAATACTCATTGCGAAGTGTCATGTATACCTCGCATTCCTTTCAAAAGAATGTAAATGCGACACTTCCTTGCTAGGAAGTAGCGTTTGCAGATGTCTGCGTGTCGAAGCAATAGGGATCTAATGCTTCTTAAATCGCCATATCGCTTCTCATTTCTATGTTTCATGATAATATATAATATTCACAGCGAAGTGTCATGTATACCTCGCATACACTTCAAATGAATGTAAATGCGACACCTCCTTGCTAGGAAATAGCGTTTGCAGGTGTCTACGTATCGTAGCAATAGATTTATAATGCTCCCTAAAACGCGATATCGCATCTCATTTATATGTTTCATGATGAGATATAATATTCATTGCGAAATGTCACTTATACCTCCCATACACTACAAATGAATGTAATTGCGACACTTCCTTCCTAGGAAATAGCGTTTGCAGGTGTCTATGTATCATGGCAATAGAGCTCTAACGCTTCTTCAAACGCGAGATCGCAAATCATTTGTATGTTTCATGATAAGATATAATATTCATTGTGGAGTGTTATGTATACCTCGTATTCACTTCAAAAGAATGTAAACGCGACACTTCCTTGCCAGGAAATAGCGTCTGCAGATGTCTGCGTATTGAGGCAATAGGTTTCTAATGCTTCTTAAGAAGCGATATCGCTTCTTATTTCTATGTTTCATGAATACATATAATATTCAATGCGAGGTGTCATGTATACCTCGTATTCACTTCTAAAGAATGTAATTGCGACACTTCCTCGCAAGGAAGTAGCGTTTGCAGATGTCCACGAATCATAGCAATAGAATTCTAATGCCTCCTAAAGCGCGAAATCGTTCCTCATATCTTTGCTTCATGATAAGATATAATATTCATTGTTGAGTGTTATGTATACCTAGTATTCACTTCAAAGGAATGTAAATGCGACACTTCCTAGCTAGGAAATAGCGTTTGCAGATGTCTACGTATCGAAGCAACAGAATTCTAATGCTTCTTAAATCGTCATATCGCATCTCATTTCTATGTTTCATGATAAGATATAATAGTCATTGCGAAGTGTCATGTATACCTCGTATTCGTTTCAAAAGAATGTAAATGCGACACTTCCTTGCTAGGATGTAGCGGTTGCAGATGTCTACGTATCGTAGCATTAGAGTTATAATGCTTCTTAAATCGCGACATCGCATCTCATTCCTATGTTTCGTGACAAGATATAATATTCATTGCGAAATGTGACATATACCTCGCATACACTTCAAATAAATGTAGTTGCGACACTTCCTTGCTAGGAAATAGCGTTTGCAGGTGTCTACGTATCGAAGCAATAGTGTTCTGGTGCTCCTTAAATCGCGATATCGCATCTCATACCTACGTATCATGATAAGACATAATATTCATTGCGAAGTATCATGTATACCTCGTATTCCTTTCAAAAGTATGTAAATGCGACACTTCCTTGCTAGGAAATAGCGTTTGCAGATGTCTACGTATCGAAGCAATAGACATCCAATGCTTCATAAATCGTCATATCGCATCTCATTTCTATGTTTCATGATAAGATATAATATTCATTGTGCAGTGTTATGTATACCTCGTATTCACCTCAAAAGAATGTAAATGCGACACTTCCTTGCTAGGAAATATCGTTTGCAGATGTCTACGTATCGAAGCAATAGAGTTCTAATGCTTCTTAAATCGCCTTATTGCATCTCATCCCTATGTTTCATGATAAGATATATTATTCATTGTGGAGTGTTATGTATACCTCGTATTCACTTCAAAAGGATGTAAACGCTACACTTCCTTGCCAGGAAATAGCGTTTGCAGATGTAGCATTAGAGTTCTAATGCTTCTCAAAACGCGATATCGTTACTCGTTACTATGTTTCATGATAATATATAATATTCATTGTGCAGTGTTATGTATACCTCGCATACACTTCAAATGAATATGAATGCGACAGTTCCTTGCTAGGAAATAGTGTTTGCAGATATCTACGTATCGAAGCAATAGAGTTCTATAGCTTCTTAAGTCGCGATATCGCATCACATTTCTATGTTTCATGATAAGATATCATATTCATTGTGCAGTGTTATGAATACCTCGTATTCACTTCAAGAGAATATAAATGCGACACTTCCTTGCTTGGAAAAAGCGTTTGCAGATGTCTACGTATCGTAGCGTTAGAGTTCTAATGCTTCTCAAAACGCGATATCGCTACACATTACTATTTTTCATGATGATATATAATATTCATTGTGGAGAGTTATGTATACCTCGTATTCACTTCAAAAGAATGTAAATGCGACACTTCCTTGCTTTGAAATAGCGTTTGCAGATGTCTGCGTATCGAAGCAATAGAGTTCTAAAGCTTGCTAATTCGCTATATTGCATCTCATTTCTATGTATCATGATAATATATAATATTCATTGCGAAGTGTCATGTATACCTCGTATTCACTTCAAAAGAATGTAAATGCTACAATTCCTTGCTAGGAAATAGCGCTTGCATATGTCTACGTATCGAAGCAATAGATTTCCAAAGCTTGCTAATTTGCGATATCGCTTCGCATTTCTATGTTTCATGATAATATATAATATTCATTGCGAAGTGTCATGTATACCTCGCATACTCTTCAAATGAATGTGAATGCGACAGTTCCTTGCTAGGAAGTAGTGTTTGCAGATATCTACGTATCGAAGCAATAGAGTTCTATAGCTTCTTAAGTCGCGATATCGCATCACATTTCTATGTTTCATGATAAGATATCATATTCATTGTGCAGTGTTATGAATACCTCGTATTCACCTCAAAAGAATGTAATTGTGACACTTCCTTGCTTGGAAATAGCGTTTGCAGATGTGTACGTATCGAAGCAATAGAATTCTAGTGCTTCTTAAATCGCCATATCGCATCTCATTTCTATGTTTCATGATAAGATATCATATTCATTGTGCAGTGTTATGAATACCTCGTATTCACTTCAAGAGAATATAAATGCGACACTTCCTTGCTTGGAAAAAGCGTTTGCAGATGTCTACGTACCGTAGCGTTAGAGTTCTAATGCTTCTCAAAACGCGATATCGCTACACATTACTATGTTTCATGATGATATATAATATTCATTGTGGAGAGTTATGTATACCTCGTATTCACTTCAAAAGAATGTAAATGCGACACTTCCTTGCTTTGAAATAGCGTTTGCAGATGTCTGCGTATCGAAGCAATAGAGTTCTAAAGCTTGCTAATTCGCTATATTGCATCTCATTTCTATGTATCATGATAATATATAATATTCATTGCGAAGTGTCATGTATACCTCGTATTCACTTCAAAAGAATGTAAATGCTACAATTCCTTGCTAGGAAATAGCGCTTGCATATGTCTACGTATCGAAGCAATAGATTTCCAAAGCTTGCTAATTTGCGATATCGCTTCGCATTTCTATGTTTCATGATAATATATAGTATTCATTGCGAAGTGTCATGTATACCTCGCATACTCTTCAAATGAATGTGAATGCGACAGTTCCATGCTAGGAAGTAGTGTTTGCAGATATCTACGTATCGAAGCAATAGTGTTCTAAAGCTTCTTAAGTCGCGATATCGCATCACATTTCTATGTTTGTTATTTCATGATAAGATATCATATTCATTGTGCAATGTTATGAATACCTCGTATTCACTTCAAAGGAATATAAATGCGACACTTGCTTGCTAGGAAATAGCGTTTGCAGATGTCTACGTATCGTAGCAATAGTTTTCAAATGCTTTTTAAATCGCCATATTGCATCTCATTTCTATGTTTCATGATAAGATATAATATTCATTGTGCAGTGTTATGTATTCCTCGCATGCACTTCAAATGAATATGAATGCGACAGTTCATTGCTAGGAAATAGTGTTTGCAGATATCTACGTATCGAAGCAATAGTTTTCTAAAGCTTCTTAAGTGGCGATATCGCATCACATTTCCATGTTTCATGATAAGATATCATATTCATCGTGCAGTGTTATGAATACCTCGTATTCACTTCAAGAGAATATAAATGCGACATTTCCTTGCCAGGAAATAGCGTTTGCTGATGTCTACGTATCGAAGCAATAGTGTTCTAATGCTTCTTAAATCGTGATATCGCATCTCATTTCTATGTTTCATGACAATATATAATATTCATTGCGAAGTGTCATGTATACCTCGCATACACTTCAAATGAATGTGAATGCGACAGTTCCTTGCTAGGAAATAGTGTTTGCAGATATGTACGTATCGATGCAATAGTGATCTAAAGCTTCTTAAATCGCGATTCGCATCACATTTCTATGTTTCATGAGAAGATATCATATTCATTGTGCAGTGTTATGAATACCTCGTATTCACCTCAAAAGAATGTAATTGTGACACTTCCTTGCTTGGAAATAGCGTTTGCAGATGTCTACGTATCGAAGCAATAGAATTCTAGTGCTTCTTAAATCGCCATATCGCATCTCATTTCTATGTTTCATGATAAGATATAACATTCATTGCGAAGTGTCATGTATACCTCGCATACGCTTCAAAGGAATGTAAATGCGACAGTTCCTTGCTAAGGAATAGCGTTTGCAGATATCTACGTATCGTAGCAATGGAGTTCTAATGCTACTAAAAACGCGATATCGCATCTCATTTCTATGTTTCATGATAACATGTAATATTCGTTGCGAAGTGTCATGTATACTTCGTATTCACTTCAAAAGAATGTAAATGCGACACTTCCTTGCTTGGATATAGCGTTCGCAGATGTCTACGTATCGAGGCAATAGTTTTCTAATTCTTCTTAAATCGTCATATCGCATCTCATTTCTATGTTTCATGACAATATGTAATACTCATTGTGAAGTGTCATGTATACCTCGCATACACTTCAAATGAATGTAAATGCAACACTTCCTTGCTAGGAAATAGCGTTTGCAGATGTCTACGTATCGAAGCAATAGTGTTCTAATGCTTCTTAAATCGTCATATAGCATCTTATATCTACGTTTCCTGATAAGATAGAATATTCATTGCGAAGTGTTTTGTATACTTCGTATTCCTTTCAAAAGAATGTAAATGCGACACTTCGTTGCTAGGAAATAGCGTTTGCAGATGTCTAGGTATCGAAGCAATAGATTTCTAAAGCTTGCTAGTACGCGATATCGCATCTCATATCTGTGTTTCATGATAATATATAATATTCATTGTGGAGTGTTATGTATACCTCGTATTCACTTCAAAAGAATGTGAATACGACAGTTCCTTACTAGGAAATAGTGTTTGCAGATGTCTACGTATCGAAGCAATAGGGATCTAATGCTTCTTAAATCGCCATATCGCTTCTCATTTCTATGTTTCATGACAATATATAATATTCACTGCGAAGTGTCATGTATACCTCGCATACACTTCAAATGATTGTAAATGCGACACTTCCTTGATAGGAAGTAGCGTTGGCAGATGTCTACGTATCGAAGCAATAGAGTTGTAATGCTTCTTAAATCGTCATATCGCATCTCATTTCTATGTTTCATGATAAGATATAATATTCATTGTGCAGTGTTATGTGTATCTCGTCTATACTTCAAATGGATGTAAATGCGACACTTCCTTGCTAGGAAATAGCGTTTGCAGATATCTATGTATCGTGGCATTAGAGTTCTAATGTTTCTCAAAACGCGATATCGCATCTCATTTCTATGTTTCATGATAAGATATAATATTCACAGTGCAGTGTTATGTATACCTCGTATTCCTTTCAAAAGAATGTAAATGCGACACTTCCTTGCTAGGAAATAGCGTTTGCAGATTGCTTCGTATCGAAGCAATAGATTTCTAATGCTTCTTAAATCGCGATATCGCATCTCATTTCTATGTTTGGTGACAAGATATAATATTCATTGTGCAGTATTATGTATATCTCGTCTATACTTCAAATGAATGTAAATGCGACACTTCCATGCTAGGAAGTAGCGTTTGCAGATGTCTACGTATGGAAGCAATAGAGTTCTAATCCTTCTCAAAAAGCGATATCGCATCTCATTCCTATGTTTCATGATAAGATATAATATTCAATGTGCAGTGTTATGTACTCCTCGTATTCACTTCAAAAGAAAGAAAATGCGACAATACCTGGCTAGGAAATAGCGTTTGCAGATGCCTACGTATCGAAGCAATGGATTTCTAAAGCTTGCTAATTCGCGATATCGCATCTCATATCTATGCTTCATGATATTATATAATATTCATTGCGAAGTGTCACGTATACCTCGCATACACTTCAAACGAATGTAAATGCGACACTTCCTTGCAAGGAAATAGCGTTTGCAGATGTCTACGTATCGTAGCATTAGTGCTCTAATGCAACTCAAAACGCGACAGCGTTTCTCATTTCTATGTTTCATGATAGTATATAATATTCATCGAGTAGTGTCATGTATACCTTGCATACACTTCAAATGAATGTAAATGCGACACTTCCTTTCTAGGAAATAGCGTTTGCTGATGTCTACGTATCGAAGCAATAGAGTTCTAAAGCTTTTTAAATCGCGATATCGAATTTCATTTCTATGTTTCATGATAAGATATAATATTCATTGGTCAGTGTTATGTATATCTCGCATACACTTCAATTGAATGTAAATGCGACACTTCCTTGCTAGGAAATAGCGTTTGCAGATGTCTACGTATCGTAGCATTAGAGTTCTAATGCTTCCCAGAACGCGATATCGCTACTCATTACTATGTTTCATCATAATATATAATATTCACTGTGAAGTGTTATGTATACCTCGTATTCATTTCAAAAGAATGTAAATGCGACACTTCCTTGCTAGGAAATAGCGTTTGCAGATGCCTACGTATCGAAGCAATAGGTTTCTAAAGCTTGCTAATTCACGATATCGCATCTCATATCTATGTTTCATGATAATATATAATATTCATTGCGAAGTGTCACGTATACCTCGCATACACTTCAAACGAATGTAAACGCCACACTTCCTTGCTAGGAAATAGCGTTTGCAGATGTCTACGTATCGTAGCAATAGTGCTCTAATGCTTCTCAAAACGCGACAGCGTTTCTCATTTCTATGTTTCATGATAGTATATAATATTCATCGAGTAGTGTCATGTATACCTTGCATACACTTCAAATGAATGTAAATGCGACAGTTCCTTGCTAGGAAATAGCGTTTGCTGATGTCTACGTATCGAAGCAATAGAGTTCTAAAGCTTTTTAAATCGCGATATCGAATTTCATTTCTATGTTTCATGATAAGATATAATATTCACTGTTCAGTGTTATGTATATCTCGTCTATACTTCAAATGAATGTAAATGCGACACTTCCTTCCTAGGAAAAAGCGTTTGCAGATGTCTACGTATCGAAGCAATAGAGTTCTAATGTTTCCTAAATCGCCATATTGCATCTCATTCCTATGTTTCATGATAAGATATAATATACATTGTGGAGTCTTATGTGTACGTCGTATTTACTTCAAAAGAATGTAACCGCGACACTTCCTTACCAGGAAATAGCGTTTGCAGATGTCTACGTATCGTAGCATTAGAGTTCTAATGCCTCTCAAAACGCGATATCGCTACTCATTACTATGTTTCATGATAATATATAATATTCACTGTGTAGTGTTATGTATACCTCGTATTCATTTCAAAAGAATGTAAATGCGACACTTCCTTGCCAGGAAATAGCGTTTGCAGATGTCTACGTATCGTAGCATTAGAGTTCTAATGCTTCTCAAAACGCGATATCGCTACTCATTACTATGTTTCATGATAATATATGATACTCACTGTGGAGTGTTATGTATACCTCGTATTCATTTCAAAAGAATGTAAATGCGATACTTCCTTGCTAGGAAATAGCGTTTGCAGATGTCTACGTATCGTAGCATTAGTGCTCTAATGCTTCTCAAAACGCGACATCGATTCTCCTTTCTATGTTTCATGATAATATATAATATTCATTGCGAAGTGTCACGTATACCTCGCATGCACTTCAAACGAATGTAAATGCGACACTTCCTTGCTAGGAAATAGCGTTTGCAGATGTCTACGTATCGTAGCATTAGTGCTCTAATGCTTCTCATAACGCGACAGCGTTTCTCATTTCTATGTTTCATGATAGCATATAATATTCATCGAGTAGTGTCATGTATACCTTACATACACTTCAAATGAATGTAAATGCGACACTTCCTTGCTAGGAAATAGCGTTTGCTGATGTCTTCGTATCGAAGCAATAGGGTTCTAAAGCTTCCTTAATCGCGATATAGCATCTCATATCTATGTTTCATGATACTATATGATATTCATTGCGAAGTGTCACGAATACCTCGCGTACACTTCAAACGAATGTAAATGCGACACTTGCTTGCTAGGAAATAGCGTTTGCAGATGTCTACGTATTGTAGCATTAGTGCTCTAATATTTCTCAAAGCGCGACATCGTTTCTCCTTTCTATGTTTCATGGTAGTATATAATATTCATTGCGTAGTGTCATGTATACCTCGCATACACTTCAAATGAATGTAAATGCTGACAATTCCTTGCTTGGAAATGGCGTTTGCAGATGTCTAGGTATCGAAGCAATAGAGTTCTAATGCTTCTTAAATCGCCATATTGCATCTCATTCCTATGTTTCATTATAAGATATAATATTCATTGTGGAGTGTTATGTATAAATCGTATTCACTTCAAAAGTATGAAAATGCGACACTTCCTTGCTAGGAAATAGCGTTTGCAGATGTCTACGTATCGTAGCATTAGTGCTCTAATGCTTCTCAAAACGCGACATCGTTTCTCCTTTCTATGTTTCATGATAATATATAATATTCATTGCGAAGTGTCACGTATACCTCGCATACACTTCAAACGAATGTAAATGCGACACTTCCTTGCTAGGAAATAGCGTTTGCAGATGTCTACGTATCGTAGCATTAGTGCTCTGATGCTTCTCAAAACGCGACAGCGTTTCTCATTTCTATGTTTCATGATAAGATATAATATTCATTGTGCAGTGTTATGTATATCTCGCATACACTTCAATTGAATGTAAATGCGACACTTCCTTGCTAGGAAATAGCGTTTGCAGATGTCTGCGTATCGTGGCATTAGAGTTCTAACGCTTCTCAAAACGCGGTATCGCTTCTCATTTCTATGTTTCAAGATAGTATATAATATTCATCGGGTAGTGTCATGTATACCTTGCATACACTTCAATTGAATGTAAATGCGACACTTCCTTGCTAGGAAATAGCGTTTGCAGATGTCTGCGTATCGTGGCATTAGAGTACTAACGCTTCTCAAAACGCGATATCGCTTCTCATTTCTATGATTCTTTATAATATATAATATTCATTGCGAAGTGTCATGTATACCTCGCATGCACTTAAAATGAATTAGATGCGACATTTCCTTGCTAGGAAGTAGCGTTTACAGATGTCTACGTATAGATACAATAGAATTCTAACGCTTCTTAAATCGCCATATTGCATCCCATTTCTATGTTTCATGATAAGATATAATATACATTGTGGAGTCTTATGTATACGTCGTATTTACTTCAAAGGAATGTAACCGCGACACTTCCTTGCCAGGAAATAGCGTTTGCAGATGTCTGCGTATCGTGGCATTAGAGTTCTAATACTTCTCAAAACGCGGTATCGCTTCTCATTTCTATGTTTCGTGATAATATATAATATTCATTGCGAAGTGCCATGTATATCTCGCATACACCTCAAATGAATGTAAATGCGACACTTCCTTGCTAGGAAATAGCGTTTGCAGATGTCTACGTATCGTAGCATTAGTGCTGTAATGCTTCTCAAAACGCGACAGCGTTTCTAATTTCTATGTTTCATGATAGTATATAATATTCATTGCGAAGTGTCACGTATACCTCGCATACACTTCAAACGAATGTAAATGCGACACTTCCTTGCTAGGAAATAGCGTTTGCTGATGTCTTTGTATCGAAGCAATAGGGTTCTAAAGCTTCTTAAATCGCGATATCGGATCTCATTTCTATGTTTCATGATAAGATATAATATTCATTGTGCAGTGTTATGTATATCTCGCATACACTTCAATTGAATGTAAATGCGACACTTCCTTGCTAGGAAATAGCGTTTGCAGATGTCTGCGTATCGTGGCATTAGAGTTCTAACGCTTCTCAAAACGCGGTATCGCTACTCATTTCTATGTTTCAAGATAGTATATAATATTCATCGGGTAGTGTCATGTGTACCTTGCATACACTTCAATTGAATGTAAATGCGACACTTCCTTGCTAGGAAATAGCGTTTGCAGATGTCTGCGTATCGTGGCATTAGAGTACTAACGCTTCTCAAAACGCGGTGTCGCTTCTCATTTCTATGTTTCAAGATAGTATATAATATTCATCGGGTAGTGTCATGTATACCTTGCATACACTTCAATTGAATGTAAATGCGACATTTCCTTGCTAGGAAGTAGCGTTTACAGATGTCTACTTATGGATCCAATAGAATTCTAACGCTTCTTAGATCGTCATATCGCATCTCATTCCTATGTTTCATGATAATATATAATATTCACTGTGGAGTGTTATGTACACCTCGTACTCACTTCAAAAGAATGTAAATGCGACACTTCCTTGCTTGGAAATAGCGTTTGCAGATGTCTACGTATCGTAGCATTAGTGCTCTAATGCTTCTCAAAACGCGACATCGATTCTCCTTTCTATGTTTCATGATAATATATAATATTCATTGCGAAGTGTCACGTATACCTCGCATGCACTTCAAACGAATGTAAATGCGACACTTCCTTGCTAGGAAATAGCGTTTGCAGATGTCTACGTATCGTAGCATTAGTGCTCTAATGCTTCTCATAACGCGACAGCGTTTCTCATTTCTATGTTTCATGATAGCATATAATATTCATCGAGTAGTGTCATGTATACCTTACATACACTTCAAATGAATGTAAATGCGACACTTCCTTGCTAGGAAATAGCGTTTGCTGATGTCTTCGTATCGAAGCAATAGGGTTCTAAAGCTTCCTTAATCGCGATATAGCATCTCATATCTATGTTTCATGATACTATATGATATTCATTGCGAAGTGTCACGAATACCTCGCGTACACTTCAAACGAATGTAAATGCGACACTTGCTTGCTAGGAAATAGCGTTTGCAGATGTCTACGTATTGTAGCATTAGTGCTCTAATATTTCTCAAAGCGCGACATCGTTTCTCCTTTCTATGTTTCATGGTAGTATATAATATTCATTGCGTAGTGTCATGTATACCTCGCATACACTTCAAATGAATGTAAATGCTGACAATTCCTTGCTTGGAAATGGCGTTTGCAGATGTCTAGGTATCGAAGCAATAGAGTTCTAATGCTTCTTAAATCGCCATATTGCATCTCATTCCTATGTTTCATTATAAGATATAATATTCATTGTGGAGTGTTATGTATAAATCGTATTCACTTCAAAAGTATGAAAATGCGACACTTCCTTGCTAGGAAATAGCGTTTGCAGATGTCTACGTATCGTAGCATTAGTGCTCTAATGCTTCTCAAAACGCGACATCGTTTCTCCTTTCTATGTTTCATGATAATATATAATATTCATTGCGAAGTGTCACGTATACCTCGCATACACTTCAAACGAATGTAAATGCGACACTTCCTTGCTAGGAAATAGCGTTTGCAGATGTCTACGTATCGTAGCATTAGTGCTCTGATGCTTCTCAAAACGCGACAGCGTTTCTCATTTCTATGTTTCATGATAAGATATAATATTCATTGTGCAGTGTTATGTATATCTCGCATACACTTCAATTGAATGTAAATGCGACACTTCCTTGCTAGGAAATAGCGTTTGCAGATGTCTGCGTATCGTGGCATTAGAGTTCTAACGCTTCTCAAAACGCGGTATCGCTTCTCATTTCTATGTTTCAAGATAGTATATAATATTCATCGGGTAGTGTCATGTATACCTTGCATACACTTCAATTGAATGTAAATGCGACACTTCCTTGCTAGGAAATAGCGTTTGCAGATGTCTGCGTATCGTGGCATTAGAGTACTAACGCTTCTCAAAACGCGATATCGCTTCTCATTTCTATGATTCTTTATAATATATAATATTCATTGCGAAGTGTCATGTATACCTCGCATGCACTTAAAATGAATTAGATGCGACATTTCCTTGCTAGGAAGTAGCGTTTACAGATGTCTACGTATAGATACAATAGAATTCTAACGCTTCTTAAATCGCCATATTGCATCCCATTTCTATGTTTCATGATAAGATATAATATACATTGTGGAGTCTTATGTATACGTCGTATTTACTTCAAAGGAATGTAACCGCGACACTTCCTTGCCAGGAAATAGCGTTTGCAGATGTCTGCGTATCGTGGCATTAGAGTTCTAATACTTCTCAAAACGCGGTATCGCTTCTCATTTCTATGTTTCGTGATAATATATAATATTCATTGCGAAGTGCCATGTATATCTCGCATACACCTCAAATGAATGTAAATGCGACACTTCCTTGCTAGGAAATAGCGTTTGCAGATGTCTACGTATCGTAGCATTAGTGCTGTAATGCTTCTCAAAACGCGACAGCGTTTCTAATTTCTATGTTTCATGATAGTATATAATATTCATTGCGAAGTGTCACGTATACCTCGCATACACTTCAAACGAATGTAAATGCGACACTTCCTTGCTAGGAAATAGCGTTTGCTGATGTCTTTGTATCGAAGCAATAGGGTTCTAAAGCTTCTTAAATCGCGATATCGGATCTCATTTCTATGTTTCATGATAAGATATAATATTCATTGTGCAGTGTTATGTATATCTCGCATACACTTCAATTGAATGTAAATGCGACACTTCCTTGCTAGGAAATAGCGTTTGCAGATGTCTGCGTATCGTGGCATTAGAGTTCTAACGCTTCTCAAAACGCGGTATCGCTACTCATTTCTATGTTTCAAGATAGTATATAATATTCATCGGGTAGTGTCATGTGTACCTTGCATACACTTCAATTGAATGTAAATGCGACACTTCCTTGCTAGGAAATAGCGTTTGCAGATGTCTGCGTATCGTGGCATTAGAGTACTAACGCTTCTCAAAACGCGGTGTCGCTTCTCATTTCTATGTTTCAAGATAGTATATAATATTCATCGGGTAGTGTCATGTATACCTTGCATACACTTCAATTGAATGTAAATGCGACATTTCCTTGCTAGGAAGTAGCGTTTACAGATGTCTACTTATGGATCCAATAGAATTCTAACGCTTCTTAGATCGTCATATCGCATCTCATTCCTATGTTTCATGATAATATATAATATTCACTGTGGAGTGTTATGTACACCTCGTACTCACTTCAAAAGAATGTAAATGCGACACTTCCTTGCTTGGAAATAGCGTTTGCAGATGTCTACGTATCGAAGCAATAGAGTTCTAATGCTTCTTAAATCGCCTTATCGCATCTCATTTTTATGTTTCATGATAAGATATAATATTCACTGTGCAGTGTTATGTATACCTCGTATTCACTTCAGAAGAATGTAAATGCGACACTTCCTTGCTAGGAAATAGCGTTTGCAGATGTCTACGTATCGTAGCATTAGAGTTCTAATGCTTCTCAGAACGCGATATCGCTACTCATTACTATGTTTCATCATAATATATAATATTCACTGTGAAGTGTTATGTATACCTCGTATTCATTTCAAAAGAATGTAAATGCGACACTTCCTTGCTAGGAAATAGCGTTTGCAGATGCCTACGTATCGAAGCAATAGGTTTCTAAAGCTTGCTAATTCGCGATATCGCATCTCATATCTATGTTTAATGATAATATATAATATTCATTGCGAAGTGTCACGTATACCTCGCATACACTTCAAACGAATGTAAACGCCACACTTCCTTGCTAGGAAATAGCGTTTGCAGATGTCTACGTATCGTAGCATTAGTGCTCTAATGCTTCTCAAAACGCGACAGCGTTTCTCATTTCTATGTTTCATGATAGTATATAATATTCATCGAGTAGTGTCATGTATACCTTGCATACACTTCAAATGAATGTAAATGCGACAGTTCCTTGCTAGGAAATAGCGTTTGCTGATGTCTACGTATCGAAGCAATAGAGTTCTAAAGCTTTTTAAATCGCGATATCGAATTTCATTTCTATGTTTAATGATAAGATATAATATTCATTGTTCAGTGTTACGTATATCTCGTCTATACTTCAAATGAATGTAAATGCGACACTTCCTTCCTAGGAAAAAGCGTTTGCAGATGTCTACGTATCGAAGCAATAGAGTTCTAATGTTTCCTAAATCGCCATATTGCATTTCATTTCTATGTTTCATGATAAGATATAATATACATTGTGGAGTCTTATGTATACGTCGTATTTACTTCAAAGGAATGTAACCGCGACACTTCCTTGCCAGGAAATAGCGTTTGCAGATGTCTACGTATCGTAGCATTAGAGTTCCAATGCCTCTCAAAACGCGATATCGCTACTCATTACTATGTTTCATGATAATATATAATATTCACTGTGGAGTGTTATGTATACCTCGTTTTCATTTCAAAAGAATGTAAATGCGACACTTCCTTGCTAGGAAAAAGCGTTTGCAGATGCCTACGTATCGAAGCAATGGATTTCTAAAGCTTGCTAATTCGCGATATTGCATCTCATATCTATGCTTCATGATATTATATAATATTCATTGCGAAGTGTCACGTATACCTCGCATACACTTCAAACGAATGTAAATGCGACACTTCCTTGCAAGGAAATAGCGTTTGCAGATGTCTACGTATCGTAGCATTAGTGCTCTAATGCAACTCAAAACACGACAGCGTTTCTCATTTCTATGTTTCATGATAGTATATAATATTCATCGAGTAGTGTCATGTATACCTTGCATACACTTCAAATGAATGTAAATGCGACACTTCCTTGCTAGGAAATAGCGTTTGCAGATGTCTACGTATCGTAGCATTAGAGTTCCAATGCCTCTCAAAACGCGATATCGCTACTCATTACTATGTTTCATGATAATATATAATATTCACTGTGGAGTGTTATGTATACCTCGTTTTCATTTCAAAAGAATGTAAATGCGACACTTCCTTGCTAGGAAAAAGCGTTTGCAGATGCCTACGTATCGAAGCAATGGATTTCTAAAGCTTGCTAATTCGCGATATTGCATCTCATATCTATGCTTCATGATATTATATAATATTCATTGCGAAGTGTCACGTATACCTCGCATGCACTTCAAACGAATGTAAATGCGACACTTCCTTGCTAGGAAATAGCGTTTGCAGATGTCTACGTATTGTAGCATTAGTGCTCTAATGCTTCTCAAAACGCGACAGCGTTTCTCATTTCTATGTTTCATGATAGTATATAATATTCATCGAGTAGTGTCATGTATAACTTGCATACACTTCAAATGAATGTAAATGCGACACTTCCTTGCTAGGAAATAGCGTTTGCTGATGTCTACGTATCGAAGCAATAGAGTTCTAAAGCTTTTTAAATCGCGATATCGAATTTCATTTCTATGTTTCATGATAAGATATAATATTCATTGGTCAGTGTTATGTATATCTCGTCTATACTTCAAATGAATGTAAATGCGACACTTCCTTCCTAGGAAATAGCGTTTGCAGATGTCTACGTATCGAAGCAATAGAGTTCTAATGTTTCCTAAATCGCCATATTGCATCTCATTTCTATGTTTCATGATAAGATATAATATACATTGTGGAGTCTTATGTATACTTCGTATTTACTTCAAAAGAATGTAACCGCGACACTTCCTTGCCAGGAAATAGCGTTTGCAGATGTCTGCGTATCGTGGCATTAGAGTTCTAATACTTCTCAAAACGCGGTATCGCTTCTCATTTCTATGTTTCGTGATAATATATAATATTCATTGCGAAGTGCCATGTATATCTCGCATACACCTCAAATGAATGTAAATGCGACACTTCCTTGCTAGGAAATAGCGTTTGCAGATGTCTACGTATCGTAGCATTAGTGCTGTAATGCTTCTCAAAACGCGACAGCGTTTCTAATTTCTATGTTTCATGATAGTATATAATATTCATCGAGTAGTGTCATGTATACCTTGCATACACTTCAAATGAATGTAAATGCGACACTTCCATGCTAGGAAATAGCGTTTGCTGATGTCTTCGCATCGAAGCAATAGAGTTCTAAAGCTTCTTAAATCGCGATATCGCTTCTCATTTCTATGTTTCATGATAAGATATAATATTCATTGTGCAGTGTTATGTATATCTCGCATACACTTCAATTGAATGTAAATGCGACACTTCCTTGCTAGGAAATAGCGTTTGCAGATGTCTGCGTATCGTGGCATTAGAGTTCTAATGCTTCTTAAATCGCGATATCGCATCTCATTTCTATGTTTCATGATAAGATATAATATTCATTGTGCAGTGTTATGTATATCTCGTCTATAATTCAAATGAATGTAAATGCGACACTTCCTTCCTGGGAAATAGCGTTTGAAGATGTCTACGTATCGTGGCATTAGAGTTCTATAACTTCTCAAAACGCGATATCGCTTCTCATTTCTATGTTTCTTTATAATATATAATATTCATTGCGAAGTGTCATGTATACCTCGCATACACTTAAAATGAATTAAATGCGACATATCCTTGCTAGGAAGTAGCGTTTGCAGATGTCTACGTATCGAAGCAATAGATTTCTAAAGCTTGCTAATTCGCGATATCGCATCTCATATCTATGTTTCATGATAATATATAATATTCATTGCGAAGTGTCACGTATACCTCGCATACACTTCAAACGAATGTAAATGCGACACTTCCTAGCTAGGAAATAGCGTTTGCAGATGCCTACGTATCGTAGCATAATTTCTCTAATGCTACTCAAAACGCGACAGCGTTTCTCATGTCTATGTTTCATGATAGTATATAATATTCATCGAGTAGTGTCATGTATACCTTGCATACACTTCAAATGAATGTAAATGCGACACTTCCTTCCTAGGAAATAGCGTTTGAAGATGCCTGCGTATCGAAGCAATAGAGTTCTAATACTTCTTAAATCGCCATATCGCATCTCACTTCTATGTTTCATGATAAGATATAATATTCATTGTGCAGTATTATGTATATCTCGTCTATACTTCAAATTAATGTAAATGCGACACTTCGTTGCTAGGAAATAGCGTTTGCAGATGTCTACGTATCGTAGCATTAGAGTTCTAATGCTTCTCAGAACGCGATATCGCTACTCATTACTATGTTTCATCATAATATATAATATTCACTGTGAAGTGTTATGTATACCTCGTATTCATTTCAAAAGAATGTAAATGCGACACTTCCTTGCTAGGAAGTAGCGTTTGCAGATGCCTACGTATCGAAGCAATAGGTTTCTAAAGCTTGCTAATTCGCGATATCGCATCTCATATCTATGTTTCATGATAATATATAATATTCATTGCGAAGTGTCACGTATACCTCGCATACACTTCAAACGAATGTAAACGCCACACTTCCTTGCTAGGAAATAGCGTTTGCAGATGTCTACGTATCGTAGCATTAGTGCTCTAATGCTTCTCAAAACGCGACAGCGTTTCTCATTTCTATGTTTCATGATAGTATATAATATTCATCGAGTAGTGTCATGTATACCTTGCATACACTTCAAATGAATGTAAGTGCGACAGTTCCTTGCTAGGAAATAGCGTTTGCTGATGTCTACGTATCGAAGCAATAGAGTTCTAAAGCTTTTTAAATCGCGATATCGAATTTCATTTCTATGTTTCATGATAAGATATAATATTCAGTGTTCAGTGTTACGTATATCTCGTCTATACTTCAAATGAATGTAAATGCGACACTTCCTTCCTAGGAAAAAGCGTTTGCAGATGTCTACGTATCGAAGCAATAGAGTTCTAATGTCTCCTAAATCGCCATATTGCATTTCATTTCTATGTTTCATGATAAGATATAATATACATTGTGGAGTCTTATGTATACGTCGTATTTACTTCAAAGGAATGTAACCGCGACACTTCCTTGCCAGGAAATAGCGTTTGCAGATGTCTGCGTATCGTGGCATTAGAGTTCTAATACTTCTCAAAACGCGGTATCGCTTCTCATTTCTATGTTTCGTGATAATATATAATATTCATTGCGAAGTGCCATGTATATCTCGCATACACCTCAAATGAATGTAAATGCGACACTTCCTTGCTAGGAAATAGCGTTTGCAGATGTCTACGTATCGTAGCATTAGTGCTGTAATGCTTCTCAAAACGCGACAGCGTTTCTAATTTCTATGTTTCATGATAGTATATAATATTCATTGCGAAGTGTCACGTATACCTCGCATACACTTCAAACGAATGTAAATGCGACACTTCCTTGCTAGGAAATAGCGTTTACAGATGTCTACTTATGGATCCAATAGAATTCTAACGCTTCTTAGATCGTCATATCGCATCTCATTCCTATGTTTCATGATAATATATAATATTCACTGTGGAGTGTTATGTACACCTCGTACTCACTTCAAAAGAATGTAAATGCGACACTTCCTTGCTTGGAAATAGCGTTTGCAGATGTCTACGTATCGAAGCAATAGAGTTCTAATGCTTCTTAAATCGCCTTATCGCATCTCATTTTTATGTTTCATGATAAGATATAATATTCACTGTGCAGTGTTATGTATACCTCGTATTCACTTCAGAAGAATGTAAATGCGACACTTCCTTGCTAGGAAATAGCGTTTGCAGATGTCTACGTATCGTAGCATTAGAGTTCTAATGCTTCTCAGAACGCGATATCGCTACTCATTACTATGTTTCATCATAATATATAATATTCACTGTGAAGTGTTATGTATACCTCGTATTCATTTCAAAAGAATGTAAATGCGACACTTCCTTGCTAGGAAATAGCGTTTGCAGATGCCTACGTATCGAAGCAATAGGTTTCTAAAGCTTGCTAATTCGCGATATCGCATCTCATATCTATGTTTAATGATAATATATAATATTCATTGCGAAGTGTCACGTATACCTCGCATACACTTCAAACGAATGTAAACGCCACACTTCCTTGCTAGGAAATAGCGTTTGCAGATGTCTACGTATCGTAGCATTAGTGCTCTAATGCTTCTCAAAACGCGACAGCGTTTCTCATTTCTATGTTTCATGATAGTATATAATATTCATCGAGTAGTGTCATGTATACCTTGCATACACTTCAAATGAATGTAAATGCGACAGTTCCTTGCTAGGAAATAGCGTTTGCTGATGTCTACGTATCGAAGCAATAGAGTTCTAAAGCTTTTTAAATCGCGATATCGAATTTCATTTCTATGTTTAATGATAAGATATAATATTCATTGTTCAGTGTTACGTATATCTCGTCTATACTTCAAATGAATGTAAATGCGACACTTCCTTCCTAGGAAAAAGCGTTTGCAGATGTCTACGTATCGAAGCAATAGAGTTCTAATGTTTCCTAAATCGCCATATTGCATTTCATTTCTATGTTTCATGATAAGATATAATATACATTGTGGAGTCTTACGTATACGTCGTATTTACTTCAAAGGAATGTAACCGCGACACTTCCTTGCCAGGAAATAGCGTTTGCAGATGTCTACGTATCGTAGCATTAGAGTTCCAATGCCTCTCAAAACGCGATATCGCTACTCATTACTATGTTTCATGATAATATATAATATTCACTGTGGAGTGTTATGTATACCTCGTTTTCATTTCAAAAGAATGTAAATGCGACACTTCCTTGCTAGGAAAAAGCGTTTGCAGATGCCTACGTATCGAAGCAATGGATTTCTAAAGCTTGCTAATTCGCGATATTGCATCTCATATCTAAGCTTCATGATATTATATAATATTCATTGCGAAGTGTCACGTATACCTCGCATACACTTCAAACGAATGTAAATGCGACACTTCCTTGCAAGGAAATAGCGTTTGCAGATGTCTACGTATCGTAGCATTAGTGCTCTAATGCAACTCAAAACACGACAGCGTTTCTCATTTCTATGTTTCATGATAGTATATAATATTCATCGAGTAGTGTCATGTATACCTTGCATACACTTCAAATGAATGTAAATGCGACACTTCCTTGCTAGGAAATAGCGTTTGCAGATGTCTACGTATCGTAGCATTAGAGTTCCAATGCCTCTCAAAACGCGATATCGCTACTCATTACTATGTTTCATGATAATATATAATATTCACTGTGGAGTGTTATGTATACCTCGTTTTCATTTCAAAAGAATGTAAATGCGACACTTCCTTGCTAGGAAAAAGCGTTTGCTGATGCCTACGTATCGAAGCAATGGATTTCTAAAGCTTGCTAATTCGCGATATTGCATCTCATATCTATGCTTCATGATATTATATAATATTCATTGCGAAGTGTCACGTATACCTCGCATGCACTTCAAACGAATGTAAATGCGACACTTCCTTGCTAGGAAATAGCGTTTGCAGATGTCTACGTATTGTAGCATTAGTGCTCTAATGCTTCTCAAAACGCGACAGCGTTTCTCATTTCTATGTTTCATGATAGTATATAATATTCATCGAGTAGTGTCATGTATAACTTGCATACACTTCAAATGAATGTAAATGCGACACTTCCTTGCTAGGAAATAGCGTTTGCTGATGTCTACGTATCGAAGCAATAGAGTTCTAAAGCTTTTTAAATCGCGATATCGAATTTCATTTCTATGTTTCATGATAAGATATAATATTCATTGGTCAGTGTTATGTATATCTCGTCTATACTTCAAATGAATGTAAATGCGACACTTCCTTCCTAGGAAATAGCGTTTGCAGATGTCTACGTATCGAAGCAATAGAGTTCTAATGTTTCCTAAATCGCCATATTGCATCTCATTTCTATGTTTCATGATAAGATATAATATACATTGTGGAGTCTTATGTATACTTCGTATTTACTTCAAAAGAATGTAACCGCGACACTTCCTTGCCAGGAAATAGCGTTTGCAGATGTCTGCGTATCGTGGCATTAGAGTTCTAATACTTCTCAAAACGCGGTATCGCTTCTCATTTCTATGTTTCGTGATAATATATAATATTCATTGCGAAGTGCCATGTATATCTCGCATACACCTCAAATGAATGTAAATGCGACACTTCCTTGCTAGGAAATAGCGTTTGCAGATGTCTACGTATCGTAGCATTAGTGCTGTAATGCTTCTCAAAACGCGACAGCGTTTCTAATTTCTATGTTTCATGATAGTATATAATATTCATCGAGTAGTGTCATGTATACCTTGCATACACTTCAAATGAATGTAAATGCGACACTTCCATGCTAGGAAATAGCGTTTGCTGATGTCTTCGCATCGAAGCAATAGAGTTCTAAAGCTTCTTAAATCGCGATATCGCTTCTCATTTCTATGTTTCATGATAAGATATAATATTCATTGTGCAGTGTTATGTATATCTCGCATACACTTCAATTGAATGTAAATGCGACACTTCCTTGCTAGGAAATAGCGTTTGCAGATGTCTGCGTATCGTGGCATTAGAGTTCTAATGCTTCTTAAATCGCGATATCGCATCTCATTTCTATGTTTCATGATAAGATATAATATTCATTGTGCAGTGTTATGTATATCTCGTCTATAATTCAAATGAATGTAAATGCGACACTTCCTTCCTGGGAAATAGCGTTTGAAGATGTCTACGTATCGTGGCATTAGAGTTCTATAACTTCTCAAAACGCGATATCGCTTCTCATTTCTATGTTTCTTTATAATATATAATATTCATTGCGAAGTGTCATGTATACCTCGCATACACTTAAAATGAATTAAATGCGACATATCCTTGCTAGGAAGTAGCGTTTGCAGATGTCTACGTATCGAAGCAATAGATTTCTAAAGCTTGCTAATTCGCGATATCGCATCTCATATCTATGTTTCATGATAATATATAATATTCATTGCGAAGTGTCACGTATACCTCGCATACACTTCAAACGAATGTAAATGCGACACTTCCTAGCTAGGAAATAGCGTTTGCAGATGCCTACGTATCGTAGCATAATTTCTCTAATGCTACTCAAAACGCGACAGCGTTTCTCATGTCTATGTTTCATGATAGTATATAATATTCATCGAGTAGTGTCATGTATACCTTGCATACACTTCAAATGAATGTAAATGCGACACTTCCTTCCTAGGAAATAGCGTTTGAAGATGCCTGCGTATCGAAGCAATAGAGTTCTAATACTTCTTAAATCGCCATATCGCATCTCACTTCTATGTTTCATGATAAGATATAATATTCATTGTGCAGTATTATGTATATCTCGTCTATACTTCAAATTAATGTAAATGCGACACTTCGTTGCTAGGAAATAGCGTTTGCAGATGTCTACGTATCGTAGCATTAGAGTTCTAATGCTTCTCAGAACGCGATATCGCTACTCATTACTATGTTTCATCATAATATATAATATTCACTGTGAAGTGTTATGTATACCTCGTATTCATTTCAAAAGAATGTAAATGCGACACTTCCTTGCTAGGAAGTAGCGTTTGCAGATGCCTACGTATCGAAGCAATAGGTTTCTAAAGCTTGCTAATTCGCGATATCGCATCTCATATCTATGTTTCATGATAATATATAATATTCATTGCGAAGTGTCACGTATACCTCGCATACACTTCAAACGAATGTAAACGCCACACTTCCTTGCTAGGAAATAGCGTTTGCAGATGTCTACGTATCGTAGCATTAGTGCTCTAATGCTTCTCAAAACGCGACAGCGTTTCTCATTTCTATGTTTCATGATAGTATATAATATTCATCGAGTAGTGTCATGTATACCTTGCATACACTTCAAATGAATGTAAGTGCGACAGTTCCTTGCTAGGAAATAGCGTTTGCTGATGTCTACGTATCGAAGCAATAGAGTTCTAAAGCTTTTTAAATCGCGATATCGAATTTCATTTCTATGTTTCATGATAAGATATAATATTCAGTGTTCAGTGTTACGTATATCTCGTCTATACTTCAAATGAATGTAAATGCGACACTTCCTTCCTAGGAAAAAGCGTTTGCAGATGTCTACGTATCGAAGCAATAGAGTTCTAATGTTTCCTAAATCGCCATATTGCATTTCATTTCTATGTTTCATGATAAGATATAATATACATTGTGGAGTCTTATGTATACGTCGTATTTACTTCAAAGGAATGTAACCGCGACACTTCCTTGCCAGGAAATAGCGTTTGCAGATGTCTGCGTATCGTGGCATTAGAGTTCTAATACTTCTCAAAACGCGGTATCGCTTCTCATTTCTATGTTTCGTGATAATATATAATATTCATTGCGAAGTGCCATGTATATCTCGCATACACCACAAATGAATGTAAATGCGACACTTCCTTGCTAGGAAATAGCGTTTGCAGATGTCTACGTATCGTAGCATTAGTGCTGTAATGCTTCTCAAAACGCGACAGCGTTTCTAATTTCTATGTTTCATGATAGTATATAATATTCATCGAGTAGTGTCATGTATACCTTGCATACACTTCAAATGAATGTAAATGCGACACTTCCATGCTAGGAAATAGCGTTTGCTGATGTCTTCGCATCGAAGCAATAGAGTTCTAAAGCTTCTTAAATCGCGATATCGCTTCTCATTTCTATGTTTCATGATAAGATATAATATTCATTGTGCAGTGTTATGTATATCTCGCATACACTTCAATTGAATGTAAATGCGACACTTCCTTGCTAGGAAATAGCGTTTGCAGATGTCTGCGTATCGTGGCATTAGAGTTCTAATGCTTCTTAAATCGCGATATCGCATCTCATTTCTATGTTTCATGATAAGATATAATATTCATTGTGCAGTGTTATGTATATCTCGTCTATAATTCAAATGAATGTAAATGCGACACTTCCTTCCTAGGAAATAGCGTTTGAAGATGTCTACGTATCGTGGCATTAGAGTTCTATAACTTCTCAAAACGCGATATCGCTTCTCATTTCTATGTTTCTTTATAATATATAATATTCATTGCGAAGTGTCATGTATACCTCGCATACACTTATAATGAATTAAATGCGACATATCCTTGCTAGGAAGTAGCGTTTGCAGATGTCTACGTATCGAAGCAATAGATTTCTAAAGCTTGCTAATTCGCGATATCGCATCTCATATCTATGTTTCATGATAATATATAATATTCATTGCGAAGTGTCACGTATACCTCGCATACACTTCAAACGAATGTAAATGCGACACTTCCTAGCTAGGAAATAGCGTTTGCAGATGCCTACGTATCGTAGCATAATTTCTCTAATGCTACTCAAAACGCGACAGCGTTTCTCATTTCTATGTTTCATGATAGTATATAATATTCATCGAGTAGTGTCATGTATACCTTGCATACACTTCAAATGAATGTAAATGCGACACTTCCTTCCTAGGAAATAGCGTTTGAAGATGCCTGCGTATCGAAGCAATAGAGTTCTAATACTTCTTAAATCGCCATATCGCATCTCACTTCTATGTTTCATGATAAGATATAATATTCATTGTGCAGTATTATGTATATCTCGTCTATACTTCAAATTAATGTAAATGCGACACTTCCTTGCTAGGAAATAGCGTTTGCAGATGTCTACGTATCGTAGCATTAGAGTTCTAATGCTTCTCAGAACGCGATATCGCTACTCATTACTATGTTTCATCATAATATATAATATTCACTGTGAAGTGTTATGTATACCTCGTATTCATTTCAAAAGAATGTAAATGCGACACTTCCTTGCTAGGAAGTAGCGTTTGCAGATGCCTACGTATCGAAGCAATAGGTTTCTAAAGCTTGCTAATTCGCGATATCGCATCTCATATCTATGTTTCATGATAATACATAATATTCATTGCGAAGTGTCACGTATACCTCGCATACACTTCAAACGAATGTAAACGCCACACTTCCTTGCTAGGAAATAGCGTTTGCAGATGTCTACGTATCGTAGCATTAGTGCTCTAATGCTTCTCAAAACGCGACAGCGTTTCTCATTTCTATGTTTCATGATAGTATATAATATTCATCGAGTAGTGTCATGTATACCTTGCATACACTTCAAATGAATGTAAGTGCGACAGTTCCTTGCTAGGAAATAGCGTTTGCTGATGTCTACGTATCGAAGCAATAGAGTTCTAAAGCTTTTTAAATCGCGATATCGAATTTCATTTCTATGTTTCATGATAAGATATAATATTCAGTGTTCAGTGTTACGTATATCTCGTCTATACTTCAAATGAATGTAAATGCGACACTTCCTTCCTAGGAAAAAGCGTTTGCAGATGTCTACGTATCGAAGCAATAGAGTTCTAATGTTTCCTAAATCGCCATATTGCATTTCATTTCTATGTTTCATGATAAGATATAATATACATTGTGGAGTCTTATGTATACGTCGTATTTACTTCAAAGGAATGTAACCGCGACACTTCCTTGCCAGGAAATAGCGTTTGCAGATGTCTACGTATCGTAGCATTAGAGTTCTAATGCTTCTCAAAACGCGATATCGCTACTCATTACTATGTTTCATGATAATATATAATATTCACTTGTGTAGCGATATGTATACCTCGTATTCATTTCAAAAGAATGTAAATGCGACACTTCCCTGCTAGGAAATAGCGTTTGCAGATGCCTACGTATCGAAGCAATAGGTTTCTAAAGCTTGCTAATTCGCGATTTCGCATCTCATATCTATGTTTCATGATAATATATAATATTCATTGCGAAGTGTCACGTATACCTCGCATGCACTTCAAACGAATGTAAATGCGACACTTCCTTGCTAGGAAATAGCGTTTGCAGATGTCTGCGTATCGTGGCATTAGAGTTCTAATGCTTCTTAAATCGCGATATCGCATCTCATTTCTATGTTTCATGATAAGATATAATATTCATTGTGCAGTGTTATGTATATCTCGTCTATAATTCAAATGAATGTAAATGCGACACTTCCTTCCTAGGAAATAGCGTTTGAAGATGTCTACGTATCGTGGCATTAGAGTTCTATAACTTCTCAAAACGCGATATCGCTTCTCATTTCTATGTTTCTTTATAATATATAATATTCATTGCGAAGTGTCATGTATACCTCGCATACACTTAAAATGAATTAAATGCGACATATCCTTGCTAGGAAGTAGCGTTTGCAGATGTCTACATATCGAAGCAATAGATTTCTAAAACTTGCTAATTCGCGATATCGCATCTCATATCTATGTTTCATGATAATATATAATATTCATTGCGAAGTGTCACGTATACCTCGCATACACTTCAATCGAATGTAAATGCGACACTTCCTAGCTAGGAAATAGCGTTTGCAGATGCCTACGTATCGTAGCATAAGTTCTCTAATGCTACTCAAAACGCGACAGCGTTTCTCATTTCTATGTTTCATGATAGTATATAATATTCATCGAGTAGTGTCATGTATACCTTGCATACACTTCAAATGAATGTAAATGCGACACTTCCTTCCTAGGAAATAGCGTTTGAAGATGCCTGCGTATCGAAGCAATAGAGTTCTAATACTTCTTAAATCGCTATATCGCATCTCATTTCTATGTTTCATGATAAGATATAATATTCATTGTGCAGTATTATGTATATCTCGTCTATACTTCAAATTAATGTAAATGCGACACTTCCTTGCTAGGAAATAGCGTTTGAAGATGTCTACGTATCGTGGCACTAGAGTTCTATATCTTCTCAAAACGCGATATCGCTTCTCATTTCTATGTTTCTTTATAATATATAATATTCATTGCGAAGTGTCATGTATACCTCGCATACACTTAAAATGAATTAAATGCGACATTTCCTTGCTAGGAAGTAGCGTTTGCAGATGTCTACGTATCGAAGCAATAGATTTCTAAAGCTTGCTAATTCGCGATATCGCATCTCATATCTATGTTTCATGATAATATATAATATTCATTGCGAAGTGTCACGTATACCTCGCATACACTTCAAACGAATGTAAATGCGACACTTCCTTGCTAGGAAATAGCGTTTGCTGATGTCTTCGTATCGAAGCAATAGGGTTCTAAAGCTTCCTTAACCGCGATATCGCATCTCATATCTATGTTTCATGGTACTATATAATATTCATTGCGAAGTGTCACGTATACCTCGCGTATACTTCAAACGAATGTAAATGCGACACTTCCTTGCTAGGAAATAGCGTTTGCAGACGTCTACGTATCGTAGCATTAATGCTCTAATGCTCCTCAAAACGCGACAGCGTTCCTCATTTCTATGTTTCACGATAGTATATAATATTCATCGAGTAGTGTCATGTATACCTTGCATACACTTCAAATGAATGTAAATGCGACACTTCCTTGCTAGGAAATAGCGTTTGCTGATGTCTTCGTATCGAAGCAATAGAGTTCTAAAGCTTCTTAAATCGCGATATCGGATCTCATTTCTATGTTTCATGATAAGATATAATATTCATTGTGCAGTGTTATGTATATCTCGTCTATACATCAAATTAATGTAAATGCGACACTTCCTTGCTAGGAAAGAGCGTTTGCAGATGTCTACGTATCGAAGCAATAGAGTTCTAATGCTTCTTAAATCGCCATATCGCATCTCATTTCTATGTTTCATGATAAGATATAATATTCATAGCGAAGTGCCATGTATACCTCGCATACACTTCAATTGAATGTACATGCGACACTTCCTTGCTAGGAAATAGCGTTTGCAGATGTCTGCGTATCGTGGCATTAGAGTTCTAACGCTTCTCAAAACGCGGTATCGCTTCTCATTTCTATGTTTCAAGATAGTATATAATATTCATCGGGTAGTGTCATGTATACCTTGCTTACACTTCAATTGAATGTAAATGCGATACTTCCTTGCTAGGAAATAGCGTTTGCAGATGTCTGCGTATCGTGGCATTAGAGTTCTAACGCTTCTCAAAACGCGGTATCGCTTCTCATTTCTATGTTTCAAGATAGTATATAATATTCATCGGGTAGTGTCATGTATACCTTGCATACACTTCAATTGAATGTAAATGCGACATTTCCTTGCTAGGAAGTAGCGTTTACAGATGTCTACGTATGGATGCAATAGAATTCTAACGCTTCTTAGATCGTCATATCGCATCTCATTTCTATGTTTCATGATAATATATAATATTCACTGTGGAGTGTTATGTACACCTCGTATTCACTTCAAATGAATGTAAATGCGACACTTCCTTGCTTGGAACTAGCGTTTGCAGATGTCTACGTATCGAAGCAATAGAGTTCTAATGCTTCTTAAATCGCCATATCGCATCTCATTTTTATGTTTCATGATAAGATATAATATTCACTGTGCAGTGTTATGTATACCTCGTATTGACTTCAGAAGAATGTAAATACGACACTTCCTTGCTAGGAAATAGCGTTTGCAGATGTCTACGTATCGTAGCATTAGAGTTCTAATGCTTCTCAGAACGCGATATCGCTACTCATTACTATGTTTCATCATAATATATAATATTCACTGTGAAGTGTTTTGTATACCTCGTATTCATTTCAAAAGAATGTAAATGCGACACTTCCTTGCTAGGAAATAGCGTTTGCAGATGCCTACGTATCGAAGCAATAGGTTTCTAAAGCTTGCTAATTCGCGATATCGCATCTCATATCTATGTTTCATGATAATATATAATATTCATTGCGAAGTGTCACGTATACCTCGCATACACATCAAACGAATGTAAACGCCACACTTCCATGCTAGGAAATAGCGTTTGCAGATGTCTACGTATCGTAGCATTAGTGCTCTAATGCTTCTCAAAACGCGACAGCGTTTCTCATTTCTATGTTTCATGATAGTATATAATATTCATCGAGTAGTGTCACGTATACCTTGCATACACTTCAAATGAATGTAAATGCGACAGTTCCTTGCTAGGAAATAGCGTTTGCTGATGTCTACGTATCGAAGCAGTAGAGTTCTATAGCTTTTTAAATCGCGATATCGAATTTCATTTCTATGTTTCATGATAAGATATAATATTCATTGTTCAGTGTTATGTATATCTCGTCTATACTTCAAATGAATGTAAATGCGACACTTCCTTCCTAGGAAAAAGCGTTTGCAGATGTCTACGTATCGAAGCAATAGAGTTCTAATGTTTCCTAAATCGCCATATTGCATCTCATTTCTATGTTTCATGATAAGATATAATATACATTGTGGAGTCTTATGTATACGTCGTATTTACTTCAAAAGAATGTAACCGCGACACTTCCTTGCCAGGAAATAGCGTTTGCAGATGTCTGCGTATCGTAGCATTAGAGTTCTAATGCCTCTCAAAACGCGATATCGCTACTAATTACTATGTTTCATGATAATATATAATATTCACTGTGTAGTGTTATGTATACCTCGTATTCATTTCAAAAGAATGTAAATGCGACACTTCCTTGCTAGGAAATATCGTTTGCAGATGTCTACGTATCGAAGCAATAGAGTTCTAATGTTTCCTAAATCGCCATATTGCATCTCATTTCTATGTTTCATGATAAGATATAATATTCACTGTGCAGTGTTATGTATACCTCGTATTCACTTCAGAAGAATGTAAATGCGACACTTCCTTGCTAGGAAATAGCGTTTGCAGATGTCTACGTATCGTAGCATTAGTGCTCTAATGCTTCTCAAAACGCGACAGCGTTTCTTATTTCTATGTTTCATGATAGTATATAATATTCATCGAGTAGTGTCATGTATACCTTGCATACACTTCAAATGAATGTAAATGCGACAGTTCCTTGCTAGGAAATAGCGTTTGCTGATGTCTACGTATCGAAGCAATAGAGTTCTAAAGCTTTTTAAATCGCGATATCGAATTTCATTTCTATGTTTCATGATAAGATATAATATTCATTGTTCAGTGTTATGTATATCTCGTCTATACTTCAAATGAATGTCAATGCGACACTTCCTTCCTAGGAAAAAGCGTTTGCAGATGTCTACGTATCGAAGCAATAGAGTTCTAATGTTTCCTAAATCGCCATATTGCATCTCATTTCTATGTTTCATGATAAGATATAATATTCACTGTGCAGTGTTATGTATACCTCGTATTCACTTCAGAAGAATGTAAATGCGACACTTCCTTGCTAGGAAATAGCGTTTGCAGATGTCTACGTATCGTAGCATTAGAGTTCTAATGCTTCTCAGAACGCGATATCGCTACTCATTACTATGTTTCATCATAATATATAATATTCACTGTGAAGTGTTATGTATACCTCGTATTCATTTCAAAAGAATGTAAATGCGACACTTCCTTGCTAGGAAATAGCGTTTGCAGGTGTCTACGTATCGAAGCAATAGATTTCTAAAGCTTGCTAATTCGCGATATCGCATCTCATATCTATGTTTCATGATAATATATAATATTCATTGCGAAGTGTCACGTATACCTCGCATACACTTCAAACGAATGTAAATGCGACACTTCCTTGCTAGGAAATAGCGTTTGCAGATGTCTACGTATCGAAGCAATAGAGTTCTAATGCTTCTTAAATCGCCATATTACATCACATTTCTATGTTTCATGATAAGATATAATATTCATTGCGAAGTGTCATGTAAACCTCGTACTCCTTTCAAAAGAATGTAAATGCAACACTTCCTTGCTAGGAAATAGCGTTTGCAGATGTCTACGTATCGAAGCAATAGACATCTAAAGCTTCTTAAATCGCGATATCGCATCTCATTTCTATGTTTCATGATAAGATATAATATTCATTTTGCCGTGTTATGAATACCTCGTATTCACTTCAAAAGAATGTAAATGCGACACTTCCTTGCAAGGAAATAGCGTTTGCAGTGTCTGCGTATCGTGGCATTAGAGTTCTAATGCTTCTCAGAACGCGATATCGCATCTCATTTCTATGTTTCATGATAAGATATAATATTCATTGTTGTGTGTTATGTGTACCTCGTATTCACCTTAAAAGAATGTAAATGCGACCCTTCCTTGCTAGGAAATAGCGTCTGCGGATGTCTACGTATCGAAGCAATAGTTTTCTAATGTTTCTTAAATCGTCATATCGAATCTCATATCTACGTTTCTTGATAAGATATAATATTCATTGCGAAGTGTCATGTATACCTCGTATTCCTTTCAAAAGAATGTAAGTGCTACACTTCCTTGCTAGGAAGTAGCGTTTGCAGATGTCTACGTATCGAAGCAATAGGGTTCTAATGCTTCTTAAATAGTCATATCGCATCTCATTTCTAAGTTTCATGATAAGATATAATATTCATTATGTAGTGTTATGTTTATCTCATCTATACTTCAAATGAATGTAAATGCGACACTTCCTTGCTAGGAAGTAGCGTTTGCAGATATCTACGTATCGAACCAATAGATTTCTAATGCTTCTTAGATCGCCATATCGCATTTCATTTCTATGTTTCATGATATGATATAATATTCATTGTGCAGTGTTATGTATATCTCGTCTATACTTCAAATGAATGTAAATGCGACACTTCTTTGCTAGGAAATAGGGTTTGCAGATGTCTACGTATCGAAGCAAGAGTTCTAATTCTTCTTAAATCGTCATATCACATCCCATTTCTACGTTTCATGATATGATATAATATTCATTGAGCATTGTTATGTATATCTCGTCTATACTTCAAATGGATGTAAATGCGACACTTCCTTGACAGGAAATAGCGTTTGCAGATGTCTACGTATCGTGGCATTAGAGTTCTAATGCTTCTCAAAACACGATATCGCTACTCATTACCTTGTTTCATGATAATATATAATATTCATTGTGGAGTGTTCTGTATACCTCGTATTCTTTTCAATAGATTGTAAATGCGACACTTCCTTGCTAGGAAATAGCGTTTTGAGATGTCTACGTATCGAAGTTATAGACATCAAGTGCTTCATATATCGCCATATCGCATCTCATTTCTATGTTTCATGATCAGATATAATATTCACAGTGCAGTGCTATGTATACCTCGTATTCACTTCAAAAGAATGTAAATGCGACACTTCCTTGCTAGGAAATAGCGTTTGCAGATGTCTACGTATCAAAGCAATAGAGTTCTAATGCTTCTTAAATCGCCATATTACATCAAATTTCTATGTTTCATGATAAGATATAATATTCATTGTAGAGTGTTATGTATACCTCGTATTCACTTCAAAAGAATGTAAATGCGACACTTCCTTGCTAGGAAGTAGCGTTTGCAGATGTCTAGGTATCAAACCAATAGATTTCTAGTGCTTCTTAAATCGCCAAATCGCATCTAATTTCTATGTTTTATGATAAGATATAATATTCATTTTGCAGTGTTATGTATACCTCGCATACACTTAAAATGATTGTAAATGCGACACTTCCTTGCTAGGAAATAGCGATTGCAGATGTCTATGTATCGAAGCAATAGTTTTCTAATGCTTCCTAAATCGTCATATCGCATCTCATTTCTATGTTTCATGATAAGATATAATATTCATTGCGAAGTGTCATGTATACCTCGTATTCCTTTCAAAATAATGTATATGCGACACTTTCTTGCTAGGAAGTAGCGTTTGCATATGTCTACGTATCGAAGCAATAGAGTTCTAATGCTTCTTAAATCGCGATATCGCACCTCATTTCTATGTTTCATGATAAGATATAATTTTCATTATGTAGTGTTATGTTTATCTCATCTATACTTCAAATGAATGTAAATGCGACACTTCCTTGCTAGGAAATAGAGTTTGCAGATGTCTACGTATCGAAGCAATAGATTTCTAAAGCTTGCTAATTCGCGATATCGCATGTGATATCTATGTTTCATGATAATATATAACATTCATTGCGAAGTTTCAAGTATACCTCTCATACAATTCAAACGAATGTGAATGCGACAGTTCCTAGCTGGGAAATAGTGTTTGCAGGTGTCTACGTATCGAAGCAATAGAGTTCTAATGCTTCTTAGATCGTCATATCGCATCTCATTTCTATGTTTCATGATAAGACATAATATTCCTTGCGAAATGTCACGTATACCTCGTATTCCTTTCAAAAGAATGTAAAAGCGTCACTTCCTTGCTAGGAAGTAGCGTTTGCAGATGTCTACGTATCGAAGCAATAGTGATCTAATGCTTCCTAATTCGCGATATCGCATCTCATTTATATGTTTCATGATATGATATAATATTCATTGTGCAGTGCTATGTATACCTCTTATTCACTTCAAAAGAATGTAAATGCTACAATTTCTTGCTAGTAAATCGTCATATCGCATCTCATATCTACGTTTCATGATAAGATATAGTATTCATTGGGGAAGTGTCATGTATACCTCGTATTCCTTTCAAAAGAATGTAGATGCGACACTTCCTTGCTAGGAAGTAGCGTTTGCAGATGTCTACGTATCGAAGCAATAGGAATCTAATGCTTCTTAAATCGCCATATTGCATCTCATTTCTATGTTTCATGATAAGATATAATATTCATTGTGCAGTGTTATGTATACCTCGTATTCACCTCAAAAGAATATAAATGCGACACTTCCTTGCTAGGAAATAGCGTTTGCAGATATCTACGTATCGAAGCAATAGTGTCCTAAAGCTTCTTAAATCGCGATATCGCATCTCATTTCTATGCTTCATGATAAGATATAATATTCATTGTGCAGTGTTACGAATACATCGTATTCACTTCAAAAGAATGTAAATGCGACACTTCCTTGCTTGGAAATAGCGTTTGCAGATGTCTACGTATCGAAGCAATAGTTTTCTAATGCTTCTGAAATCGTCAGATCGCATCTCATATCTACGTTTCATGATAAGATATAGTATTCATTGCGAAGTGTCATGTATACCTCGTATTCCTTTCAATATAATGTAAATGCGACACTTCCTTGCTAGCAAGTAGCGTTTGCAGATGTCTACGTATCGAAGCAATAAGGATCTAATGCTTCTTAAATCGCCATATCGTTTCTCATTTCTATGTTTCATGATAATATATAATATTCACTGCGAAGTGTCATTTATACCTCGCATACACTTCAAATGAACGTAAATGCGACACTTCCTTGCTTGGAAATAGCGTTTGCAGATGTCTACGTATCGAAGCAATAGTTTTCTAATGCTTCCTAATTCGTCATATCGCATCTCATATCTACGTTTCATGATAACATATAATATTCATTGTGGAGTGTCATGTATATCTTGTATTCACTTCAAAAGTATGTAAATGTGACACTTCCTTGCAAGGTAGTAGTGTTTGCAGATGTCTACGAATCGAAGCAATAGAGATCAAATGCTTCTTAAATAGCGATATCGCATCTCATTTCTATGTCTCATGATAAGATATAGCATTCATTGTGCAGTGTTATGTATACCTCGTATTCACCTCAAAAGAATGCAAATGTGACAATACCCTGCTAGGAAATAGCGATTGGAGATATCTACGTATCGTAGAAACAAAGTTCTAATGCTTCTTCAATCGCGATATGGCAACTCATTTCTATGTTTCATGATAAGATATAATATTCATTGCGAAATGTCATGTATACCTCGCATACACTTCAAATGATTGTAAAAGAGACACTTCCTTGCTAGGAAATAACGCTTTCAGATGTCTACGTATCGTAGCAATAGAGTTCTAAAGCTTCTCAAAATGCGATATCGCATGCCATTTCCATGCTTCATGATAAGATATAATATTCATTGCTAAGTGTCAGGTATACCTTGTATTCACTTCAAAAGTATGTAAATGCGACACTTCCTTGCAAGGTAGTAGCGTTTTCAGATGTCTACGAATCGAAGCAATAGAGATCAAATGCTTCTTAAATAGCGATACCGCATCTCATTTCAATGTTTCATGGTAAGATATAATATTCATTGCGTCTACGTATCGAAGCAATAGAGTTCTAATGCTCCTCAAAACATGATATCGCATCTCATTCCTATGTTTCATGATAAGATATAATATTCAATGTGCAGTGTTATGTACCCCTCGCATTCACATCAAAAGAAAGTAAATGCGACAATACATTGCTAGGAAATAGCGTTTGCAGATGTCTCCGGGACGAAGAAATAGTGTTCTAATGCTTCTTAAATCGCGATATCGCATCTAATTTCTATGTTTCATGATAAGATATAATATTCATTGTGCAGTGTTATGTATATCTCGTCTATACTTCAAATGGATGTAAATGCGACACTTCCTTGCTAGGAAATAGCGTTTGCAGATGTTACCTATCGAAGCAATAGAGTTCTAATGCATCTTAAAACTGCGATATCGCATCACATTTCTATGTCTCATGGTAAGATATAATATTCATTGCGAAGTGTTACGTATTCCTCGTCTACACTTCAAATGAATGTAAATGCGACACTTCCTTGCAAAGTAATAGCGTTTGCAGATGTCTACGTATCCAAGCAATAGAGTTCTAATGCTTCTTAAATCCCGATATCGCATCTCATTTCTATATTTCATGATAAGATATAATATCCATTGCGAAGTGTCATGTATACCTCGCATGCGCTTCAAGTGAATGTAAATGCGACACTTCCTTGCTAGCAAATAGCGTTTGCATATGTCTACTTATTGAAGAAATAGTGTTCTAATGCTTCTTAAATCGCCATATCGCTACTCATTACTATGTTTCATGATAACATATAATATTCATTGTGGAGTGCTATGTATACCTCGTACTCACTTCAAAAGAATGTAAATGCTACACTTCCTTGCTAGGAAATAGCGTTTGCAGATGTCTACGTATCGAACCAGTAGATTTCTAATGCTGGCTAGTTCGCGATATCGCATCTCATATCTGTGTTTCATGATAATATATAACATTCATTGCGAAGTTTCATGTATACCTCGCATACACTTCAACTGAATGTGAATGCGACAGTTCCTTGCAAGGAAATAGTGATTGCTGATGTCTACGTATCGTGGCATTAGTGTTCTAATGCTTCTCAAAACGCGATATCGCATGTCATTTCTATGTTTCATGATAATATATAATATTCATTGTGGAGTGTTATGTATACCTCGTATTCATTTCAATAGAATGTAAATGCGACACTTCCTTGCTAGGAAATAGCGTTTGCAGATGTGTACGTATCGAAGCAATAGATTTCTAATGCTTGCTAATTCGCGATATCGAATCTCATATCTGCGTTTTATGATAATATATTATATTCATTGCGAAGTTTCATGTGTACCTCCAATACAAATCAAACGAATGTGAATGGGACAGTTCCATGCTAGGAAATAGTGATTGCTGATGCCTACGAATCGATGTAATAGAGTTCTAATGCTTCTTGAATCGCGATATCGCACCCCATTTCTATGTTTCATGATAAGATATAATATCCATTGTGTAGTGTTATGTTTATCTCATCTATACTTCAAATGAATGTAAATGCGACACTTCCTTGCTAGGAAGTAGCGTTTGCAGATGTCTGCGTATCGTGGCATTAGAGTTCTAATGCTTCTCAAAACGCGATATCGCATCTCATTACTATGTTTCATGATAAGATATAATATTCACTGTAGAGTGTTATGTATACCTCGTATTCACATCAGTAGAATGTAAATGCGACACTTCCTTGCTAGGAAATAGCAATTTCAGGTGTCTACGTATCCAAGCAATAGATTTCTGATGCTTCTTAAGACGCGATATCGCATCTCACTTCTATGTTTCATTACAGGATACAATATTAATTGCGAAGTGTCATGTATAGCTTGCATACACATCAAATGAATGTAAGAGGGTCACTTCCTTGCTAGGTAATAGCGTTTGCAGATGTCTTATGTATTGAAGCAATACAGTTCTAATACTTTTTGAATCGAAATATCGTATCTCATATCTATGTTTCATGATAAGGTATAATATTCATTGCGAAGTGTCATGTATACCTCGTATTCACTTCAAGAGAATGTAAGTGCGACACTTCCTTGCTAGGAAATAGCGGTTGCAGATGTCTACGTATCGAAGCAATAGAGTTCTAATGCTTCTTAAAACGTGATATCGCATCTCATTTCTATGTTCCACGATAAGATATAATAGTCATTGTGGAGTGTTATGTATCCCTCGTATTCACTTCAAAAGAATGTAAATGCGACACTTCCATGCTAGGAAATGGGGTTTGCAGATGTCTACCTATTGAAGCAATAGGGTCCTAGTGCTTCATAAATCGCGATATCGCATTTCATTTCTATGTTTCATGATAAGATATAATATTCATTGCGAAGTGTCATGTATCCCTCGTCTACACTTCACATAAATGTAAATGCGACACTTCCTTCTTAGAAAATAGCGTTTCCAGATGTCTGCGTATCGATGCAATAGAGTTCTAATGCTTCTTATATCGCGTTATCGCATCTCATTCCATGTTTCATGATAAGATATAATATTCATTGCGAAGTGTCATGTATACCTTGTATTCACTTCAAATGGGTGTAAACGCGAAACTTCCTTGCTAGGCATTAGCGTTTGTAGATGTCTACGTACCGAGGCAGTAGAGTTCTAGTGCTCCTTAAAACGCGGTATCGCATCTCACTTTTATGTTTCATGATAGTTATAATATTCATTGCGAAGTGTCTTGTATACCTCGTATTCACTTCAAAAGAATGCAAATGCTACAATTCCGCGCTAGGAAAAGGCGTTTCCAGATGTCTACGTATCGTAGCAATATTGTTCTAATGCTTCTTAAAACGCGATATCGCAACTCATTTCTATGATTCATGATAAGATATAATATTCATTGCGAAGTGTCATGTACACATCGTATTCCTTTCAAAAGAATGTAAATGCGACACTACCGTGCTTGGAAATAGCGTTTGCAGATGTCTACGTATCGTGGCATTAGGGTTCTAATGTTTCTCAAAACGCGATATCGCTTCTCATTTCTATGTCTCATGATAATATATAATATTCTTTGCGAAGTGTCATGTATATCTCGCATACACTTTAATTGAATGTACATGCGACACTTCCTTGCAACGAAATAGCGTTTGCAGATGTCTACGTATCGAAGCAATAGAGTTCTAATGCTTCTTAAATCGCCATATTACATCACATTTCTATGTTTCATGATAAGATATAATATTCATTGCGAAGTGTCATGTAAACCTCGTACTCCTTTCAAAAGAATGTAAATGCAACACTTCCTTGCTAGGAAATAGCGTTTGCAGATGTCTACGTATCGAGGCAATAGACATCTAAAGCTTCTTAAATCGCGATATCGCATCTCATTTCTATGTTTCATGATAAGATATAATATTCATTTTGCCGTGTTATGAATACCTCGTATTCACTTCAAAAGAATGTAAATGCGACACTTCCTTGCAAGGAAATAGCGTTTGCAGTGTCTGCGTATCGTGGCATTAGAGTTCTAATGCTTCTCAGAACGCGATATCGCATCTCATTTCTATGTTTCATGATAAGATATAATATTCATTGTTGTGTGTTATGTATACCTCGTATTCACTTCAAAAGAATGTGAATGCGACAGTTCCTTGCTGGGAAATAGTGTTTGCTGATGTCTACGTATCGTAGTAACAGAGCTCTAATGCTTCTTAGATAGCGATATCGCATCTCATTTCTATGTTTCGTGATAAGTCATAATACTCATTCCGAAGTGTCATGTATACCTCGAATTCACTTCAAAAGAATGTAAATGCGAAACTTCCTTGCTAGGAAATAGCGTTTGCAGATGTCTACGTATCGCAGCAATAGAGTTCTAATGCTACTTAAATCGCGATATCACATCTCATTTATATGTTTCGTGATAAGATATAATATTCATTGCGAAGTGTCATGTATACCTCGTATTCACTTCAAAAGAATGTAAATGCGACGTTTCCATCCTAGGAAATAGCGTTTGCAGATGTCTACGTATCGAAGCAATAGAGTTCTAATGCTTCTTAAATCGCGATATCGCACCTCATTTCTATGTTTCATGATAAGATATAATTTTCATTATGTAGTGTTATGTTTATCTCATCTATACTTCAAATGAATGTAAATGCGACTCTTCCTTGCTAGGAAATAGAGTTTGCAGATGTCTACGTATCGAAGCAATAGATTTCTAAAGCTTGCTAATTCGCGATATCGCATCTGATATCTATGTTTCATGATAATATATAACATTCATTGCGAAGTTTCAAGTATACCTCTCATACAATTCAAACGAATGTGAATGCGACAGTTCCTAGCTGGGAAATAGTGTTTGCAGGTGTCTACGTATCGAAGCAATAGAGTTCTAATGCTTCTTAGATCGTCATATCGCATCTCATTTCTATGTTTCATGATAAGACATAATATTCCTTGCGAAATGTCACGTATACCTCGTATTCCTTTCAAAAGAATGTAAAAGCGTCACTTCCTTGCTAGGAAGTAGCGTTTGCAGATGTCTACGTATCGAAGCAATAGTGTTCTAATGCTTCCTAATTCGCGATATCGCATCTCATTTCTATGTTTCATGATATGATATAATATTCATTGTGCAGTGCTATGTATACCTCTTATTCACTTCAAAAGAATGTAAATGCTACAATTTCTTGCTAGTAAATCGTCATATCGCATCTCATATCTACGTTTCATGATAAGATATAGTATTCATTGGGGAAGTGTCATGTATACCTCGTATTCCTTTCAAAAGAATGTAGATGCGACACTTCCTTGCTAGGAAGTAGCGTTTGCAGATGTCTACGTATCGAAGCAATAGGAATCGAATGCTTCTTAAATCGCCATATTGCATCTCATTTCTATGTTTCATGATAAGACATAATATTCCTTGCGAAATGTCACGTATACCTCGTATTCCTTTCAAAAGAATGTAAAAGCGTCACTTCCTTGCTAGGAAGTAGCGTTTGCAGATGTCTACGTATCGAAGCAATAGTGTTCTAATGCTTCCTAATTCGCGATATCGCATCTCATTTCTATGTTTCATGATATGATATAATATTCATTGTGCAGTGCTATGTATACCTCTTATTCACTTCAAAAGAATGTAAATGCTACAATTTCTTGCTAGTAAATCGTCATATCGCATCTCATATCTACGTTTCATGATAAGATATAGTATTCATTGGGGAAGTGTCATGTATACCTCGTATTCCTTTCAAAAGAATGTAGATGCGACACTTCCTTGCTAGGAAGTAGCGTTTGCAGATGTCTACGTATCGAAGCAATAGGAATCTAATGCTTCTTAAATCGCCATATTGCATCTCATTTCTATGTTTCATGATAAGATATAATACTCATTGTGCAGTGTTATGTATACCTCGTATTCACCTCAAAAGAATATAAATGCGACACTTCCTTGCTAGGAAATAGCGTTTGCTGATGTCTACGTATCGAAGCAATAGTGTTCTAATGATTCTTAAATCGCGATATCGCATCTCATTCCTATGTTTCTTGATATGATATAATATTCATTGTGCAGTGTTATGTATACCTCGTATTCACTTGAAAAGAATGTAAATGCTACACTTCCTTCCAAGGAAGTAGTGTTTGCAGCTGTCTACGTATCGAAGCAATAGATTTCTAATGCTTCTTAAATCGTCATATCGCATCTCATTTCCATGTTTCATGATAAGATATAATATTCATTGTGCAGTGTTATGTATACCTCGTATTCACTTAAAAAGAATGTAAATGCGACGCTTCCTTGGTAGGTAGTAGCGTTTGCAGATGTCTACGTATCGAAGCAATACAGTTCTAATGCTTCTTAAATCGTCATATCGCATCTCATATCTACGTTTCATGATATGATATAATATTCATTGCGATGTGACATGTATACCTCGTATTCCTTTCAAAAGAATGTAACTGCGACACTTCCTTGCTGGGAAATGGCGTTTGCAGATGTCTACGTATCGAAGCAATAGTGTTTTAATGCTTCTTAAATCGTCATATCGCATCTCATTTCTATGTTTCATGATAAGACATAATATTCCTTGCGAAATGTCACGTATACCTCGTATTCCTTTCAAAAGAATGTAAAAGCGTCACTTCCTTGCTAGGAAGTAGCGTTTGCAGATGTCTACGTATCGAAGCAATAGTGTTCTAATGCTTCCTAATTCGCGATATCGCATCTCATTTCTATGTTTCATGATATGATATAATATTCATTGTGCAGTGCTATGTATACCTCTTATTCACTTCAAAAGAATGTAAATGCTACAATTTCTTGCTAGTAAATCGTCATATCGCATCTCATATCTACGTTTCATGATAAGATATAGTATTCATTGGGGAAGTGTCATGTATACCTCGTATTCCTTTCAAAAGAATGTAGATGCGACACTTCCTTGCTAGGAAGTAGCGTTTGCAGATGTCTACGTATCGAAGCAATAGGAATCTAATGCTTCTTAAATCGCCATATTGCATCTCATTTCTATGTTTCATGATAAGACATAATATTCCTTGCGAAATGTCACGTATACCTCGTATTCCTTTCAAAAGAATGTAAAAGCGTCACTTCCTTGCTAGGAAATAGCGTTTGCAGATGTCTACGTATCGTGGCATTAGGGTTCTAATGTTTCTCAAAACGCGATATCGCTTCTCATTTCTATGTCTCATGATAATATATAATATTCTTTGCGAAGTGTCATGTATACCTCGCATACACTTTAATTGAATGTACATGCGACACTTCCTTGCAACGAAATAGCGTTTGCAGATGTCTACGTATCGAAGCAATAGAGTTCGAATGCTTCTTAAATCGCCATATTACATCACATTTCTATTTTTCATGATAAGATATAATATTCATTGCGAAGTGTCATGTAAACCTCGTACTCCTTTCAATAGAATGTAAATGCAACACTTCCTTGCTAGGAAATAGCGTTTGCAGATGTCTACGTATCGAAGCAATAGACATCTAAAGCTTCATAAATCGCGATATCGCATCTCATTTCTATGTTTCATGATAAGATATAATATTCATTGTGGAGTGTTATGTATACCTCGTATTCGTTACAAGAGAATGTAAATGCGACACTTCCTTGCTAGGAAGTAGCGTGTGCAGATGTCTACGTATCGAAGCAATAGAGTTCTAATGCTTCTGAAATCGTCATGTCGCATCTCATTTCTATGTTTCATGATAAGATATAATATTCATTGTGCAGTGTTATGTATACCTCTTATTCACTTCAAAAGAATGTAAATGCTACAATTTCTTGCTAGTAAATCGTCATATCGCATCTCATATCTACGTTTCATGATAAGATATAGTATTCATTGGGGAAGTGTCATGTATACCTCGTATCCCTTTCAAAAGAATGTAGATGCGACACTTCCTTGCTAGGAAGTAGCGTTTGCAGATGTCTACGTATCGAAGCAATAGGAATCTAATGCTTCTTAAATCGCCATATTGCATCTCATTTCTATGTTTCATGATAAGATATAATACTCATTGTGCAGTGTTATGTATACCTCGTATTCACCTCAAAAGAATATAAATGCGACACTTCCTTGCTAGGAAATAGCGTTTGCTGATGTCTACGTATCGAAGCAATAGTGTTCTAATGATTCTTAAATCGCGATATCGCATCTCATTCCTATGTTTCTTGATATGATATAATATTCATTGTGCAGTGTTATGTATACCTCGTATTCACTTGAAAAGAATGTAAATGCTACACTTCCTTCCAAGGAAGTAGTGTTTGCAGCTGTCTACGTATCGAAGCAATAGATTTCTAATGCTTCTTAAATCGTCATATCGCATCTCATTTCCATGTTTCATGATAAGATATAATATTCATTGTGCAGTGTTATGTATACCTCGTATTCACTTAAAAAGAATGTAAATGCGACGCTTCCTTGGTAGGTAGTAGCGTTTGCAGATGTCTACGTATCGAAGCAATACAGTTCTAATGCTTCTTAAATCGTCATATCGCATCTCATACCTACGTTTCATGATATGATATAATATTCATTGCGATGTGACATGTATACCTCGTATTCCTTTCAAAAGAATGTAACTGCGACACTTCCTTGCTGGGAAATGGCGTTTGCAGATGTCTACGTATCGAAGCAATAGTGTTTTAATGCTTCTTAAATCGTCATATCGCATCTCATTTCTATGTTTCATGATAAGACATAATATTCCTTGCGAAATGTCACGTATACCTCGTATTCCTTTCAAAAGAATGTAAAAGCGTCACTTCCTTGCTAGGAAGTAGCGTTTGCAGATGTCTACGTATCGAAGCAATAGTGTTCTAATGCTTCCTAATTCGCGATATCGCATCTCATTTCTATGTTTCATGATATGATATAATATTCATTGTGCAGTGCTATGTATACCTCTTATTCACTTCAAAAGAATGTAAATGCTACAATTTCTTGCTAGTAAATCGTCATATCGCATCTCATATCTACGTTTCATGATAAGATATAGTATTCATTGGGGAAGTGTCATGTATACCTCGTATTCCTTTCAAAAGAATGTAGATGCGACACTTCCTTGCTAGGAAGTAGCGTTTGCAGATGTCTACGTATCGAAGCAATAGGAATCTAATGCTTCTTAAATCGCCATATTGCATCTCATTTCTATGTTTCATGATAAGATATAATACTCATTGTGCAGTGTTATGTATACCTCGTATTCACCTCAAAAGAATATAAATGCGGCACTTCCTTGCTAGGAAATAGCGTTTGCTGATGTCTACGTATCGAAGCAATAGTGTTCTAATGATTCTTAAATCGCGATATCGCATCTCATTCCTATGTTTCTTGATATGATATAATATTCATTGTGCAGTGTTATGTATACCTCGTATTCACTTGAAAAGAATGTAAATGCTACACTTCCTTCCAAGGAAGTAGTGTTTGCAGCTGTCTACGTATCGAAGCAATAGATTTCTAATGCTTCTTAAATCGTCATATCGCATCTCATTTCCATGTTTCATGATAAGATATAATATTCATTGTGCAGTGTTATGTATACCTCGTATTCACTTAAAAAGAATGTAAATGCGACGCTTCCTTGGTAGGTAGTAGCGTTTGCAGATGTCTACGTATCGAAGCAATACAGTTCTAATGCTTCTTAAATCGTCATATCGCATCTCATATCTACGTTTCATGATATGATATAATATTCATTGCGATGTGACATGTATACCTCGTATTCCTTTCAAAAGAATGTAACTGCGACACTTCCTTGCTGGGAAATGGCGTTTGCAGATGTCTACGTATCGAAGCAATAGTGTTTTAATGCTTCTTAAATCGTCATATCGCATCTCATTTCTATGTTTCATGATAAGATATAATATTACTTGCGAAGTGTCATGTATACCTCGTATTCCTTTCGAAAGAATGTAAATGCGACACTTCCTTGCTAGGAAATAGCGTTTGCAGATGTCTACGTATCGTGGCATTAGGGTTCTAATGTTTCTCAAAACGCGATATCGCTTCTCATTTCTATGTCTCATGATAATATATAATATTCTTTGCGAAGTGTCATGTATACCTCGCATACACTTTAATTGAATGTACATGCGACACTTCCTTGCAACGAAATAGCGTTTGCAGATGTCTACGTATCGAAGCAATAGAGTTCGAATGCTTCTTAAATCGCCATATTACATCACATTTCTATTTTTCATGATAAGATATAATATTCATTGCGAAGTGTCATGTAAACCTCGTACTCCTTTCAATAGAATGTAAATGCAACACTTCCTTGCTAGGAAATAGCGTTTGCAGATGTCTACGTATCGAAGCAATAGACATCTAAAGCTTCATAAATCGCGATATCGCATCTCATTTCTATGTTTCATGATAAGATATAATATTCATTGTGGAGTGTTATGTATACCTCGTATTCGTTACAAGAGAATGTAAATGCGACACTTCCTTGCTAGGAAGTAGCGTGTGCAGATGTCTACGTATCGAAGCAATAGAGTTCTAATGCTTCTGAAATCGTCATGTCGCATCTCATTTCTATGTTTCATGATAAGATATAATATTCATTGTGCAGTGTTATGTATACCTCTTATTCACTTCAAAAGAATGTAAGTGCTACAATTTCTTGCTAGTAAATCGTCATATCGCATCTCATATCTACGTTTCATGATAAGATATAGTATTCATTGGGGAAGTGTCATGTATACCTCGTATCCCTTTCAAAAGAATGTAGATGCGACACTTCCTTGCTAGGAAGTAGCGTTTGCAGATGTCTACGTATCGAAGCAATAGGAATCTAATGCTTCTTAAATCGCCATATTGCATCTCATTTCTATGTTTCATGATAAGATATAATACTCATTGTGCAGTGTTATGTATACCTCGTATTCACCTCAAAAGAATATAAATGCGACACTTCCTTGCTAGGAAATAGCGTTTGCTGATGTCTACGTATCGAAGCAATAGTGTTCTAATGATTCTTAAATCGCGATATCGCATCTCATTCCTATGTTTCTTGATATGATATAATATTCATTGTGCAGTGTTATGTATACCTCGTATTCACTTGAAAAGAATGTAAATGCTACACTTCCTTCCAAGGAAGTAGTGTTTGCAGCTGTCTACGTATCGAAGCAATAGATTTCTAATGCTTCTTAAATCGTCATATCGCATCTCATTTCCATGTTTCATGATAAGATATAATATTCATTGTGCAGTGTTATGTATACCTCGTATTCACTTAAAAAGAATGTAAATGCGACGCTTCCTTGGTAGGTAGTAGCGTTTGCAGATGTCTACGTATCGAAGCAATACAGTTCTAATGCTTCTTAAATCGTCATATCGCATCTCATACCTACGTTTCATGATATGATATAATATTCATTGCGATGTGACATGTATACCTCGTATTCCTTTCAAAAGAATGTAACTGCGACACTTCCTTGCTGGGAAATGGCGTTTGCAGATGTCTACGTATCGAAGCAATAGTGTTTTAATGCTTCTTAAATCGTCATATCGCATCTCATTTCTATGTTTCATGATAAGACATAATATTCCTTGCGAAATGTCACGTATACCTCGTATTCCTTTCAAAAGAATGTAAAAGCGTCACTTCCTTGCTAGGAAGTAGCGTTTGCAGATGTCTACGTATCGAAGCAATAGTGTTCTAATGCTTCCTAATTCGCGATATCGCATCTCATTTCTATGTTTCATGATATGATATAATATTCATTGTGCAGTGCTATGTATACCTCTTATTCACTTCAAAAGAATGTAAATGCTACAATTTCTTGCTAGTAAATCGTCATATCGCATCTCATATCTACGTTTCATGATAAGATATAGTATTCATTGGGGAAGTGTCATGTATACCTCGTATTCCTTTCAAAAGAATGTAGATGCGACACTTCCTTGCTAGGAAGTAGCGTTTGCAGATGTCTACGTATCGAAGCAATAGGAATCTAATGCTTCTTAAATCGCCATATTGCATCTCATTTCTATGTTTCATGATAAGACATAATATTCCTTGCGAAATGTCACGTATACCTCGTATTCCTTTCAAAAGAATGTAAAAGCGTCACTTCCTTGCTAGGAAGTAGCGTTTGCAGATGTCTACGTATCGAAGCAATAGTGTTCTAATGCTTCCTAATTCGCGATATCGCATCTCATTTCCATGTTTCATGATATGATATAATATTCATTGTGCAGTGCTATGTATACCTCTTATTCACTTCAAAAGAATGTAAATGCTACAATTTCTTGCTAGTAAATCGTCATATCGCATCTCATATCTACGTTTCATGATAAGATATAGTATTCATTGGGGAAGTGTCATGTATACCTCGTATTCCTTTCAAAAGAATGTAGATGCGACACTTCCTTGCTAGGAAGTAGCGTTTGCAGATGTCTACGTATCGAAGCAATAGGAATCTAATGCTTCTTAAATCGCCATATTGCATCTCATTTCTATGTTTCATGATAAGATATAATACTCATTGTGCAGTGTTATGTATACCTCGTATTCACCTCAAAAGAATATAAATGCGGCACTTCCTTGCTAGGAAATAGCGTTTGCTGATGTCTACGTATCGAAGCAATAGTGTTCTAATGATTCTTAAATCGCGATATCGCATCTCATTCCTATGTTTCTTGATATGATATAATATTCATTGTGCAGTGTTATGTATACCTCGTATTCACTTGAAAAGAATGTAAATGCTACACTTCCTTCCAAGGAAGTAGTGTTTGCAGCTGTCTACGTATCGAAGCAATAGATTTCTAATGCTTCTTAAATCGTCATATCGCATCTCATTTCCATGTTTCATGATAAGATATAATATTCATTGTGCAGTGTTATGTATACCTCGTATTCACTTAAAAAGAATGTAAATGCGACGCTTCCTTGGTAGGTAGTAGCGTTTGCAGATGTCTACGTATCGAAGCAATACAGTTCTAATGCTTCTTAAATCGTCATATCGCATCTCATATCTACGTTTCATGATATGATATAATATTCATTGCGATGTGACATGTATACCTCGTATTCCTTTCAAAAGAATGTAACTGCGACACTTCCTTGCTGGGAAATGGCGTTTGCAGATGTCTACGTATCGAAGCAATAGTGTTTTAATGCTTCTTAAATCGTCATATCGCATCTCATTTCTATGTTTCATGATAAGACATAATATTCCTTGCGAAATGTCACGTATACCTCGTATTCCTTTCAAAAGAATGTAAAAGCGTCACTTCCTTGCTAGGAAGTAGCGTTTGCAGATGTCTACGTATCGAAGCAATAGTGTTCTAATGCTTCCTAATTCGCGATATCGCATCTCATTTCTATGTTTCATGATATGATATAATATTCATTGTGCAGTGCTATGTATACCTCTTATTCACTTCAAAAGAATGTAAATGCTACAATTTCTTGCTAGTAAATCGTCATATCGCATCTCATATCTACGTTTCATGATAAGATATAGTATTCATTGGGGAAGTGTCATGTATACCTCGTATTCCTTTCAAAAGAATGTAGATGCGACACTTCCTTGCTAGGAAGTAGCGTTTGCAGATGTCTACGTATCGAAGCAATAGGAATCTAATGCTTCTTAAATCGCCATATTGCATCTCATTTCTATGTTTCATGATAAGACATAATATTCCTTGCGAAATGTCACGTATACCTCGTATTCCTTTCAAAAGAATGTAAAAGCGTCACTTCCTTGCTAGGAAGTAGCGTTTGCAGATGTCTACGTATCGAAGCAATAGTGTTCTAATGCTTCCTAATTCGCGATATCGCATCTCATTTCTATGTTTCATGATATGATATAATATTCATTGTGCAGTGCTATGTATACCTCTTATTCACTTCAAAATAATGTAAATGCTACAATTTCTTGCTAGTAAATCGTCATATCGCATCTCATATCTACGTTTCATGATAAGATATAGTATTCATTGGGGAAGTGTCATGTATACCTCGTATTCCTTTCAAAAGAATGTAGATGCGACACTTCCTTGCTAGGAAGTAGCGTTTGCAGATGTCTACGTATCGAAGCAATAGGAATCTAATGCTTCTTAAATCGCCATATTGCATCTCATTTCTATGTTTCATGATAAGATATAATACTCATTGTGCAGTGTTATGTATACCTCGTATTCACCTCAAAAGAATATAAATGCGGCACTTCCTTGCTAGGAAATAGCGTTTGCTGATGTCTACGTATCGAAGCAATAGTGTTCTAATGATTCTTAAATCGCGATATCGCATCTCATTCCTATGTTTCTTGATATGATATAATATTCATTGTGCAGTGTTATGTATACTTCGTATTCACTTGAAAAGAATGTAAATGCTACACTTCCTTCCAAGGAAGTAGTGTTTGCAGCTGTCTACGTATCGAAGCAATAGATTTCTAATGCTTCTTAAATCGTCATATCGCATCTCATTTCCATGTTTCATGATAAGATATAATATTCATTGTGCAGTGTTATGTATACCTCGTATTCACTTAAAAAGAATGTAAATGCGACGCTTCCTTGGTAGGTAGTAGCGTTTGCAGATGTCTACGTATCGAAGCAATACAGTTCTAATGCTTCTTAAATCGTCATATCGCATCTCATATCTACGTTTCATGATATGATATAATATTCATTGCGATGTGACATGTATACCTCGTATTCCTTTCAAAAGAATGTAACTGCGACACTTCCTTGCTGGGAAATGGCGTTTGCAGATGTCTACGTATCGAAGCAATAGTGTTTTAATGCTTCTTAAATCGTCATATCGCATCTCATTTCTATGTTTCATGATAAGATATAATATTACTTGCGAAGTGTCATGTATACCTCGTATTCCTTTCGAAAGAATGTAAATGCGACACTTCCTTGCTAGGAAATAGCGTTTGCAGATGTCTACGTATCGTGGCATTAGGGTTCTAATGTTTCTCAAAACGCGATATCGCTTCTCATTTCTATGTCTCATGATAATATATAATATTCTTTGCGAAGTGTCATGTATACCTCGCATACACTTTAATTGAATGTACATGCGACACTTCCTTGCAACGAAATAGCGTTTGCAGATGTCTACGTATCGAAGCAATAGAGTTCGAATGCTTCTTAAATCGCCATATTACATCACATTTCTATTTTTCATGATAAGATATAATATTCATTGCGAAGTGTCATGTAAACCTCGTACTCCTTTCAATAGAATGTAAATGCAACACTTCCTTGCTAGGAAATAGCGTTTGCAGATGTCTACGTATCGAAGCAATAGACATCTAAAGCTTCATAAATCGCGATATCGCATCTCATTTCTATGTTTCATGATAAGATATAATATTCATTGTGGAGTGTTATGTATACCTCGTATTCGTTACAAGAGAATGTAAATGCGACACTTCCTTGCTAGGAAGTAGCGTGTGCAGATGTCTACGTATCGAAGCAATAGAGTTCTAATGCTTCTGAAATCGTCATGTCGCATCACATTTCTATGTTTCATGATAAGATATAGTATTCATTGTGCAGTGTTATGTATACCTCGTATTCACTTCAAAAGAATGCAAATGCTACAATTCCGCGCTAGGAAAAGGCGTTTCCAGATGTCTACGTATCGTAGCAATATTGTTCTAATGCTTCTTAAAACGCGATATCGCAACTCATTTCTATGATTCATGATAAGATATAATATTCATTGCGAAGTGTCATGTATACCTCGCATACACTTTAATTGAATGTACATGCGACACTTCCTTGCAAGGAAATAGCGTTTGCAGATGTCTACGTAACGAAGAAATAGAGTTCTAAGAGCTTGCTAATTCGCGATATCGCATCTCATTTCCATGTTCAATGATAATATATAATATTCATTGCGAAGTGTCATGTATACCTCGCATACACTTTAATTGAATGTACATGCGGCACTTCCTTGCAAGGAAATAGCGTTTGCAGATGTCTACGTATCGAAGCAATAGAGTTCTAAAGCTTGCTAATTCGCGATATCGCATCTCATTTCCATGTTCAATGATAATATATAATATTCATTGCGAAGTGTCATGTACACATCGTATTCCTTTCAAAAAAAATGTAAATGCGACACAACCGTGCTTGGAAATAGCGTTTGCAGATGTCTACGTATCGTGGCATTAGGGTTCTAATGTTTCTCAAAACGCGATATCGCTTCTCATTTCTATGTCTCATGATAATATATAATATTCTTTGCGAAGTGTCATGTATACCTCGCATACACTTTAATTGAATGTACATGCGACACTTCCTTGCAACGAAATAGCGTTTGCAGATGTCTACGTATCGAAGCAATAGAGTTCTAATGCTTCTTAAATCGCCATATTACATCACATTTCTATGTTTCATGATAAGATATAATATTCATTGCGAAGTGTCATGTAAACCTCGTACTCCTTTCAAAAGAATGTAAATGCAACACTTCCTTGCTAGGAAATAGCGTTTGCAGATGTCTACGTATCGAAGCAATAGACATCTAAAGCTTCATAAATCGCGATATCGCGTCTCATTTCTATGTTTCATGATAAGATATAATATTCATTGTGGAGTGTTATGCATACCTCGTATTCCTTTCAATAGAATGTAAATGCGACACTTCCTTGCTAGCAAGTAGCGTTTGCAGATGTCTACGTATCGAAGCAATAGGGATCTAATGCTTCTTAAATCGCCATATCGTTTCTCATTTCTATGTTTCATGATAATATATAATATTCACTGCGAAGTGTCATGTATACCTCGCATACACTTCAAATGAACGTAAATGCGACACTTCCTTGCTTGGAAATAGAGTTTGCAGATGTCTACGTATCGAAGCAATAGATTTCTAAAGCTTGCTAATTCGCGATATCGAATCTCATATCTGCGTTTCATGATAATATATAATATTCATTGCGAAGTTTCATGTGTACCTCGCATACAATTCAAACGAATGTGAATGCGACAGTTGCTTGCTAGGAAATAGCGTTTGCAGATGTTTACGTATCGAAGTAATAGACATCTAATGCTTCATAAATCGCGATATCGCATCTCATTGCTAGGTTTCATGATAAGATATAATATTCATTGCGAAGTGTCACGTATACCTCGTATTCCTTTCAAAAGATTGTGAATGAAACACTTCCTTCCTAGGAAGTAGCGTTTGCAGATGTCTACGCATCGAAGCAATAGTGTTCTAATGCTTCCTAAATCGCGATATCGCACCTCATTTCTATGTTTCATGATAAGATATAATACTCATTGTGCAGTGTTATGTATACCTCGTATTCACCTCAAAAGAATATAAATGCGACACTTCCTTGCTAGGAAATAGCGTTTGCTGATGTCTACGTATCGAAGCAATAGTGTTCTAATGATTCTTAAATCGCGATATCGCATCTCATTCCTATGTTTCTTGATATGATATAATATTCATTGTGCAGTGTTATGTATACCTCGTATTCACTTGAAAAGAATGTAAATGCTACACTTCCTTCCAAGGAAGTAGTGTTTGCAGCTGTCTACGTATCGAAGCAATAGATTTCTAATGCTTCTTAAATCGTCATATCGCATCTCATTTCCATGTTTCATGATAAGATATAATATTCATTGTGCAGTGTTATGTATACCTCGTATTCACTTAAAAAGAATGTAAATGCGACGCTTCCTTGGTAGGTAGTAGCGTTTGCAGATGTCTACGTATCGAAGCAATACAGTTCTAATGCTTCTTAAATCGTCATATCGCATCTCATATCTACGTTTCATGATATGATATAATATTCATTGCGATGTGACATGTATACCTCGTATTCCTTTCAAAAGAATGTAACTGCGACACTTCCTTGCTGGGAAATGGCGTTTGCAGATGTCTACGTATCGAAGCAATAGTGTTTTAATGCTTCTTAAATCGTCATATCGCATCTCATTTCTATGTTTCATGATAAGATATAATATTACTTGCGAAGTGTCATGTATACCTCGTATTCCTTTCGAAAGAATGTAAATGCGACACTTCCTTGCTAGGAAATAGCGTTTGCAGATGTCTACGTATCGTGGCATTAGGTTTCTAATGTTTCTCAAAACGCGATATCGCTTCTCATTTCTATGTCTCATGATAATATATAATATTCTTTGCGAAGTGTCATGTATACCTCGCATACACTTTAATTGAATGTACATGCGACACTTCCTTGCAACGAAATAGCGTTTGCAGATGTCTACGTATCGAAGCAATAGAGTTCGAATGCTTCTTAAATCGCCATATTACATCACATTTCTATTTTTCATGATAAGATATAATATTCATTGCGAAGTGTCATGTAAACCTCGTACTCCTTTCAATAGAATGTAAATGCAACACTTCCTTGCTAGGAAATAGCGTTTGCAGATGTCTACGTATCGAAGCAATAGACATCTAAAGCTTCATAAATCGCGATATCGCATCTCATTTCTATGTTTCATGATAAGATATAATATTCATTGTGGAGTGTTATGTATACCTCGTATTCGTTACAAGAGAATGTAAATGCGACACTTCCTTGCTAGGAAGTAGCGTGTGCAGATGTCTACGTATCGAAGCAATAGAGTTCTAATGCTTCTGAAATCGTCATGTCGCATCACATTTCTATGTTTCATGATAAGATATAGTATTCATTGTGCAGTGTTATGTATACCTCGTATTCACTTCAAAAGAATGCAAATGCTACAATTCCGCGCTAGGAAAAGGCGTTTCCAGATGTCTACGTATCGTAGCAATATTGTTCTAATGCTTCTTAAAACGCGATATCGCAACTCATTTCTATGATTCATGATAAGATATAATATTCATTGCGAAGTGTCATGTATACCTCGCATACACTTTAATTGAATGTACATGCGACACTTCCTTGCAAGGAAATAGCGTTTGCAGATGTCTACGTAACGAAGAAATAGAGTTCTAAAGCTTGCTAATTCGCGATATCGCATCTCATTTCCATGTTCAATGATAATATATAATATTCATTGCGAAGTGTCATGTATACCTCGCATACACTTTAATTGAATGTACATGCGGCACTTCCTTGCAAGGAAATAGCGTTTGCAGATGTCTACGTATCGAAGCAATAGAGTTCTAAAGCTTGCTAATTCGCGATATCGCATCTCATTTCCATGTTCAATGATAATATATAATATTCATTGCGAAGTGTCATGTACACATCGTATTCCTTTCAAAAAAAATGTAAATGCGACACTACCGTGCTTGGAAATAGCGTTTGCAGATGTCTACGTATCGTGGCATTAGGGTTCTAATGTTTCTCAAAACGCGATATCGCTTCTCATTTCTATGTCTCATGATAATATATAATATTCTTTGCGAAGTGTCATGTATACCTCGCATACACTTTAATTGAATGTACATGCGACACTTCCTTGCAACGAAATAGCGTTTGCAGATGTCTACGTATCGAAGCAATAGAGTTCTAATGCTTCTTAAATCGCCATATTACATCACATTTCTATGTTTCATGATAAGATATAATATTCATTGCGAAGTGTCATGTAAACCTCGTACTCCTTTCAAAAGAATGTAAATGCAACACTTCCTTGCTAGGAAATAGCGTTTGCAGATGTCTACGTATCGAAGCAATAGACATCTAAAGCTTCATAAATCGCGATATCGCATCTCATTTCTATGTTTCATGATAAGATATAATATTCATTGTGGAGTGTTATGTATACCTCGTATTCGTTTCAAGAGAATGTAAATGCGACACTTCCTTGCTAGGAAGTAGCGTGTGCAGATGTCTACGTATCGAAGCAATAGAGTTCTAATGCTTCTGAAATCGTCATGTCGCATCACATTTCTATGTTTCATGATAAGATATAGTATTCATTGTGCAGTGTTATGTATACCTCGTATTCACTTCAAAAGAATGTAAATGCGACACTTCCTTGCTAGGAAGTAGCCTTTGCAGATGTCTACGTATCGAAGCAATAGTGTTCTAATGCTTCTTAAATCGCCACATTACATCACATTTCTATGTTTCATGATAAGATATAATATTCACTACGACGTGTCATGTATACCTCGCATACACTTCAAGTGAATGTGAATGCGACAGTTCCTTGCTAGGAAATAACGTTTGCAGATATCTACGTATCGAAGCAATAGAGTTCTAAAGCTTCTTAAATCACGATATCGCATCTCATTTCTATGTTTCATGATAAGATATAATATTCATTTTGCAGTGTTATGAATACCTCGTATTCACTTCAAAAGAATGTAAATGCGACACTTCCTTGCTTGGAAATAGCGTTTGCAGATGTCTACGTATCGAGGCAATAGTTTTCTAATGCTTCTTAAATCGTCATATCGCATCACATTTCTATGTTTCATGATAATATATAATACTCATTGTGAAGTGTTATGTATACCTCGTATTCACTTCAAAAGAATGTAAATGTGACACCTACTTGCTAGGAAATAGCGTTTGCAGATGTCTACGTATCGATCCAATAGACTTCTAATGCTTCTTAAATCGCCATATCGCATCTCATTTCTGTGTTTCATGATAAGATATAGTATTAATTGTGCGGTGTTATGTATATCTCGTCAATACTTCAATTGAACGTAAATGCGACACTTCCTTGCTAGGAAATAGTGTTTGCAGATGTCTACGATTCGTGGCATTAGAGTTCTAATGCTTCATAAATCGCCATATAGCATCTCATTTCTATGTTTCATGATAAGATATAATATTCATTGCGAAGTGTTATGTATACCTCGTATTCACTTCAAGAGAATGTAAATGCGACACTTCCTTGCAAGGAAGTAGCGTTTGCAGATGTCTACGTATCGAAGCAATAGAGTTCTAATGCTTCTTAAATCGCCATATCGCACCTTATTTCTATGTTTCATGATAAGATATAATATCCGTTATGCAGTGTTATGTGTATCTCGTCTGTACTTCAAATGAATGTAAATGCGACACGTCCTTGCTAGGAAATAGCGTTTGCAGATGCCTACGTCTCGTGGCATTAGAGTTCTAATGCTTCTCAAAACGCGATATCGCTTCTCATTTACGTGTTTCAAGATGATATATAATATTCATTGCGAAGTGTCATGTAAACCTCGCATACACTTCAATTGAATGCACATGCGACACTTCCTTGCTAGGAAGTAGCGTTTGCAGATGTCTACGTATCGAAATAATAGAGTTCTTATGCTTCTTAAATCGCCTTATTGCATCTCATTTCTATGTTTCATGATAAGATTTAATATTCATTGTGGAGTGTTATGTATACCTCGTATTCACTACAAGAGAATGTAAACGCGACACTTCCTTGCCAGGAAATAGCGTTCTCAGATGTCTACGTATCATAGCATTAGAGATCTAATGCTCCTCAAAACGCGATATCGCTACTCATTACTATGTTTCATGATAATATATAATAGTCATTGTGGTTTGTTATGTGTACCTTGTATTCACTTCAAAAGAATGTAAATGCGACACTTCCTTGCTAGGAAATAGAGTTTGCAGATGTCTACGTATCGAAGCAATAGAGTTCCAAAGCTTCTTGAATCGTCATATCGCATCTCATTCCTGTGTTTCATGACAAGATATAATATTCATTGCGAAGTGTCATGTATACCTCGTAATCCTTTCAAAAGAATGTAAAAGCGTCACTTCCTTGCTAGGAAGTAGCGTTTGCAGATGTCTACGTATCGAAGCAATAGTGTTCTAATGCTTCCTAATTCGCGATATCGCATCTCATTTCTATGTTTCATGATATGATATAATATTCATTGTGCAGTGCTATGTATACCTCTTATTCACTTCAAAAGAATGTAAATGCTACAATTTCTTGCTAGTAAATCGTCATATCGCATCTCATATCTACGTTTCATGATAAGATATAGTATTCATTGGGGAAGTGTCATGTATACCTCGTATTCCTTTCAAAAGAATGTAAATGCGACACTTCCTTGCTAGGAAGTAGCGTTTGCAGATGTCTACGTATCGTGGCATTAGGGTTCTAATGTTTCTCAAAACGCGATATCGCTTCTCATTTCTATGTCTCATGATAATATATAATATTCTTTGCGAAGTGTCATGTATACCTCGCATACACTTTAATTGAATGTACATGCGACACTTCCTTGCAACGAAATAGCGTTTGCAGATGTCTACGTATCGAAGCAATAGAGTTCGAATGCTTCTTAAATCGCCATATTACATCACATTTCTATTTTTCATGATAAGATATAATATTCATTGCGAAGTGTCATGTAAACCTCGTACTCCTTTCAATAGAATGTAAATGCAACACTTCCTTGCTAGGAAATAGCGTTTGCAGATGTCTACGTATCGAAGCAATAGACATCTAAAGCTTCATAAATCGCGATATCGCATCTCATTTCTATGTTTCATGATAAGATATAATATTCATTGTGGAGTGTTATGTATACCTCGTATTCGTTACAAGAGAATGTAAATGCGACACTTCCTTGCTAGGAAGTAGCGTGTGCAGATGTCTACGTATCGAAGAAATAGATTTCTAATGCTTCTTAAAACGCGATATCGCAACTCATTTCTATGATTCATGATAAGATATAATATTCATTGCGAAGTGTCATGTATACCTCGCATACACTTTAATTGAATGTACATGCGACACTTCCTTGCAAGGAAATAGCGTTTGCAGATGTCTACGTAACGAAGAAATAGAGTTCTAAAGCTTGCTAATTCGCGATATCGCATCTCATTTCCATGTTCAATGATAATATATAATATTCATTGCGAAGTGTCATGTATACCTCGCATACACTTTAATTGAATGTACATGCGGCACTTCCTTGCAAGGAAATAGCGTTTGCAGATGTCTACGTATCGAAGCAATAGAGTTCTAAAGCTTGCTAATTCGCGATATCGCATCTCATTTCCATGTTCAATGATAATATATAATATTCATTGCGAAGTGTCATGTACACATCGTATTCCTTTCAAAAAAAATGTAAATGCGACACTACCGTGCTTGGAAATAGCGTTTGCAGATGTCTACGTATCGTGGCATTAGGGTTCTAATGTTTCTCAAAACGCGATATCGCTTCTCATTTCCATGTCTCATGATAATATATAATATTCTTTGCGAAGTGTCATGTATACCTCGCATACACTTTAATTGAATGTACATGCGACACTTCCTTGCAACGAAATAGCGTTTGCAGATGTCTACGTATCGAAGCAATAGAGTTCTAATGCTTCTTAAATCGCCATATTACATCACATTTCTATGTTTCATGATAAGATATAATATTCACTACGACGTGTCATGTATACCTCGCATACACTTCAAGTGAATGTGAATGCGACAGTTCCTTGCTAGGAAATAACGTTTGCAGATATCTACGTATCGAAGCAATAGAGTTCTAAAGCTTCTTAAATCACGATATCGCATCTCATTTCTATGTTTCATGATAAGATATAATATTCATTTTGCAGTGTTATGAATACCTCGTATTCACTTCAAAAGAATGTAAATGCGACACTTCCTTGCTTGGAAATAGCGTTTGCAGATGTCTACGTATCGAGGCAATAGTTTTCTAATGCTTCTTAAATCGTCATATCGCATCACATTTCTATGTTTCATGATAATATATAATACTCATTGTGAAGTGTTATGTATACCTCGTATTCACTTCAAAAGAATGTAAATGTGACACCTCCTTGCTAGGAAATAGCGTTTGCAGATGTCTACGTATCGATCCAATAGACTTCTAATGCTTCTTAAATCGCCATATCGCATCTCATTTCTGTGTTTCATGATAAGATATAGTATTAATTGTGCGGTGTTATGTATATCTCGTCAATACTTCAATTGAACGTAAATGCGACACTTCCTTGCTAGGAAATAGTGTTTGCAGATGTCTACGATTCGTGGCATTAGAGTTCTAATGCTTCATAAATCGCCATATCGCATCTCATTTCTATGTTTCATGATAAGATATAATATTCATTGCGAAGTGTTATGTATACCTCGTATTCACTTCAGAAGAATGTAAATGCGACACTTCCTTGCAAGGAAATAGCGTTTGCAGTGTCTGCGTATCGTGGCATTATGGTTCTAATGCTTCATAAATCGACATATCGCATCTCATTTCTATGATTCATGATAAGATATAATATACATTGCGAAGTGTTATGTATACCTCGTATTCACTTCAGAAGAATGTAAATGCGACACTTCCTTGCAAGGAAATAGCGTTTGCAGATGTCTACGTATCGTGGCATTAGAGTTCTAATGCTTCTCAAAACGCGATATCGCATCACATTACCTTGTTTCATGATAATATATAATACTCATTGTGAAGTGTTATGTATACCTCGTATTCACTTCAAAAGAATGTAAATGTGACATTTCCTTGCTAGGAAATAGCGTTTGCAGATGTCTACGTATCGAACCAATAGACCTCTAATGCTTCTTAAATCGCCATATCGCATCTCATTTCTGTGTTTCATGATAAGATATAGTATTAATTGTGCGGTGTTATGTATATCTCGTCTATACTTCAATTGAACGTAAATGCGACACTTCCTTGCAAGGAAATACCGTTTGCAGTGTCTGCGTATCGTGGCATTAGAGTTCTAATGCTTCTCAGAACGCGATATCGCATCTCATTTCTATGTTTCATGATAAGATATAATATTCAGAGTGCAGTGTTATGTATACCTCGTATTCACTTCAAAAGAATGTAAATGCGACACTTCCTTGTTAGGAAGTAGCGTTTGCAGATGTCTACGTATCGAAGCAATAGAGTTCTAATGCTTCTTAAATCGCCATATTACATCACATTTCTATGTTTCATGATAAGATAATATATTCATTGTGCAGTGTTATGCATACCTCGTACTCACCTTAAAAGAATGTAAATGCGACACTTCCTTGCTAAGAAATTGCGTTTGCGTATGTCTGCGTATCGAAGCAATAGAGTTCTAGTGCTTCTTAAATCGCCATATCGCATATAATTTCTATGTTTCATGGCAATATATAATATTCATTCCGAGGGGTCATGTATACCTCGCATACACTTAAAATGAATGTAAATGCGACACTGCCTTGCTAGGAAATAGCGTTTGTAGATGTCTACGTATCGTGGCATTATAGTTCTAATGCTTCTAAACACGCGATATCGCTTCGGATTTCTATGTTTCATGATAATATATAATATTCATTACGAAGTGTCATGTGTACCTCGCATACACTTCAAATGAATGTGAATGCGACAGTTCCTTGCTAGGAAATAGTGTTTGCAGATATCTACGTATCGAAGCAATAGAGTTCTAAAGCTTCTTAAATCGCGATATCACATCTCATTTCTATGTTTCATGATAAGATATAATATTCATTGTGCAGTGTTAAGAATACCTCGTATTCACTTCAAAAGAATGTAAATGCGACACTTCCTTGCTTGGAAAAAGAGTTTGCATATGTCTACGTATCGAAGCAATAGTTTTCTAATGCTTCTTATGGCGCCATATCGCATCTAATTTCTATGTTTCATGATATTAATAATATTCATTGCGAAGTGTCATGTATACCTCGCATACACTTCAAATGAATGTGAATGCGACAGTTCCTTGCTAGGAAATAGTGTTTGCAGATATCTACGTACCGAAGCAATAGACTTCTAAAGATTCTTAAATCGCGATATCGCATCTCATTTCTATGTTTCATGATAAGATATAATATTCATTGTGGAGTGTTATGTATACCTCGTATTCCTTTCAAAAGAATGTGAATGCGACACTTCCTTGCTAGGAAGTGGCGTTTGCAGATGTCTACGAATCGAAGCAATAGTGTTCTCATGCTTCTTAAATCGTCATACCGCATCTCATTTCTATGTTTCATGATAAGATATAATATTCATTGCGATGTGTCATGCATACCTCGTATTCACTTCAAAAGAATGTAAATGAGACACTTCCTTGCTAGGAAATAGAGCTTGCAGATGTCTACGTATCGAAGCAATAGAGTTCTAAAGCTTGCTAATTCGCGATATCGCATCTCATTTCTATGTTTCATGATAAGATATAATATTCATTGTGCAGTGTTATGTATATCTCGTCAATACTTCAAATGAATGTAAATGCGACACTTCCTTGCTACGAAATAGCGTTTGCAGATGTCTAAGTATCGTACCATTAGTGTTCTAATGCTTCTCAAAACGCGATATCGCTACTCATTACCATGTGTCATTATAATATATAATATTCATTGCGAAGTGTTATGTGTACCTCGCACTCACTTCAAATGAATGTACATGCGACACTTCCTTGCTAGGAAATAGCGTTTGCAAATGTGAACGTATCGTAGCAATTGTGTTCTAATGCTTCTTAAAACGGGATATCGCATCACATTTCTGATTTTCAAGATAAGATATAATACCCATTGCGAAGTGTCATGTATACGTCGTATTCTCTTCAAATGAATGTAAATGCGACACTTCCTTGCTATTAAATAGCGTTTGCAGACGTCTACGTATCGTAACAATAGTGTTCGAATGCTTCTCAAAACGCGATATCGCATCTCATTTCTGTGTTTCATGATAAGGTATAATATTCATAGCGAAGTGTCATGTATACCTCGTATTTACTTCTAAAGAATGTAAATGTGAAAGTTCCTTGCTAGAAAATAGCGTTTTTAGATTTCTACGTATCGAAGAAATAGTGGTCTAATGCTTCTTAAATCGCGATATCGCCTAACAATTCTATGTTTCATGATAAGATATCATATTCATTGTGCAGTGTTATGAATACCTCGTATTCACTTCAAAAGAATATAAATGCGACACTTTCTTGATAGGAAATAGCGTTTGCAAATGCCTACGTATCGAAGCAATAGTTTTCTAATGTTTCCTAAATAGTCATATCGCCTCTTATATCTACGTTTCATGATAATATATAATATTCACTGCGAAGTGTCATGTATACGTCGCATACACTTCAAATGCATGTAAATGCGTCACTTCCTTGCATGGAAATAGCATTTGCAGATGTCTACGTGTCGAAGCATTGGTGTCCTAATGCTTCTTAAATCGCGATATCGCATCCCATTTCTATGTTTCATGATAAGATATAATATTCATTGTGCAGACTTATGTATACTTCGTATTCACTTCAAAACAATGTAAATGCGACACTTCCTTGCTAGGAAATATCTATTGCAGATGTCTACGTATCGAAGCAATAGGGATCTAATGCTTCTTAAATCGCCATATCGCATCACATTTCTATGTTTCATGATAAGATATAATATTCGTTGCGAAGTGTCACGTATACCTCGTATTCCTTTCAAAAGAATGTAAATGCGACACTTCCTTGCTAGGAAGTAGCGTTTGCAGATGTCTAGGTATCTAACCAATAGATTTCTAATGCTTCTTAAATCGCCATATCGCATCTCATTTCTATGTTTTATGATATGATATAATATTCATTGTGCAGTGTTATATATACCTCGCATACACTTAAAATGAATGTAAATGCGACACTCCCTTGCTAGGAAATAGCGATTGCAGATGTCCACGTATCGAAGCAATCGTTTTCTAATGCTTCTTAAATCGTCATATCGCATCTCATATCTACGTTTCATGATAAGAAATAATATTCATTGCGAAGTGTCATGTATAACCAGTATTCACTTCAAAAGAATGTAAATGCGACACTTCCTTGCTAGGAAATAGCGTTTGCAGATGTCTACGTATCGAAGCAATAGAGTTCCAAAGCTTCTTGAATCGTCATATCGCATCTCATTCCTATGTTTCATGATAAGATATAATATTCATTGCGAAGTGTCATGTATACCTCGTAATCCTTTCAAGCGAATGTAAATGCGACACTGCCATGCTTGGAAATAGCGTTTGCAGATGTCTACGTATCGAGGGAATAGTTTTCTAATGCTTCTTAAATCGTCATATCGCATCACATTTCTATGTTCCATGATAATATATAATACTCATTGTAAAGTGATACGTGTACCTCGTATTCACTTCAAAAGAATGTAAATGTGACACTTCCTTGCTAGGAAATAGCGTTTGCAGATTTCTACGTATCGAACCAATAGATTTCTAATGCTTCTTAAATCGCCATATCGCATCACATTTCTCTGTTTCATGATAAGATATAATATTCATTGTTGAGTGTTATGTATACCTCGTATTCACTTCAAGAGAATGTAAATGCGACACTTCCTTGCAAGGAAGTAGCGTTTGCAGATGTCTACGTATCGAAGCAATAGAGTTCTAATGCTTCTTAAATCGCCATATCGCACCTTATTTCTATGTTTCATGATAAGATATAATATCCGTTATGCAGTGTTATGTGTATCTCGTCTGTACTTCAAATGAATGTAAATGCGACACGTCCTTGCTAGGAAATAGCGTTTGCAGATGCCTACGTCTCGTGGCATTAGAGTTCTAATGCTTCTCAAAACGCGATATCGCTTCTCATTTACGTGTTTCAAGATGATATATAATATTCATTGCGAAGTGTCATGTAAACCTCGCATACACTTCAATTGAATGTACATGCGACACTTCCTTGCTAGGAAGTAGCGTTTGCAGATGTCTACGTATCGAAATAATAGAGTTCTTATGCTTCTTAAATCGCCTTATTGCATCTCATTTCTATGTTTCATGATAAGATTTAATATTCATTGTGGAGTGTTATGTATTCCTCGTATTCACTTCAAGAGAATGTAAACGCGACACTTCCTTGCTAGGAAATAGCGTTTGCAGATGTCTACGTATCGAAGCAATAGTTTTCTAATGCTTCTTATGGCGCCATATCGCATCTAATTTCTATGTTCCATGATATTAATAATATTCATTGCGAAGTGTCATGTATACCTCGCATACACTTCAAGTGAATGTGAATGCGACAGTTCCTTGCTAGGAAATAGTGTTTGCAGATATCTACGTACCGAAGCAATAGACTTCTAAAGATTCTTAAATCGCGATATCGCATCTCATTTCTATGTTTCATGATAAGATATAATATTCGTTGTGCAGTGTTATGTATACCTCGTATTCACTTCAAAAGAATGTAAATGCGACACTTCCTTGCTAGGAAATATCTATTGCAGATGTCTACGTATCGAAGCAATAGGGATCTAATGCTTCTTAAATCGCCATATCGCATCACATTTCTATGTTTCATGATAAGATATAATATTCGTTGCGAAGTGTCACGTATACCTCGTATTCCTTTCAAAAGAATGTAAATGCGACACTTCCTTGCTAGGAAGTAGCGTTTGCAGATGTCTAGGTATCTAACCAATAGATTTCTAATGCTTCTTAAATCGCCATATCGCATCTCATTTCTATGTTTTATGATATGATATAATATTCATTGTGCAGTGTTATATATACCTCGCATACACTTAAAACGAATGTAAATGCGACACTCCCTTGCTAGGAAATAGCGATTGCAGATGTCTACGTATCGAAGCAATCGTTTTCTAATGCTTCTTACATCGTCATATCGCATCTCATATCTACGTTTCATGATAAGAAATAATATTCATTGCGAAGTGTCATGTATAACCAGTATTCACTTCAAAAGAATGTAAATGCGACACTTCCTTGCTAGGAAATAGCGTTTGCAGATGTCTACGTATCGAAGCAATAGAGTTCCAAAGCTTCTTGAATCGTCATATCGCATCTCATTCCTATGTTTCATGATAAGATATAATATTCATTGCGAAGTGTCATGTATACCTCGTAATCCTTTCAAACGAATGTAAATGCGACACTGCCATGCTTGGAAATAGCGTTTGCAGATGTCTACGTATCGAGGGAATAGTTTTCTAATGCTTCTTAAATCGTCATATCGCATCACATTTCTATGTTCCATGATAATATATAATACTCATTGTAAAGTGATACGTGTACCTCGTATTCACTTCAAAAGAATGTAAATGTGACACTTCCTTGCTAGGAAATAGCGTTTGCAGATGTCTACGTATCGAAGCAATAGCGTACTAATGCTTCTTAAATCCCGATATCGCATCTCATATCTATGTTTGATGATAATATATTATATTCATTGCGAAGTGTCATGTATACCTCGCATACACTTCAAATGAATGTGAATGCGACAGTTCCTTGCTAGGAAATAGTGTTTGCAGATTTCTAGTATCGAAGCAATGGAGTTCTAAAGCTTCTTAGATCGCGATATCGCATCTCATTTCTATGTTTCATGATAAGATCTAATATTCATTGTGCAGTGTTATGAATACCTCGTATTCACTTCAAAGGAATGTAAATGCGACACTTCCTTGCTAGGAAATAGCGTTTGCAGATGTCTACGTATCGAAGCAATAGTGTTCTAATGCTTCTTAAATCGCGATATCGCATCTCATATCTATGTTTCATGATAATATATAATATTCACTGCGAAGTGTCATGTATACCTCGCATACACTTCAAATGAATGTAAATGCAACACTTCCTTGCTAGGAAATAGCGTTTGCAGATGTCTACGTATTCGAAGCAATAGAGTTCTCATCGTCATACCGAATCTCATTTCTATGTTTCATGATAAGATATAATATTCATTGCGAAATGTCATGTATACCTCGTATTCCTTTCAAAAGAATGTAAATGCGACACTTCCTTGCTCGGTAGTAGCGTTTGCAGATGTCTACGTATCGAAGCAATAGTGTCCTAATGCTTCTTAAATCGCGATATCGCATCTCATTTCTATGTTTCATGATAATATATAATATTCATTGCGATGTGTCATGTATACCTCGCATATACTTCAAATGAACGAAAATGCGACACTTCCTTGCCAGGAAATAGCGTTTGCAGATGTCTACGTATCGTAGCATTAGAGTTCTAATGCCTCTCAAAACGCGATATCGCTACTCATTACTATGTTTCATGATAATATATAATATTCACTGTGGAGTGTTATGTATACCTCGTTTTCATTTCAAAAGAATGTAAATGCGACACTTCCTTGCTAGGAAAAAGCGTTTGCAGATGCCTACGTATCGAAGCAATGGATTTCTAAAGCTTGCTAATTCGCGATATCGCATCTCATATCTATGCTTCATGATATTATATAATATTCATTGCGAAGTGTCACGTATACCTCGCATACACTTCAAACGAATGTAAATGCGACACTTCCTTGCTAGGAAATAGCGTTTGCAGATGTCTACGTATCGTAGCATTAGTGCTCTAATGCTTCTCATAACGCGACAGCGTTTCTCATTTCTATGTTTCATGATAGCATATAATATTCATCGAGTAGTGTCATGTATACCTTACATACACTTCAAATGAATGTAAATGCGACACTTCCTTGCTAGGAAATAGCGTTTGCTGTTGTCTTCGTATCGAAGCAATAGGGTTCTAAAGCTTCCTTAATCGCGATATAGCATCTCATATCTATGTTTCATGATACTATATGATATTCATTGCGAAGTGTCACGAATACCTCGCGTACACTTCAGACGAATGTAAATGCGACACTTGCTTGCTAGGAAATAGCGTTTGCAGATGTCTACGTATCGTAGCATTAGTGCTCTAATATTTCTCAAAACGCGACATCGTTTCTCCTTTCTATGTTTCATGATAGTATATAATATTCATTGCGTAGTGTCATGTATACCTCGCATACACTTCAAATGAATGTAAATGCTGACAATTCCTTGCTTGGAAATGGCGTTTGCAGATGTCTAGGTATCGAAGCAATAGAGTTCTAATGCTTCTTAAATCGCCATATTGCATCTCATTCCTATGTTTCATTATAAGATATAATATTCATTGTGGAGTGTTATGTATAAATCGTATTCACTTCAAAAGTATGAAAATGCGACACTTCCTTGCTAGGAAATAGCGTTTGCAGATGTCTACGTATCGTAGCATTAGTGCTCTAATGCTTCTCAAAACGCGACATCGTTTCTCCTTTCTATGTTTCATGAGAATATATAATATTCATTGCGAAGTGTCACGTATACCTCGCATACACTTCAAACGAATGTAAATGCGACACTTCCTTGCTAGGAAATAGCGTTTGCAGATGTCTACGTATCGTAGCATTAGTGCTCTAATGCTTCTCAAAACGCGACAGCGTTTCTCATTTCTATGTTTCACGATAGTATATAATATTCATCGAGTAGTGTCATGTATACCTTGCATACACTTCAAATGAATGTAAATGCGACACTTCCTTCCTAGGAAATAGCGTTTGAAGATGTCTACGTATCGAAGCAGTAGAGTTCTAATGCTTCTTAAATCGCGATATGGCATCTCATATCTATGTTTGATGATAATATATTATATTCATTGCGAAGTGTCATGTATACCTCGCGTACACTTCAAATGAATGTGAATGCGACAGTTCCTTGCTAGGAAATAGTGTTAGCAGATTTCTAGTATCGAAGCAATGGAGTTCTAAAGCTTCTTAGATCGCGATATCGCATCTCATTTCTATGTTTCATGATAAGATCTAATATTCATTGTGCAGTGTTATGAATACCTCGTATTCACTTCAAAAGAATGTAAATGCGACACTTCCTTGCTAGGACGTAGTTTTGCAGGTGTCTACGTGTTCGAAGCAATAGAGTTCTAATCGTCATACCGCATCTCATTTCTATGTTTCATGATAAGATATAATATTCATTGCGAAATGTCATGTATACCTCGTATTCACTTCAAAACAATGTAAATGCGACACTTCCTTGCTAGGAAATAGCGTTTGCAGATGTCTACGTATCGAAGCAGTAGGTATCTAATACTTCTTAAATCGCCATATCGCTTCTCAATTCTATGTTTCATGATAATATATAATATTCACTGCGAACTGTCATGTATACCTCGCATACACTTCAAATAAATGTAAATGCGACACTTCCTTGCTAGGAAATAGCGTTTGCAGATGTCTACGTATCGAAGCAATAGCGTACTAATGCTTCTTAAATCCCGATATCGCATCTCATTTCTATGTTTCATGATAAGATCTAATATTCATTGTGCAGTGTTATGAATACCTCGTATTCACTTCAAAGGAATGTAAATGCGACACTTCCTTGCTAGGAAATAGCGTTTGCAGATGTCTACGTATCGAAGCAATAGTGTTCTAATGCTTCTTAAATCGCGATATCGCATCTCATATCTATGTTTCATGATAATATATAATATTCACTGCGAAGTGTCATGTATACCTCGCATACACTTCAAATGAATGTAAATGCAACACTTCCTTGCTAGGAAATAGCGTTTGCAGATGTCTACGTATCGAAGCAATAGTGTCCTAATGCTTCTTAAATCGCGATATCGCATCTCATTTCTATGTTTCATGATAAGGTATAATATTCATTGTGCATTGTTATGAATACCTCGCATACACTTCAAATGAATGTAAATGCGACACTTCCTTGCTAGGAAATAGCGTTTGCAGATGTCTACGTATCGAAGCTATAGTGTCCTAATGCTTCTTAAATCGCGATATCGCATCTCATTTCTATGTTTCATGATAATATATAATATTCATTGCGATGTGTCATGTATACCTCGCATATACTTCAAATGAACGAAAATGCGACACTTCCTTGCTAGGAAATAGCGTTTGCAGATGTCTACGTATCGAAGCATTAGTGTTCTAATACTTCTTAAATCGCCATATCGCTTCTCATTTCTATGTTTCATGATAATATATAATATTCACTGCGAAGTGTCATGTATACCTCGCATACACTTCAAATGAATGTAAATGCGACACTTCCTTGCTAGGAAATAGCGTTTGCAGATGTCTACGTATCGAAGCAATAGTGTTCTAATGCTTCTTAAATCCCGATATCGCATCTCATATCTGTGTTTGATGATAATATGTAATATTCATTGCGAAGTGTCACGTATACCTCGCATACACTTCAAATGAATGTGAATGCGATAATTCCTTGCTAGGAAATAGTGTTTGCAGATTTCTAGTATCGAAGCAATGGAGTTCTAAAGCTTCTTAAATCGCGATATCGCATCTCATTTCTATGTTTCATGATAAGATATAATATTCATTGTGCAGTGTTATGAATACCTCGTATTCACTTCAAAGGAATGTAAATGCGACACTTCCTTGCTAGGAAATAGCGTTTGCAGATGTCTACGTATCGAAGCAATAGTGTTCTAATGCTTCTTAAATCGCGATATCGCATCTCATATCTATGTTTCATGATAATATATAATATTCATTGCGATGTGTCATGTATACCTCGCATACACTTCAAATGAACGAAAATGCGACACTTCCTTGCTAGGAAATAGCGTTTGCAGATGTCTACGTATCGAAGCAATAGTGTTCTAATGCTTCTTAAATCGCGATATCGCATCTCATTTCTAAGTTTCATGATAAGATATAATATTCATTGTGCAGTGTTATGTATACCTCGTATTCACTTCAAAAGAATGTAAATGCGACACTTCCTTGCTTGGAAATAGCGTTTGCAGATGTCTACGTATCGAAGCAATAGGTATCTAATACTTCTTAAATCGCCATATCGCTTCTCATTTCTATGTTTCATGATAATATATAATATTCACTGCGAAGTGTCATGTATACCTCGCATACACTTCAAATGAATGTAAATGCAACACTTCCTTGCTAGGAAATAGCGTTTGCAGATGTCTACGTATCGAAGCAATAGTGTCCTAATGCTTCTTAAATCGCGATATCGCATCTCATTTCTATGTTTCATGATAAGGTATAATATTCATTGTGCAGTGTTATGAATACCTCGCATACACTTCAAATGAATGTAAATGCGACACGTCCTTGCTAGGAAATAGCGTTTGCAGATGTCTACGTATCGAAGCAATAGTGTCCTAATGCTTCTTAAATCGCGATATCGCATCTCATTTCTATGTTTCATGATAGCATATAATATTCATCGAGTAGTGTCATGTATACCTTACATACACTTCAAATGAATGTAAATGCGACACTTCCTTGCTAGGAAATAGCGTTTGCTGTTGTCTTCGTATCGAAGCAATAGGGTTCTAAAGCTTCCTTAATCGCGATATAGCATCTCATATCTATGTTTCATGATACTATATGATATTCATTGCGAAGTGTCACGAATACCTCGCGTACACTTCAGACGAATGTAAATGCGACACTTGCTTGCTAGGAAATAGCGTTTGCAGATGTCTACGTATCGTAGCATTAGTGCTCTAATATTTCTCAAAACGCGACATCGTTTCTCCTTTCTATGTTTCATGATAGTATATAATATTCATTGCGTAGTGTCATGTATACCTCGCATACACTTCAAATGAATGTAAATGCTGACAATTCCTTGCTTGGAAATGGCGTTTGCAGATGTCTGGGTATCGAAGCAATAGAGTTCTAATGCTTCTTAAATCGCCATATTGCATCTCATTCCTATGTTTCATTATAAGATATAATATTCATTGTGGAGTGTTATGTATAAATCGTATTCACTTCAAAAGTATGAAAATGCGACACTTCCTTGCTAGGAAATAGCGTTTGCAGATGTCTACGTATCGTAGCATTAGTGCTCTAATGCTTCTCAAAACGCGACATCGTTTCTCCTTTCTATGTTTCATGAGAATATATAATATTCATTGCGAAGTGTCACGTATACCTCGCATACACTTCAGACGAATGTAAATGCGACACTTCCTTGCTAGGAAATAGCGTTTGCAGATGTCTACGTATCGTAGCATTAGTGCTCTAATGCTTCTCAAAACGCGACAGCGTTTCTCATTTCTATGTTTCACGATAGTATATAATATTCATCGAGTAGTGTCATGTATACCTTGCATACACTTCAAATGAATGTAAATGCGACACTTCCTTGCTAGGAAATAGCGTTTGCAGATGTCTACGTATCGAAGCAATAGCGTACTAATGCTTCTTAAATCCCGATATCGCATCTCATATCTATGTTTGATGATAATATATTATATTCATTGCGAAGTGTCATGTATACCTCGCATACACTTCAAATGAATGTGAATGCGACAGTTCGTTGCTAGGAAATAGTGTTTGCAGATTTCTAGTATCGAAGCAATGGAGTTCTAAAGCTTCTTAGATCGCGATATCGCATCTCATTTCTATGTTTCATGATAAGATCTAATATTCATTGTGCAGTGTTATGAATACCTCGTATTCACTTCAAAGGAATGTAAATGCGACACTTCCTTGCTAGGAAATAGCGTTTGCAGATGTCTACGTATCGAAGCAATAGTGTTCTAATGCTTCTTAAATCGCGATATCGCATCTCATATCTATGTTTCATGATAATATATAATATTCACTGCGAAGTGTCATGTATACCTCGCATACACTTCAAATGAATGTAAATGCAACACTTCCTTGCTAGGAAATAGCGTTTGCAGATGTCTACGTATCGAAGCAATAGTGTCCTAATGCTTCTTAAATCGCGATATCGCATCTCATTTCTATGTTTCATGATAAGGTATAATATTCATTGTGCATTGTTATGAATACCTCGCATACACTTCAAATGAATGTAAATGCGACACTTCCTTGCTAGGAAATAGCGTTTGCAGATGTCTACGTATCGAAGCTATAGTGTCCTAATGCTTCTTAAATCGCGATATCGCATCTCATTTCTATGTTTCATGATAATATATAATATTCATTGCGATGTGTCATGTATACCTCGCATATACTTCAAATGAACGAAAATGCGACACTTCCTTGCTAGGAAATAGCGTTTGCAGATGTCTACGTATCGAAGCATTAGTGTTCTAATACTTCTTAAATCGCCATATCGCTTCTCATTTCTATGTTTCATGATAATATATAATATTCACTGCGAAGTGTCATGTATACCTCGCATACACTTCAAATGAATGTAAATGCGGCACTTCCTTGCTAGGAAATAGCGTTTGCAGATGTCTACGTATCGAAGCAATAGTGTTCTAATGCTTCTTAAATCCCGATATCGCATCTCATATCTGTGTTTGATGATAATATGTAATATTCATTGCGAAGTGTCATGTATACCTCGCATACACTTCAAATGAATGTGAATGCGATAATTCCTTGCTAGGAAATAGTGTTTGCAGATTTCTAGTATCGAAGCAATGGAGTTCTAAAGCTTCTTAAATCGCGATATCGCATCTCATTTCTATGTTTCATGATAAGATATAATATTCATTGTGCAGTGTTATGAATACCTCGTATTCACTTCAAAGGAATGTAAATGCGACACTTCCTTGCTAGGAAATAGCGTTTGCAGATGTCTACGTATCGAAGCAATAGTGTTCTAATGCTTCTTAAATCGCGATATCGCATCTCATATCTATGTTTCATGATAATATATAATATTCATTGCGATGTGTCATGTATACCTCGCATACACTTCAAATGAACGAAAATGCGACACTTCCTTGCTAGGAAATAGCGTTTGCAGATGTCTACGTATCGAAGCAATAGTGTTCTAATGCTTCTTAAATCGCGATATCGCATCTCATTTCTAAGTTTCATGATAAGATATAATATTCATTGTGCAGTGTTATGTATACCTCGTATTCACTTCAAAAGAATGTAAATGCGACACTTCCTTGCTTGGAAATAGCGTTTGCAGATGTCTACGTATCGAAGCAATAGGTATCTAATACTTCTTAAATCGCCATATCGCTTCTCATTTCTATGTTTCATGATAATATATAATATTCACTGCGAAGTGTCATGTATACCTCGCATACACTTCAAATGAATGTAAATGCAACACTTCCTTGCTAGGAAATAGCGTTTGCAGATGTCTACGTATCGAAGCAATAGTGTCCTAATGCTTCTTAAATCGCGATATCGCATCTCATTTCTATGTTTCATGATAAGGTATAATATTCATTGTGCAGTGTTATGAATACCTCGCATACACTTCAAATGAATGTAAATGCGACACGTCCTTGCTAGGAAATAGCGTTTGCAGATGTCTACGTATCGAAGCAATAGTGTCCTAATGCTTCTTAAATCGCGATATCGCATCTCATTTCTATGTTTCATGATAATATATAATATTCATTGCGATGTGTCATGTATACCTCGCATACACTTCAAATGAACGAAAATGCGACACTTCCTTGCTAGGAAATAGCGTTTGCAGATGTCTACGTATCGAAGCAATAGTGTTCTAATGCTTCTTAAATCGCGATATCGCATCTCATTTCCAAGTTTCATGATAAGATATAATATTCATTGTGCAGTGTTATGTATACCTCGTATTCACTTCAAAAGAATGTAAATGCGACACTTCCTTGCTAGGAAGTAGTTTTGCAGATGTCTACGTATTCGAAGCAATAGAGTTCTCATCGTCATACCGAATCTCATTTCTATGTTTCATGATAAGAAATAATATTCATTGCGAAATGTCATGTATACCTCGTATTCCTTTCAAAAGAATGTAAATGCGACACTTCCTTGCTCGGCAGTAGCGTTTGCAGATGTCTACGTATCGAAGCAATAGTGTCCTAATGCTTCTTAAATCGCGATATCGCATCTCATTTCTATGTTTCATGATAAGATATAATATTCATTGCGAAATGTCATGTATACCTCGTATTCCTTTCAAATGAATGTAAATGCGACACTTCCTTGCTCGGCAGTAGCGTTTGCAGATGTCTACGTATCGAAGCAATAGTGTCCTAATGCTTCTTAAATCGCGATATCGCATCTCATTTCTATGTTTCATGATAAGATATAATATTCATTGTGCAGTGTCATGTATACCTCGTATTCACTTCAAAGGAATGTAAACGCGACACTTCGTTGCCAGGAAATAGTGTTTGCAGATGTCTACGTATCGTACCATTAGAATTCTAATTCTTCTCTAAACGCGATATCGCTACTCATTACCATGTTTCATTATATTATATAATATTCATTGTGGAGCGTTATGTATACCTCGTATTCACTTCAAAACAATGTAAATGCGACACTTCCT